>NC_090649.1:385691723-386291723 GCF_040937935.1 Hyperolius riggenbachi
TTCCTGGTTTTTATGCTAGTGTGAGCCTAACGGAAGTTTCTAAGTAAATGTTCATTTTTTCCTTATTTATTTTGTATATCGATTTGCTTTAGAGAATATTAAGCTGCACTTGACTTTGCAAAGTTGCCAGGTACACACATCCAATTTTGATTGGCCAATTTTACCTCTATGAACAGATTGTGTAGATTACTGCTCATACTACATGGAGATGCTAAATTTGGCCACTCATGCACCTACCAAAATGTGTGTACCAGGCTTTATTATATTTTTAGCTAAAAACTCATGCTTATTGTGACCTCATAGGGGCACCATATTAGTACTGTACTCCGGCAGTTGTAGAGTCCTGGGTTTAAACAACCCCCCCCCCCCCCCCTTATTCTAGGGTTGATTTGAGGAGAAACCATGTTAACCATGTTGAATGTGTGTATTAAACTGTGGCATCTGGGGAAATTATTCCAAGATAGAGAATAAAAAAACAAAAAAATAGCACACACTAGTACACAAGTAAAAATATCTAATAACTAGGTAGAACCAAACACTCACAATAATAGACTTGTTTTGAAGCAAATTGTATTTTGCAGAGAGTCAGAACATACAATTTACTTCAATACTAACCTATTATTGTGAGATTTTAGTGCTTTGTAGAAGTGTTTGTTTGTCACCATTGATTTATTCTTTGGCTTGGGTAGGGGTATCCATTTAAGAGTATTTAAGATTTTTGGATTCATATCCTAGGGTCTAGTTTATTTGTCTAGATGCTACAGTTTAATACCCATAGTCCATGTAGGTTACCTAGTTTATTTTCAAATTGACCCTAGAATCTGGTTTGCTTCCTAATTTTAGGCTCCCCTAGGTGAAAAAGGTTAATATAAATTGTTCAGTGTGTGCTGTAAAGTGCTGCATAATGTGTCAGCGCATTATAAATATAGGAAGTAATAATGCTAATGATCTCAGCTTTTGTCCATGGGCACCTGCACATCATGGTTTGTGAAAGAAGAGCTATGTGAGGCATAATATAAAATAATTCCCCATGTATCAGTAATTCCAAATCATTTTAATTACCCATTTCCCTTGATTGTAATCTGCTTTGAAAGTTCATTACACAGCTATGTCTGCCCCTCTAAAGACTGTTATGGCTTAAGTTTGAACAGAACTTTAGTAGAATTTTCTCTTCTACTTCCTCCTGTAACCATATTAACAGTGACAAGAAACGTACAATAAAACTCTTGGCGTAGATAGAAAGTAATTGCATTTGTGACCGCAATTTTCCATGGAAAAGGGCCATTATGGTTTAGAATGATGAGTGACCACATATTAAATTTTGTGACTATTGTTGGTATTTGAATTCGACATAGCCGATTTGGAACACCCGAATACTCCCAATTGCCGCTGTTCAGCACTGAACAAGTGGACAGGATCAGGAGGAGTTCACTGCCTTGTGTGTCACGTTACGATGGAGTCATGTGAAACACAACGTGAAATGCAACGTGACTCGCAAGGTTGTAAACGTCTTCTGACCCTGTCCACTTGTTCGGTGCTGAAGAGTGGCAATAGGGAGTATTCTGGTGTTTCAAAACAGTTATGCCGAATTCAAACACCAACACTTGTTTTGACCAAGTATTCCTATTACGTTAGAATGGAGTATGATTCTTAAAAGCAAAGACACAAAAAGGAAGCAGACTTATAGGGAACATGATGTGCACTTTAGATTTGATACCTACCTAAGGACATGGCCATTTGTGCCAGCGTGTATCTCTGAGACACAAGCCAGGCTGTTCTGATGCAAGTATGTAAAAAAAATGCTTGCAGTTGTCCTCAATAGGCTGTGATTCCCCATCTGAGTTTGTGTGCAGGGAATTTCTCCGAATCTCCTCTAGTGGAAACGAGCCCTAAGTAGAGGGAAGACTCTGGATACCATAGCGCCTTCCCCATTCTAGTGCTATCTCTGGTTGAAGTTATTTGACCTGCTAGGTTGATTAGCTCCTCTGTGCTCCTCGGATAGCCTACGGCTTTACTTCTCACCCTGAGTAATTTTGAAGATGAATGCATTCATTTTTTAATTTTGTTTCTTGAAGAAGAAAAGTGAACAGTTTACAGCACTGAACAGCTACCTTGCAAGCCATGATGACTTGTAATCTGTCTTAAAATATGTGTGGTCACCTTTTTGGGGCAGTGGCAGAGCTCACAGGTTCACTAATGTTTTGATTTATTGGCCACTCCACCTAAGAAATTGCTGCACCTCTCTTGATTGGTAATTGCTGCATACTCTATTTACAGGTTATTGCTGCACAATTGATTCACAGGTAATTGCTGCACACTTGATTCACGGATTACTGTTGCACACTCTATTCACAGGTTATTGTTGCACAGTCTATTCACAGGTAATTGCTGCACACTTGATTCACAGATTACTGTTGCACACTCTATTCACAGGTTATTGCTGCACAGTCTATTCACAGGTAATTGCCACACTGTTCACAGGTAATTGTTGGACACTCGATTCATAGATTATTGCTGCACACTTGATTCACAGATTATTGCTGCACACTCCATTCACAGGTAATTGCTGCACTCTCTGTTCACAGGTAATTGCCACACACTCCATATACAGGTATGGCCCATTCACTCTGTGTCAGGTTAAATAGGCCTATGGCTGAAATAGAGTTTGTGCGGGTGATCTTTGAAAGGTCACCGTGCTGGAGCCTGCAGATGTCGCTGGGTTGGGGGTTGAATGCCAATTAAGACATAGGGTTACAGGTCACGCTTTTATTATTAGCTGTATTTTACCATTGTACATCCAGATTCCAGCCATGCTCATACAACTAACAGAGGAAAAACAAGCTGTAGATCAATGAATTCAGTGCTTGCAGTATTTTCTGTTCAATTTTCTTGCATCACGTTTCAAGCTGACCAGGGAGAAAACAAGATGCGTGTCAGAATGGGTCCTTAGACTATTGCAGTATCCTTCCGTACTCTTGAGCTGCTATATGCTATAAATAACTGAGACGATGACTGCAGCTGTGCTACGGAAGTAGCAGGCCTGTCAATAAAATGTTCCAGTGTGTTTATAGATTGCATTGGCTATGGTAAAACCTTCATTCAGCTACTGACCTTTGCAGTGAGTGTCTACAGGACGTCCAGAGGATTCACGTTTATTCAGATCAACTTTATTGCTGTTGTCAGTCAGAGAGCATTTATCTTCAATTTCCCAAAGAAAAATATATCCTTGTCAAATCTCAGTACATAGTGAAAGTGTTATAACAAACTATATTACACAGGCATACATGAGATCTCCCGCTTCTCCAGCCCTATCCTACTCTGTCACCGCCTTCACTGGCTGCCTCTTACAAAAAGGATACAATTTAAAATCCTTACCCTCGCCTACAAAACTCTCCACATCCTAGCATCTTCCTATTTAAATAAAATTATTTCCAGATACCATCCTACACGCAATCTCCGCTCTACTCGCAATATTCTCCTGTCTTCCTTTCTGGTCACCTCTTCTCACTCCCGCTTACAAGACTTCTCTCAATCCTCTCCCCTCCTCTGGAACACGCTCCCTCAACACACCCGCCACTCACCCACACTTACTCTTTTTTGAGTGAAAACTAACTTCTTCAGCAATCATACTCTACTGCCTAGGACACTTCAGCAGGACCACCATTTCTACCATCTCATGCACAGCTTCCCTTTACCTACTGTCCTATCCTTAAACCTTTAGACTGTAAGGCCTTTTGGCCTTAGTGTAAATGCCCCTGTGTAAAAATCTGTGGTTGATTTGTTCACTGCATCAGTGGTAATCCACCATTGTCTTGTATTAACAGTTGTATTGTTTATTTTGTATTGTTATACCCTGTATTCTGTTGCTTATCACCACATAAGATGCTGGCGCTATAAAAATCAATAATAATAACTGTGCTGTTTTGTTAGGCTATATCTCTATAGCTCCATGGGTTTCCTGCTGAATGCTGCGTTGCATGGCTGTGTCAGCTGTTAATGAAGATAGTAAAGGTCCAAACACTTGCTAGATAAAAGTTGGTGCACACAAACATCATTCAAATGACATTTCCCTGAAAAAAAACCAACTTAGTTTAATTGACATTCACACACTCTGATATTCCAAACGATATTATCATTAAAAAACTGTGTGCAAAAGGGACATTTCACACGACGTGTGTCTGTTCTGGATCAATGTCATCAGAATAACTTGTACACACTGGCCAACTGCGCGATATCCACCCAATAGTCGTCTGAACTAATCCAATTGGAGCAGGCAGTATACCTGATATTGGTCGCTCGTCGTTGCTGTTTAACTAAACTTTTTACAATCGTTATACTAAATTAGGAAATCTGTGGTTCGGATGACTTTTATCAAACGTGTGTACAAGGCTTTTCTCCCAACCATGTCTACATTAACTCTCCGCCCCTGGAGATGTATAGAATCACTTTGTCCTGTGGAATGAATGTGTCATTGCCCTAAACCCAGTGAAGCAGGTGTGGGGCGAAGGGATGAAAACTTTATTTCCTGCTCAGTGCAGACCTATTAACCAATGAGAAAGGGAAAGATGAAAATTCTGGGGCCCATATGAAATTACCTTTTTTCTCCTGAGTTTTCTCCCAGGAGATATTTTTTTATCTTCTATTCAGAATAACTTTTCCACACTTAACAATTGAAAAAGTGTCAAAAAGTAGGTAGAAATGTAATATCAAAACTATTTTAAGTATTTACCTGCTTGCTGGCCACATAATAGGCATTGTATTGACGTGTATTAAGTTTGAAAATATCACTTAGGAAAAAACTCAGGAAAAAAAGTTAATTGCAAATGAAACTGGGTATCTTTAATGAAAACTTGTAACAAAAGAAAGTGCCCCTGGGAGGTACTTACCTCGGGAGGGGGAAGCCTCTGGATCCTATCGAGGCTTCCCCTGTCCTCCTCCGTCCCACGGTGGTCTCGCTGTGCCCCTCTGAACAGCGAGCATGTAAATATTTAGTACATAGCAAGGAAATGAGCAGCGCTACTTAAAAACAGACAGTGCCTACCTGCAAAAGAGTTCAAGCCCCACTTGTGGGGTCGAATACACACCGAGCATACACATGACCTGTCTACCACTGGGGGATGTTGGTTTCCTGTAACAGCTTGCAAGCAACCTATTAAGTACCAACATCCTCCAGTGGTAGACAGGTCATGTGTATGCTCGGTGTGTATTCGACCCCACAAGTGGGGCTTGCACTCTTTTGCAGGTAGGCACTGTCTGTTTTTAAGTAGTGCTGCTCATTTCCTTGCTATGTACTAATTTAATTCGTTTTCGGTCAGCTGCTCCCACTTAACAGCCATGCTTTTGGTGTATATGCAGAGCTTCTGTTTGGGTTTAAGGTGCGTTTGTAGTTCCTGGGGGGGCCTAGCGCATCTCTGATTGGAGGCCATTCAGAGGCGGTCTGGTGTTGCACTGATCCACCTTTTGCGAAATTTTCGATGTAAATATTTACCTTCCCGGGGCAGGTGCAGTAGAGGCTCTCGGCTTGGGATCAGCCGAGCGGACAGACTGGGATTGGCTATTATCCCGAGTTGAGAGCTGCTACTGCGTCTGCACTGAAGCCGGGGAAGGTAAAAATTGCAGGCACCACAGCCTGACAAATTGTCAGCTGTGGCTTCTGAGGGTTCCAGGGAGACCACCGTGGGGCGGAGGAGGACGGGGAAGCCTCAATAGGATCCAGATACTTCCCCCATCCGAGGTAAGTACCTCCTGGGGGCACTTTTTTTTCATTACAGGGTCTCTTTAACATCAAGTGGCATACTCTTACCATGGTTTTCAGCAGGTTTCTAAAAACAAAGTTCTAGCAGCTGCAGAAGGCAGTTCAAAAACAATATTTAAAAGTGTATATTTTCATTTATTTTGGGGACCCCAGATAATGCCGATAGAATATCTGTAATGTTACCAATATTCGACTAACTATCGCATTCCCTAAACTATACTTCACACCAACCCTCCTCTACCTTCACCTCACATTAAACACCTCACATTAAACTCCCATTTAACATCTAACCCCCACCCCCTTCCCACTTATACCTAACATTAACCAATAGCTGATGTGGGGTTTGGCTACTTAACTACTTCCGTACCAGCAGTCTCTGCCCCCTTGTCTGTAAGCGCCACGGTAAAATGGCGCTTACCGACAAATCACTTCAATAATCCGCCTATCCCGACGGTCACACCGTTCTGTCCCTGCCGCAGGTCCCTCTCTCTGCGGTCCCTGTGACGGCAGAGCTGTGCGAGCAGGTCAGGAACCACTTTCATTGCTTCTGATTCTGTCAATCAATGTAAGCCAATGGGATTGGCTTACAGTGATGACAGTGTTAGGAGCCAATTAAGTAGATTTCACCTGTGTCGGTCCAGAACTGGGTAATAGCTTAACCCTGGACACACAATTACCGTACTTACCTCAGCTGCTGTCTCTGCTGATATATGACGTTCTGCTACATGGTAACCAAACTATGTGCCGGTTACTGATTACCCCCCCCCCCCCCTCCCGAGGATGATATCTAGGGTTCAGATGCAAGATAGCCAAAAGCATGGGCACCATTTACAGGCCTCAGCGTTAGAGCTATATAATACCAAATTCTGGTGTCTCTGTCAAATTATACAGGCAGCACCGCCATAGACAAAATGTATTTTGTATTCCATGGTGGTGCCCAATTTACCAATTGGGCTTTTCACCCAAATGTGAGTATTTTTGAACATTGTATACAAATTCCTCCTCATACCGACGGTATTATAAAATATCGGGCTCCTGGTATCTGTGTATTTTTGTCGTCTGTTTAAGAGTTTCATATTGAATAGTCTTTTACAAAATGACCTTTGTAGTGATGACCTAAGTTGTATATGTTGTACGAATGTGGAGTAACCCTTTAAGAAAACTAATGTTGACAACTGCAGCAGAATCGGGTCTTGCTTTAAGTTTTCTGTGCAGACGCACTGAAGTAATCTCATCTTATTAGCCTTCTGTATGGACTGATAGAATTTCCATCTAATGTATTTAACTTAAGTTACTCTGGATTAGCCAGTGAGCGAGTTTATTAAATACACGAGTGATTATGTCGTTTAGTTTCCTTTCCTTTGAATAGGTGCACAAGCAACTGTGACAGGCTTATTAGGGGAGAAGCAGACTCTGCTTTCACAGCTCGGCTAGGCAGCCTTTCTAAAGATATCGCTCTGTGTTTGTTTTTTATCAGCTACTTGGAGAATTAAAGTAGAATGCTGAGCAGACTAGCATGCTAACCCCTTTACTCCCCGCTTATTTCTCCTTCCAATTAAAATAAAAAAATCACACACAGAAAATAGATTAAAGTGTATCTGCAATTTTTGCTATCAGTTGATATGTATCACTGCTATACAAACCGCTTTAACCTACATTCCAATTAAAAATTACATTTTCATTTTCAGTTTGCAGTCAGCTATGATTTTCTAAAATCCCCAGAAATATTATCTTTGTAACAGTACGCTGTTTGGTTACAGAATATCTGCAGAATGCCTGAAATGCTCATCTTTCTGTAAGGCACAGAGCAAAAAGTACAATGTTCGCATCCCCAGTCATCATCTGTAGGGGCCTTCCACACTATGATTATGTTGTGCTGTGATTGTATTGCAACACAACAGGACTGAAAAGTCACACCATGCGGGTTGTGTTGCGTCAGTGCAATGAGTGTGCCTCACTCCCACTGTAGATACGCACATTTCGAAGTTAACGCACAACATGCTGTGCGTTACTGCGTCACAACCTGCCACACTCGATGTGTAAAGCCCCATTGGAGTATCATTGTGTTGTGATGTGATATTTTCCATTGCGATGCAAAAGACATATGGGGCCATAAGTTCTAATACATTTTTTTTCTCCAAGGACATAATTTTCATCTTCTGTTTAAAATAACTTTTTAGCATTCTGCAGTTGAAAAAAAAACACTAAAAAGAAGATGTAAAACTACTGCCAAAATATGAGTATCTTCTTGCTTTCTGACGGCTCAAAAGGCATTTTATTGATAACTATGAAAATATCACCTAGAAGAAAACTTTGGAAAAAAAGTGAATTGCATATGGCCCTTGAAATTCACTTTTTACTATGTTTTTCTCCTAGGAGATGAGATTAAAAATGATGTTTAAAAAAAACGTTTTAGCACTCTGCATTTTAAAAAGTACTAAAAATAGGTGAAAAGGTACTGTCAAACTTCTAATGGGTATTTTCTTGCTTGCCAGTGGCTTGAAGAGACTCTGTAACAAAATGTTCAGCCTTATTTCTTCTATCCTACAAGTTCCTATACTTGTTCTAATGTGCTCTGGCTTACTGCAGCCTTTCCTAGTTGCACAGTAGCTGTGTTATCTCTGTTATATGATCTAATCTTCTTTCCTCTGTCGGCTCTGTCGGGCTCAGGCACTCAGGCTGGAATGTGCTCTGTTTGTGATAGGATAGAAGCTATACACACCCTCTCCACACTCCCTCCAGGTTCTGTATGAGTCACACACTGACCTACTCTCAGCCTATCACATGCTATGTCTTTTGTTTGTAAACGCTGCCTAAAACTGGCAATTACAAGCCAGGTTTGCAGCAGAGAGTGGCAGAAACAGCACAGAGGGGCCCAGGAGAACATAATAAATAGAATGGTATGCTTTTTATTTGTAAGAAAATTAGAGTACAGATTCTCTTTGAAGAGCATTTTATTGTTAAGGTGTGAAAATATTCACTAGGAGAAAACTTAAGAGGAAAAGTAAATTGCATATGGGCCTCTGTGTGGAAGGGCCCTTTCAGGTGCCCATTAATAGTACAATCTCCCAAATGTTCGACCTTATGATTGAGCGGATACCATTAATGGTGCAGATCAAAGACAAACAATCATTCTAGCAATCATCCCGACATTTGAATTTTGGAACTATTCTTTAAGTCTGATTAGATTGCTTATCATTTCCCGCCTCCATTGGTAGGCCTGAATGATCATTTCTGATGAATCACAATGATAGGATTGGATGGTTGGTCGTTCAGGAAACTGGGTTGTTATTCTGCACCTTTAGGCTAAAGGCTGGTAGATGTAGAGCTGACCTCCTAAACAACATTGACCTTAATGAAAATAATAATCATTTTACTGCCTTGCACCACTCAATATCGATTAGATTACAACTGAAATGTGTTCAGTGATCAGTTACATCACTGCCACTGCTAGCATTTTACTGCTCTATGCAGTACAAAGCAGCTAATGCACCTGCACATCACACATTGTTCCTGCTTGGACCCTGCCACTTCCACAAGCGTTATTTGGCAAAAATATGTACTTTCCTGATCAAATTTTGATTATACAATACTGTGTATTGATCAAACATCTAAGAGGCACTAGTAGATTTCTTCTTTTCATCAAACTGAGTGCCTGATCTATTAAAAACATCTACTTGTGTATGGTAGTCTTTTCGCTACATTGTGACAAGTATTGTGGCTCTGTCCAATTAACAAGCTGACACGTCATTGCATTCCAGGGTTCTGGAGGTGTGGTTAGCTTACAGGGACAACAGGATGATTTGCATACTCAGCAGTGAAGCATCATGGGAGACATCATATGCTCACTCCAATCTGAATAATCGCAGATACCTTCACATACGCCTAGGAGTTGTGGTTCACCATGAGCTTGCTGGGTAATCTATAACTTCATTGAACACCCAAAGACATAAACACATATCTGTTTCTGTTGTTACTATCCTGTAACTGGTCACGTGGTCATAGCAGACAGCTCCTTCCATATAGCATTTCCAGTTAAGGGCCTCTTTCCTCTACACACGGATTCTGGATGCAGAAAAACTGACTCCAATGAATGCCTATGGACCTGTTTCCACTAAACGCAACTTTTCTGATGCAGATTTCTGCATCCTGCTTTAGTTTTTCCATACAATGAAAACGTTAGTGGAAACAGACCCATAGGCATTTATTGGAGTCAGTTTTACTGCATCCAGAATCTCCTTGTAGTGGAAACAGGCCCTCTGCAGTGTTTTGCATTACTGTTTGCATAACAGAGCAAGGTAAGCAGCTGAAACCATGTTTGTTAAAATCCTTGGAATGCATGATGTTAACCTTATACTGGTATTTCAGGCATGTAGATATGTCTAGCCCTCACTTTTACTTATTGCTGCAGAAAGTAGCGGTGTACATTAATTAGAAGGCATCAGTCCCTACCCTGTATTTGCATCTCAATCAGATTTTGCCTTAAGGGCCATACAGACATAGGTTTTCATTACCTGTTACAGTGCTTTGTGATTGTCCAGTAACAACTGACAGTCCCACAATTGTGTCTGGACCCTGACCAGGTATTTTACATGAGGCGTAGCTGACATTTGCTAATTAAGGCACTCAAAGACAGATAGCAAGCTGTCCAACTGAGTTCCTGCACAGATCTAGGGAAATATTTGTGGATCTTAAAACCTTTGACTGTCATTGGTGTCATGGAACTGTGCAGGATTTTACCTGTACTGACAGCCATTGCCTAGCTACATTGCGTCAATGCTGTCAGAGGGTTGAAAGGAATGTATGGCAATGTCCACCACTGCAAACTTGTCTTTTACAAGTATGTTTTTTGCACATTGCTACAGGTGACCTGGATGACTGCTCCTCTATCCACTCAGTCACCACTATTAACTACTGGACTCTCCCCCAGTATGTAGGTAGACTCTACAGCATCTGTAGTCTGAATGATTGCATAGCACAAATAATACACTTTGGCCGTAAGAGATTTGAGACGTAGTTCAATTGAACAATTTCTAATTTAATAATTCTCATTTCAAGAACATTTCAGCGATGTTATTGGCATAAACAAGTTATATTCCACCCCTGCATCAAACATATCCCGTATTCCACCTTAAGCTCCTTGTTTTTCCCTCCTACGCCTTCTTGCTTGTTTTATGCCATCTAAAGTTATTGCTTGCATACATTTTGCTTTACTTTGCATAACATATTTGAAAGTCGGTACTCGGCAGCTTTGCCGTTTATATTGACTGTACTCATCCCCTTATTGTTAAATAATCCATGAATATATTGATGCTGTAAACATGCACATTGTGAATCAGCAGATTTTTTTTCTTAACTGTAGGCTATAGTTGTAAAAACGTCTTTAAAATCAAAAGAGCAAGTAATAAGTAGAATTGATCAGAGTGATCATCCAGCTTTCATGTTTTGCTTTGGGGCATAAGAAGGTTATTTATTCATGTTAATGTTTCTAGTAGGTTTACGGCATTGCAGAAGGGAAAGCTTTCTAGTCACTTAGCCATCCCATTACACTACAGTACACTAGCCACATGCATAAGCTACAAAGAACAGAGGCAACCAGGATGTTGCCACTCCTGTCAAAGGTCATCTATAATGCAATTGAGGCAAATGCCTAGGGACTGCTGAATATAAAGGAGCCTGACTATTTCCTCTGACACCCTCTCCTACCTCCCCTCACTAAAAAACCTAGTAACAGATAGTGCCAAAGCTGCTGCTGTATGGCCTTCTTTCAACTTAACCACTTAAGGACCAGGCTCTTTCTTCCTGATCTGTGCTGCGTGGGCTCTCCAGCCCACAGCACAGATCAGGTTTGCAGCATGGCGATCAGACTTCAGCCCCCCCCCCCCTTTTTTTTCCCCACTAGAGGGATGTCCTGCTGGGGGGGTCTGATCGCTGCCGGCCATCTGTGATTTGCAGGGGGGCTCCTCAAAGCCCCCCCTCTGCAGCGATTTCTGCCCTCTCTGCCCTTCCCTCCCTCTCGCTTACGCTGTGGGCTGCGCAGGACGGATATCCGTCCTGCGCAGCCTAGGATAGGCTTCAGCCTATCAGATGCCGGCGATCCCCGGCCAATCAGAGGCCAGGGATCGCCGATCTCCTTTACGACGCTGCTGCGCAGCAGCGCCGTATGATGTAAACAGCGGGGATTTCTTCCCCCTGTGTTTACATTTAGCCTGCGAGCCGCGATTGGCACCCTCCGTGAACTGACATTTTTACATGGTAACACCACTTCGACCTGCCGACGCCTATCGGCGTTAGGCGGTCGTTAAGTGGTTAAAGCGCACCTAAACTCAGAACTTCCTTACGCAACAGCATAATAACCTTTAAAAAGGTTTTTGTTACAACTGATACAAATCCCGCAATAAATATGCAGTGTTTCTACTTCCTGCTTTCACGGAAGCAGATTTATTGTAACATCCTGTGCTTTCAAATGTGCTTATCTGCTATGGCAGTCAGCTAGCACAGCTAAGGGATCAAATTACACTTGTGATTAGGCACAGATGAGGGGGAATTAAACAGGCTAAACTCTCTAAATACATACAGGATGCATTTCTCTGTTTTCCTTCTGTCCTGTGCAAGAGTACAGGTTCACTTTAACCTATTTCTGGCTACTATCAGTGCGTCACAAGCATTATTTGCAGCCAGTAGTCCGTATACATAGGTACAGGATTCAGAATACCAGACCACCATCTACAAACATTATTTATGTGTAAACCCTGCACCTTGATAGTGACTGCTCTGTCGTTCTCAGAATTTGTCACACTTCCCCTATAATGAAAATAGATTGTGATAGAAGATTAAAAAATTGCAATTGTTTGGTTCTGTCTGTGATAACACTGAGCCAGGTGGCCTTCCCAGCTTTGTTTTGCATTACAGAGAGTAGTGAAGCATTGTTCACTGATTGAAGACATTGTAAAAAATCAATATTGCGGTCATCATTGACTGCACTTACCACCTGACTTTAAGTCATTAAGAACAGCTGAGCCTAGATATCCCCAACTAGCTGCATTTTGCTTCATGAAGCTTTGGGTGACTCGGTAGTAGAGGAGTTTAGATTAGACATGCCCTGTGCTGTTTAGAGGTTACAGGTAGAACATCTAGAAAGTTAACCCTGAGGGCTGAAGAAAAATTACACTATTGTACTACTCAATGGATTGCTAGTCTGCATTTATCGGAGGAAGAAAAAAATATATTGGTAATAATAGAAATTGGAAAACCATTCATTTGAATTTGATACCCTTTTGAAGGAGAATTGCACAGTTTCATTGGATCACATATTAAAGTTGTAGTTAACACCTTTTTTTTTTTTTGTATTTGCTTAGTAGTAATTTTCAAATGTTTTTTTCATATTCACAATGAGTTTGTCTAATTAGTTGTCTAAATACCTTCCCAAGAGGTCAGGATTAAATTGTTTAAAGGGAAATCTTAAAACTTAAAATACATGTAAACATATACAAATAGGAAGTACGTTTCTTCCACTGTAAAATGAGCCATACATTACTTTTCACCTATGTTGCTGTCACTTACAGCATGTAGTAGAAATCTGACATTACCGAAAGATTTTGGACTAGCCCATCTTCTCATGGTGGGTTCTCATGGTTTTCTTTATTTTTAAAAGCACTTAGTGTATAGCAAATGCTCCGTACAACTGCCAAAAAAAGTGTGCAGCGAGCAGAGAGGCTGGCCAGCATCTTTGTATAAATCTTTTTCAGGAAATGTCTTTATAAAGAATAAAGACCATGCTGAGAATCCCCCACGAAGAGATGGACTAGCCCAAAACCTGGTAATGTCAGATTTCTACTACCTGCTGTAAGTGACAGCAACAGGAGAGAAGTAATTTATGGCTCTTTTTACTCTGGAAGGAATGTATTTCTTATTTGTATGTGTATACTGTATGTGTATACTGGATATAACTTTAAATACAATTGCTCATTGTTACAAGACTACTTGGTATTAATCAGGATGTCCATTTTTGCGTTAATTATCCTGTTTCCAATGTCAGAAACACTTATAGTGAGAGTTGGGGCCGCTGCAACTGCCCAAGCTATGCCAGGTGGGAGCCAGGGATCCATAAGTGTCTTGTGCGAACAGATTCCAAAGAGAGATATCCCGCTACACCAGATGGCAATTAAAACGTCCAAATCTTTATTCAATACATCAACGGATCAAGGGTTCTTATCAGTGTGGCTATAACACGTGCAGATACTGCTGTGTTCACAACCAAACATTTTTATTTCTAAACAAGAAAGGTTTGATATGGGTCAATATATGAATTGCCATTACAGCAACGTAGTATATTTAATCACATGTGAAGCTTGTCAACTACAGTATGTAGGTTGCACGACTCGGTCACTGCGCCAACGTTTTTTCCGAACGCTTAAATGGACCCGGCAGATGCATGAGGAATAATGCTTATATCACACAAGTTTCTAGTGTGCCTAAGCATTTTCTACATGTCCACCAGGGGGATATGTCACATTTTAGATTCCACGGGGTGGAGAGGGTGATTTGTTCACCGAGAGGAGGCGAAATTCTTAGATTGCTACTTAAACGTGAGGCCTTCTGGATTTGGAGACTAGGCACCCGGGTTCCAGCAGGACTTAAAGGGAACCAGAGACGAAGCACCCTTATATATTTTACCATATTTTACCTTTACACAAATGATTGCAGATCCATGGCAGACTCTGTCAAAGTCATAAAATTTGCGGATGACACCACCATTGTTGGCCTCGTCACCAAGGACAACATCCGGGAGTACCAGCAGCAGGTGGAAAGACTATGCCACTGGTGTAAAGAGAACAGTCTGGTGCTCAACACGGCCAAAACCGTCGAACTTATAATTGACTTTAGGAAGTCTGCACCTACCCCACCTCCCATCTACATCGATGGCACCGAGGTGGCCAGAGTGCCCTGTGCTCGCCTGCTGGGCACTACCATCTCCAGCGATCTCAGTCGATCTCAGTTGGAGAGCCAATATCACGTCAACCCAACGGAAAGCCCAGCAGAGACTCTTCTTCCTCCGCCAACTGCGGAAGTTCGGCATGGCTCAGGAGATTCTAACATGCTTTTACACTGCCACCATTGAATCGATCCTCTGCTCCGCCATCTTGGTCTGGTATGTGGTAGCCACCGCCAGTGACAGGCACAAACTACAGAGAATCATTAGGTCGGCGGAGAGGATCATTGGGAGACCTCTGCCCCCACTTGACCACCTGTATAACACAAGACTGCAAGCCAGGGCACTGAGGATTGCAAGTGTCCTCTCTCACCCAGGCCACTGTTTTTTTCACCCCACTTCCACTGGGTCGGAGACTTTGGGCCATCCCAAACAAGACCACCAGACATAAGAACTCTTTCTTCCCGATGGCCGTTAGCCTCCTGAACTCCCTTAACATTCTACCACCCTCTATCAGCGCCCTACCACCTACATAGGAGCGGCAGACTTCGGCTGTGTATATCTAATTGTTGATTGTATATTGATTGTATATTCGTGTATGCTTATACTTGAGTATGAGATACTGCTGTCATTTTAATGTTTTCCTGCCTTTCTTTCTATGTATTGCTTCATTGTGCCAAACCCAATTCTGGGCTTGACCCAGTCATGCTTGGCGAAATAAAACGGATTCTGATTCTGATATATATCAGTGGGGACATTCGAGAAAACACCTACCCTGCTCTCTGTTTCATTCTTCACTGCACAGCTTGCTTCTTATCAGCCCTGATAAAATCCCTGACTGAGCATTCAGTCTGGCTTTGCTCAAGAATCATTATAGTCTGTGTTCTCTGGTGTCTTTTCAAGCCCAAGCCTGCCCCCTTGTGGCTCTGCTCAGGAATCATTAGAGCTGAGTCATTATAGCAATGCCGGACGGAATGCTCAGTCGGGGATTTTATCAGGGCTGATAAGAGGCAAGCTGAACAGTGAAGAATGAAACAGAGCAGGGTAGGTGTTTTGTTCCCACTGATATATATGGTAAAACACATGAGGGTACTTCATCTCTGGTTCACTTTAATTCCAGGTTAGATATCAGTTTGACTTATGATATGAGATCCTAGCAACTGCACATTACTTTATGTTTCATTTGTTTCCTTTCTGCCATTTCCCCTCAGCTTCATTCTCATGTTCCCTTAACATTGAATTTCTTAAAGGGAACCTAAAGTGAGGAAAATTATTTAAAATAAACACGACGTAGCTGCAAATGAATTTTACATACTAACCTTGCAGTCAGTTACTCTCAGAAGCTCACCATTTTCTTCTTACAGTAATCCCTTCCAGTTCTGACAATATTTTGTCAGAACTGAAATATACCAGTTGCTGTCAGTTATTTATCAGCAAGTGTCAGTTATAACTGAATGTGCAAAGTAATGTCCATGTTTCCCTATGGCTCAAGTGGGTGATATTACAGTTTAACAGTGTGCTGACCAGGAAGCTGTTAGGGTGTAATGGCCATTTTTAAATTGGAGGACGTAGAATTCCACTGATGACAGTGGACAAATGGGACGCAGGAGAGGAGAAAGAGATTGAGGAGTAGACTACACAGGAGGTAAGTATGACCTGTGTATGGTTATTTTTACTTTTTATTTTCAGTTCAGGTTCTCTTTAAGCCTATAGAAATCATATTCATTTGTATACTGCTGTCTTACAATTGATGTGGTACTTGACTGTATGCTGCTTTTCTATGGTTTTTAAAGAGGAACTCCAGTGAAAATAATGTAGTAAAAAAAGTGCTTCATTTTTTACCATAATTATGTATAAATGATTTAGTCAGTGTTTGCTCATTGTAAAATCTTTCCTCTCCCAGATTCACATTCTGACATGTATTACATGGTGACATTGTTACTGTGGGCAGGTTATGTAGCTGTTTCTAGCTGTTCTGGCTGTTAGACAGCTCTAAACAGCCATTTCCTGTCTGTGAACATTGTTACATTGTGGCAGTTTGCCAGGAGTACCGCGGTATTGAGAGCCTCTAGTTGGAGTGGTTTCAGCACAAAATCAGTCACACAGCGCCCCCTGATGGTCTGTTTGTGAAAATCATTCTATTTCTCATGTAAAAGGGGGTATCAGCTACTGATTGGGATAAAGTTCAATTCTTGGTTGGAGTTTCTCTTTAAATTTAGCTACATTTTTTAATTGGCTGAGCTATATATATATATATATATATATATATATATATATATATACTTTTAATACAGGAACCATAACCATCCCACTTTGGAGGCAGGAACCTGCTTATATAAACCTGTGGTATACACCTGTTTATTAGCTATGATTAAGGAGCCATTCAGAGCTCCGATACGTGTGAGCCTGTACCTGTTTGACCTGTGATGTATTGATTAAAGATTTGGACGTTTTAATTGCCATATGGTGTAGCGGGATATCTCTCTATGGAATCAGAAAACAGTTATGTTTTCATATTGTTTTATATTGGTATGTAACTCCACCCTCACAATTAGCCTAGGCTATGATGTCATGCAGCCACCCCCCTCCCCCAGAGCACTCTGGGTGATAATGTGATGCTCCTCTGCTCAGTTTACAGAGGTAAAACAAATTCCTGAGTGATTCACCTTGACAGCAATAACAATGCTGGCATCTCTGATTGATTAATTTAAAGGGACTCTGAGCACCTCTCATGGGCATGCCTTTAAGCCAGATGACTTCCAACAAAGTCATGCTATGACCCCTCTGGAGGAGCCTCTTGCAATGGCCATGCGTGTCACTTCCTCTTCCTGTTTCATTCAGTGATGCACTTCTCTAACAAGGAAGACGGGTGACCCGGAAGTTATAACATTGCCAAAATGGGAGCCACGATTTTTAAATTGAAATCGAACGAAAACTATTTGGTCTAGAACAGACATCAAATGAGAGAGGCGAGCACAAGCTACAGAAAGATATGCATCTTTTTTTTTTTTTTATAGTCAAATTTTATTGAATTTTGAGAGAAATACAAAACATACAATGAACCCCAACACCCAACCCAACCACCTTGGTGCATCATGCCACAGAATCCCAGGAATAATATATCACAGAGAGCCATCGCCCCTTGTATGAGTAACCTTGTGTAGCTAAACAGCAACTCTATAGACATGAGAGGACATGCAACCATATCCCTGAATCCCTCATTCAACAGATCCCAATGAGCATAGGCCCTTCAGAGCAATGATCAGGAGAGGGTGAGAGATAAGGGTTCATAATGCAAATAATTGACAATGCAAAATTAGAAGCCAAGAGGTGTCTTATGCAATGAAATATATTCGGACCACTGCAGTAAGGTATGCATCTTTAAGTACTTTGCAATACTGGTCGGAGTCTTAAAGGCATGCCCATTAGAGGTGCTCAGAGTCCCTTTTAAGAATATAAATCCGGATGGAAAAAGATTTTGCAATGGGCAAACATTGACTAAATAATTTGTAAATTTACAAAGCAACATTGTTAAAAATAAAACCATTTTTATTGAGTTAGAGTCAGTAAAGTTAATGTTTCAGGAGACAGATAATGGCCATACCAATATGTGTTACGTTTAAAACCCAAGTATTTATGAAAACGATTAAAACAATGGTGTGCACAAAAGTAGTTAATCCTCAGTTCTAGTCAGTCAATTTGGCGAGTCCATAAAATACAGCAATAAAACTTCATATGTCAACCTTCCACTCGCACACTGACGATCCAGACCTGTCACATGCAATGTTACTGCACATTAAACTTAAGTTAAATTATAGTGAAGACAAGTCTTTGATGGATCACTGAGAAGCCTCAGAGCAATCTTCAACATTCTTTTCAAGACTGTACGCGCTTCCATTCTTTCTACATGGGGCTTATTTACTTTTATAAGACAAGAGTAAACAGATATTCACTTTGAATGTATGCCTTAATATGGCTGTCATCATGTTACCCATATTTTTTTTTTTTATTTCCTTGTTATCTTAGAAACATTAACAATAAACATAAAGATAAAAAGTCAAACAATAGAATTCATGACTGGCACATTATTGAATCATATAAATCCAGATAGCAAAGCTTTTACAAGGTATGAAGGATTGAATGCTGGAACATATTTATGTCCAATTCTCACATGCTATACACATCACGGCAAAAAAGTTCCCATAATATATTGTTTTATCCTTTGTTTGTAAAATATGTCCATAAATTTCAGATTTAATATAACTTGGACAAGTGTTTCAAACCAAAATCCACTGTATTTTACTTATGAACTTCATCTTAGTAACCAGTCTGGACCACTGTGCCTGATACTAGGTTAACGCACGTGGCGCTAAGGGTTAACAGACAGTGCTTCCCTAGCACACAGCAACTTTATTGGACTTTACTGCATCAGGCCCAGGGAAAAGTATCAATTTACATCCAATATGATGCCTGTAGAAACCGTGTTGCTACCAACGCTCATCAAGGTCATGTTTTACAATGTTCTATTCAAAAAGGTGGGAAATCTAGTGGAGAATATTTAGGATTTAAAGCCTATATGAAGGGATATGATGAGATAAACATAGGTACATATAATACTAGTCCTAGTAAGAAATCCTCTAAAGTCCTTCTTTTCCAAAAGAGCAGGCGTTAAAAACAACCCTTGAGTTATCATCTATACAAAAGAGCTTGTCAAAAGCTTGTCGAAATCAGTCTGGTGACTATAAGCCAAAACCGCTAAGAAATAGTGAGATCATGATTCTTATTTGGTTTTACTGCAGTAAAGTTCAAAGGTTCATTAGTTCTGTATCCCTTCCAGCTTAACAAAGCAAAGTGTGGATTCTAAACTGCAAATATTTGATACAATCTTAAAAATGAACCTAAGAAACTGAACATAAAAATGACTTATTTCTGTGTTACAATTTTTATATTTATCATAAGTACATATAAGTGCATACAAAGCTCTACAAAAGCTGTCCCCTCCATACATTTCCACTTAATCGCCAGATACCGCCCCGCCCGTATCCTCCGTTCCTCACAGGAGACCCTTTAGTCCTCTAGCCTGGTCACATTCTCTCTCTCTTGCATCCAGGACTTCTGACGAGCTGTCCTGTTCCTTTGGAACTCTCTCCCTTTACCCGGTTCGTCATGCCCCGAGTCTGGAAACCTTCAAACGTACTCTGAAAACACATCTGTTCAGACAAGCCTATAATTTGCTATAGGCAGCACTGAATGTACACTGCCTCACCCATTAACCCATGTGTTTCCTTCCCTATTGTTTCCTCCACAATACCCTCTAGATTGTAAGCTTGCAAGGGCAGGGACCTCCTCCTAGTGTTTCTCATACTGCTGTAATTTAACATATGCACATGTACCAACATTAGAGATAAACTGTATATATTAACTATGGATGTATTTGTATTTCTACTATTGAATGTCATGACTGTACAGTATCTTGAATTTCTTATGTATATTTGTTCCCCATTATTTTTTTTAGTACTATGTACAGTGCTACGGAAGATGTTGGTGCTATATTAAAAAAAGAAGTACTAATCATACAATTATCTTATAAGTTTATTTTCATTTCAGATTTACTTTAAAAGCAGTTTCATATCTCCCGGTGGACTCTAGTTTTGGGACATTACCACTAGAAATATGTAAAAGTTCTCACTTTAAGTTTTTTAAGTTCAGTTCTGTAAGGTGGCCCTTGTAATACTACATGGTATCAGCGAAATCATGTACCATCTGCAATGCACTAAAATAAGAGATCTCTGCAATGAGTTAAAACTATGGTGGTTGGTTTGGTAGAATTTAGACATCAGCTCCAGACATGACAGACATTAGACAGAACCTGCGCACATATGCAGACTGAAAATTGAATGTAAATTGTCATCTTCATGATTACAACATTCCTGGGATTAAGTCCCCAGAACCCCGACGTATACTCCTACAGACTTCTACCACATTTTACATTGCTGTTCTAAGTGGATGACAAGTCACCCTGAGAATACTTGGACACACATCTCGCCACAGATGAGGAGCTCTGCGTGACCACTCTGGTGGACAATTATGTAGGACCACACACTGCACTGCTACCAACTAGGATTCATACCTGTCTCCTTCAGTTCAGTGGTTCTCTCCCAGATACATTTAAGTTGTTTTACAAGCACAGTTGGAGGAGAGGCTATTAAGAAAAACAGGTTAGGATTCATATTTGTCTCAGCTTGGAAAATGTCTGTTCTTTTTGACAGATGCAGACTTCAGAAAATGCACTTTTATCTTCCCTATTTAAACATGCTTAGTAGTGCACACAGTTCAGTTATTACTGAAGCTTAGGGATACCTGAAAGGCATTCCAATGTCCACTGGTTGTATATCAAGCAAGCTTTTCAGTTATAAACATTTGCAGAAAAGTGCAGTAGGATCCACAGTTTGGATACTTTTTCCAGCCTCCCATCTGCTATATGGGGAAACAAAGATGCTTTGAGCTGTGCTCTTTTATATCAGCAATCACATATACAATAGTTGGCCCAGTTGGACTCTACAGCAGTCAGCCAGAAACCTAATTTGGAGCTGAATCAACACCATAGCAACCATAATAAATTATGTATGGGGACAGTCTTATTTTCAGGAACTAGATTAGCTGGAACTGATTTTGTACACTTTATTTCAGTAGATCTCTTTGAAATACCACTATATGAGCATATATTGCAAGTATAATGCACATAAAAATGCAGTAGTCTTTAGTGATTATCTAACCACGGTGCATACTTAAGGATTTGATAGTTTACACAGTGATTTCTCAGAGGAAAACAAGACATCTTTTTTATAACATTATATCATACAAACAATATGTTTGTGAAAAAATAGCACCATATATGGGTGTTATACCGTATATGTCTTATATGGTGTTATTTTCTTGTGTAGCAGCTCCAAAAATCTATGGCTGGAATATGAACATAATATGAAATTGATTGCAGTAATGTAAAATTACAATTGCAAACATCTTGTCAGCTTATTTCATATAGCAGCATCTTCTCCCTCCTCCATATTCTCTTGCTACTGAGCAAAATGCTACTGAGGGTCACAAAGTTGCCATTATCCGATTAACGCTCTGAGAAGACATTTTCTGCAGTTTTAACAAACAAAGGAGAAAACTACACTCCGCCTCCCGCATGACTGAAAAAGTCTTTCTCCAATTATAATGAAACGAACAGGTATTAGTTATATAAAGTATGCAAATACATGACAAGCTGGGAGGGGCTTCAGTCTTCCTTTTTTCCTGTACTAGGTATCATCATAGCTATTGTTCTCTTCTACATAGCAGCTACACCGCTACTAGTAAGCTTAGTCCATTTTTGTATAAAACAACCTAATGAGCTGTCTAGAAATCCTTCTGACCTCTTACGAAGTTATTTTTTACTTGATTTCAGCTGAATTATAACTTTCTGGTTCCAGTTTCTTAGTTTGGAGTTAATTTCTTCAGTTTCTTAGTTTGCAATACTTACTTGTGGCCTTGGAGATAATTGGAAAGGAAATGTTCTCAGTTTAAGTCCTAGTTCACTATGCAATATCTAGTGTATGTCCCTCACCAGATGTCCCTTGAGGTCACTTAAAGTTGCTGTATCTTTTATTAACAGCAATGGCCAAGAGTTCTGTTCCCCTCTCCCTCCTCCCTCTGGAAGTCACACCATTGTGTGCTGCAATGTTTTCACTATCTCCCTCCCTGTAGGAACAGAACCTGTCACTCTTGTTGTTGCCAAGTAGGAACAGAACCTGTCACTCTTGTTGTTGCCAAGCGTTTTATCGTAACCCCAAAGTGTTGCCATAGGGATCAAGCTTGATCCTGAGGGGTTACATATGCTGAATGTGTGTACACACCTAGAGGGAGCCATTAATCCCACCCTAAATGTTTTGTCTGTTGCCCCTCATGAACCCACTTTAACTTCTACCTGAATCCTAATTGTGGAGAGAAATTTGTAGTGTTAATAGAAATATTCGCTAATTGGGAAAAAAGAAGAAGCTGAAATGATGCTAGTTTGATGTTGATTTCTCTAATACCAAATTATGTTTTATATTGCGGTATATTTAAATACAAGCCTTGTCCACCTTAAGTTTTTATCAACCTAACCCCACCCTTCCCATCCTCTAGTCAGATAAACTATGCATAAATAAAATAATTGTGGATGAAACAGCAGGTGTCATGTGACCTCCACTGTGAATGTTGTCTTCTACAGGTGAAAGGGGCATGCTGGCAATAGGGTCCGCTAGCCTGTTTGGGAGGGATGGGGAACAGCTCCTCACAGAGGGGCTCAGTTAATCATGTTATGCTAGATAGTGGCTTTAATGCAGAGATTTCACTGTGCAGAATCATGCATGCACTATAGTGCTCATTCACTGTTGAGAGGATCTTTTTTATAAACCTTATTGGTTATTTTAAGTTAATATAGTCAAGAGCCTCAATTTCTCTCCTTTAGTATATCACCCTCATGTTTTTATTATTATTCTTTGTAGTTACCAACAGGGTGTATAAACAAGCTCTGTTCTTGAAGCTGCTGCAAACACTGTTAGCTTTGACAAATAACCCCAAACAACTTTGTATCATTGTTTTCCCAAATGGATATATTTTATAGGACAAGCAGGAAGTGTTTTAGGACTACTGAGCTAACGTAACAAGCCTTATACCCTTGTGTGCAGGTAAAGCTTTTGAACTGTCAAATCAGCATGCAACTACACAACACAAGTGGCTTCAGGTCTCAGATGCTGCATGATAGAAAAGCAGCAATTATTTGGGCCCCCCACTTCAATGACTGATGTCTTAAGGCCAGTGTTTCACTGATTTGGCTCCAGCTGTTGTGCTAACAAGATATGCAGGAAGGTGGCTGAGGGGAAACAGCTTGGTAAAGAAACGCTGAGAAAGATGCTGGGGTGTCAGTCTTGCTTAAAAATGTAATAATATGTTCTCTGCTTATTATTGCGAGCAGCAATCTGGGGAAGGCTGATTGCCATTAAAGTAAACATATTATTTTCATGTCTTTTCTAAGCAACAGAAATGTTTCATTCTGGAAACCCAAATCCTGCAGATAATAATAAGCCTGAGCTTGATTAGATTAATATGACTGCTGCATTTTATTGTTGAAAGGGATCACTGCAATTATCTACAGTATAAATCACTTATTGCCCTCTGCTCTTAGCTGCGTGGCTAATCATAGCCTCGTAATTACATTCCATGGAGAACAATGGATCTGTGTATTGGGATAGCGTTTTTCCCTACAAAAATGCTGTCCTAGTCAACCTTCTTTGCAAGCCCTATTAGACAGTCACTGTAGATGCAGCGAGAAGTGCAGGGCTTGGCTGCCAGGATTTTACAAAACGTGAACTGAACATTAATTGAATCATAGTAGCTGATTAGACTCTTAACCACCTGAGCGGTCTGGACGAGCTCAGCTCGTCCAACACCGCCGGAGGTCGCCGCTCAGGCCCTGCTGGGCCGATTTTCATCAAATAAAAAGCAGCACACGCAGCCGGCACTTTGCCAGCCGCGTGTGCTGCCTGATCGCCGCCGCTCTGCGGCGATCCGCCGCGAGCAGCGGCGAAAGAGGGTCCCCCCAGCCGCCTGAGCCCAGCGTAGCCGGAACAAAAAGTTCCGGCCAGCGCTAAGGGCTGGATCGGAGGCGGCTGACGTCAGGACGTCGGCTGACGTCGATGACGTCACTCCGCTCGTCGCTATGGCGACGATATAAGCAAAACAAGGAAGGCCGCTCATTGCGGCCTTCCTTGTTTATTCTGGGCGCCGGAGGCGATCGGAAGATCGCCTCCGGAGCGCCCTCTAGTGGGCTTTCATGTAGCCAACTTTCAGTTGGCTGCATGAAATAGTTTTTTTTTTATTTAAAAAAAACCCTCCCGCAGCCACCCTGGCGATTTAATCAGAACGCCAGGGTGGTTAAGGGAACTTGAGGAGAGAGGAATATATGTACTGGAAACTTTTTCTTTCTTCTTTTTTTTGTTTCAGTTTGCTTGGCTGTCTTGCTGATATTTTGGCTGCACTAGTGCGAGACCTATTTATAAAGGTGACAACAACAGAAAAGTGACACTATTTCTGTAGAAATAAGTATACTTTTCTGACAGCCTGCTGATCGCTGTATTTCAAAAGTCTCAATCAGCTGCTCACTAAGCGTTGGTCACCACTTCCTGTTTGTGCCTCTAAGTGCAGGAACTTCAGCCACCCTCGTTTTATAGATCCGCTAATGTCATTGGCTGTAATTGTAATCAGTGTTTGGTTGGAAACTGCCATTTTCCACTTCATGAAGGTGGTGAGTCTCAGTGTAGTGTCTTTTATAAAAGGTTTTATCAATTTGCAAAATGTCACTGCGCTCCAAATGGAAAAAAGGATTATAACAGGGGATCGCAGCAAGTAAAAGGTCACTTCACCTTCAAGAGTAGTCAATATGCAAGTATTGCTGCGCTTCAATAATCCTCACAGAGGTTACAACCCTGTAAATGATTACAAACAAATGCACATAGTGCAAAGTATTGCCACAAAAAAACTACAATCTGCACCCCATATGTGCACTCCGGGGGGTAGTGCCACCACCTTGGGAAGGATATGCTCCAACTCCCCCTATGTGGCCCCACTCACCAGAAGCGCATCTTGTCACACTGCGTGTAATAATTGCCGGTCAGCCAGGCTTCTCTTAAGACCGATCCAATATTTATTTCTTAAAATGCCGGACAGTGGGTTCCACAGTAACAGCAGCTCACTCCGCGGTATAGAGCGCACGCCACCGGGTCACTCACTTCCTCACTTCCTTACTATGACGTCATGACGTTCCTCAGGCTACGGAGCCTGAGGAACGTGATGACGTCATAGTAAGGAAGTGAGTGACCCGGTGGCGTTGCTCTATACCGCGGAGTGAGCTGCTGTTACTGTGGAACCCACTGTCCGGCGTTTTAAGAAATAAATATTGGATCGGTCTTAAGAGAAGCCTGGCTGACCGGCAATTATTACACGCAGTGTGACAAGATGCGCTTCTGGTGAGTGGGGCCACATAGGGGGAGTTGGAGCATATCCTTCCCAAGGTGGTGGCACTACCCCCCAGAGTGCACATATGGGGTGCAGATTGTAGTTTTTTTGTGGCAATACTTTGCACTATGTGCATTTGTTTGTGATCATTTACAGGGTTGTAACCTCTGTGAGGATTGTTGAAGTGCAGCAATACTTGCATATAAAAGGTTTTATAAAAGACTGAAGAATACCTTAAAGTGTAACTGTCGGGCATAAAATCAAAAATCAATTCTTTATTTTTATCTGGTAAACAAGTAATAAGGATGCTAACCAGGCAACCCAAAAGTTAAAATCCCTATTACTTTTTTGTTGGTAAATGATCATTCCCCAGTTTACTTGACTCTTATTTGGTACACACAATATTTGGTACACAAAAAGGAAGTTGCAGGGCATGCTGGGTTGTCCTTTTTTGCTTCTTTACTTCCCCTCAGACTTAACTAATGCAGCCTGATTGGCTGAAGCCTCTTTCACTCCTATCTCCCCCCCCCCCCCCCCACCTCTGTTCCTCTCTGATTGGCCAATATTTCTCATGCTGAGACTATGCACTTACTATAGTGAAGGACGGGCAGATAAGACAGAGGAGAGTAAAGAAGGAAATTGCATCAGGTTTGGCTTCAAAATAGCCACAGTTAAGGTGGGAAAGGCTAAGAACGATTTTCTCTTTTTTACTGTAGAAAAATCATTAATATCAAAATGTGGACAGTGCAATACATGTTATGTAAGTAGAGCTAGTATTTATCTACTTTTATTGTTGTTGTTTTTTCTAAGATAGTATGGCTGGCTTCTCTTTAAAGTGGAAGGTCCAGGCAAAAAAAAAAAAAATCAACTTAACTCTTGCTTCCTCTAGCCCCTGGCAGCCGTCCTGTGCCCTCGCCGCAGCTCCGTTGGCTCCCGGTCCTGTCCGGTGCAGATGCCGACCTCGCCAGGTTGGCATCTACTTGCGCTCCAATGTGCGGCTCATGGAGTCGCACTGACGTCATCTGGATTGTACAATCCAAATGACGTCAGCGAGATTACATGAGATGCACGGTGGAGTGCAACTAGTCCTCTAATACTGGAGGGGAGCCCGGACCACTGGCGGGGAGCGGAGCTGCGGCGATGCCACAGTACAGCTGCCAGGCGCTGGTAGAAGCCCGAGGTAAGTTGATTTTTGTTTATTTTTTAGCCCGGATGTTTACTTTAAGGTGATCATACACTTATAGGCCACCAGATTTGACCATCAGATAAATCTGATCTGAGCGGATCTATTATAACCACACACTTAGGAATAGATTATTTAAATAGATTTCAGATTGAATTTCTAGATTTCCTCTCTACTCCAAAAGAGCTGCTTTGCAATTGTAAAGTATAAAAGCAAATTTCTGTTTGATTAAAAGAGTGCATGGAAGGTTTATTGACTTACTTTTACTTTCCTCTGGAGCCTTATTAGTCAATGTGCCAGTGCGGCATTGAGCTTCTCTGGCTGCTGGGAGATTGCTGTTAAATATTTAGCCCAGGAAGTAAGGTTAAATAAACTCAATAATAGAGATGGTCAATAAGATGCTAAGTTTATGTAAATTATTATCATCTCATTCACCGTTTCTGCACAACTGAGAGATTCTGTGTTGCAGCTACACAGATTGTCATCAGCAGAATGCTGTTTTCCTCACAGATTAGCTGGCTCCAACCATTAGCTGTACCGTGACCTGGGTGGAAATTGTGAGTTTAGAATTTTTGTTTATCTGATTTGTATATTTGAGTCTAAATGTAATAAATGAAATGAACATGGGCTTGGTGTCCATAGTAACAATTTCCCAGTTTTGGAAGTTGATCTATACCAATGCTGCAGTAGTGTAATGTTATTCCTCGCATACGTTATGCAGGCGTGTTTGGTAGACTACTGTTCTGTAAATTTCAACCACCATCATTTATTTCTCTCCTCACTTTGTCAGCACATGGGGACGGGGATTAGCTGTACCTATGCTGGAACTGTGGCATGCTTCATGCGCTGGCAGAGGGATATAAAAGTGATTAATATGATTGCATTAGATTTTTTAATGTACCTCCCAGTAACCTTTAGCTATGAAATATGAGGCACTTAAATGTTCATTGAGCTGGTAAAAAGAAGGGCCTGTGTTTCCCCTGTGTTATTGTTAGCCTGGCCGCGTTCAGTAAACAGAGGAGCTGTGCACGTAGGTGTAATTGAAGGCTATTTTTCCCCTAGTTATATGATCAGCAGGTTTGGTGAAAAACTGAAAGAAGATGGAAGGCTTACATATGTAGGTGCATACATGTGAGGGTGTACACAGGTGTGCGAGTACACACGTATGCAAGTACGCTCTTACTGCTGTAATCTAATTAGCAGCTGATACATCACTCAGTGTCATGGCACAGCTTTTTGTGTTTATATGTTGTGCTTATAACATAATTTGGCCTGATTCTTTCATTCTTTCTTTAGCTACCAGTGAAAACCAAGCTGCAGATTCTGTGGCATACTACATTTAGATTGTGCATGCCAAGCAGTTTGTTTATGCAATTTATTTATGTCTTAAGTAATTTTATTTTCTGGCGCAGTTATTTAGACTCCTGTGCACCCACCAGTTTCAGTGCTGTGATGAAGTGAGTGATACACATGACAGCACAGCCACGGTTGTGGGTGAGTTTTATATATGAGGTTCGTACACAAATAACTTACACTAAACTTGGGATTACCGCCCTGTAAGCTGCAGGAGAATGGACAGTGCGTTAATAAATAATGCACAGTGAAGCTTGTTGACAGTCCATTGACAGTGATGGGATCAGCTCTGCGCTTCCGGGCAAAATGCAGCCAGCATTACACAAGCGCTTCCCAGCACACCGTACTGCTGCGGAGCGCAGTAGATGTGAACGGTAGAAGGACAGTCTATGCCCTTCTGCCGTTCCTGCGTTTCAGCACATCATACGCGCTTCCATATCCGCACGGAAGCGCGTATGATGTGAACGAGGCCTAACTGCTTATTATGCTAGGTACACACGATGCCTTTATTCGGTTGACTTTTCCGTTCGATTCTCTTATCTTTTCTTATCAATTTCAATTCACTTCTATGAGAAATCAAGTGGTAAAACGATCAAAAGTAATATCGGACATGACTGAAATTATCGAACGCATCTGTCGAATGCAAAAACGTATGTACTTAGCATTAGAGCTCACTGAGATGCAAATCATTTGAGTTTGCATGGAAATTGTATGCACTTTAAAATTTAGCCAATTTCCTGCCATTTCTGACTGACCCAATACCAAGCTGCATGCAATTTGCAATATAAATTATAATTTGCATAGAAGTCACAATTATTTGTACCCCATTGGAAGGTAATTGTTACAGACAGGGTGATGGGAGAGTAACGTCCCGAGAGGTGTGACTTGCTATGACACAAAATAGTTGCATTTATGACGTCTTAAAGGGGAACCGTACTGACCTATAGTAGAATGCAGTAAATTATTCAGGATACCCACTTTTACATGAAATATCTGGGTTCTAGCATCAGAAGTACTTCCTATAGGTATAAATTGTTATATAGCTTGAGGCTTGACCTGGGCGGTTTATTATGCAGAATGCCCCCCCAACCCCCTGAGCCTTATGGGAGGCCAGAGATATTTTCTGCAGGCTTTAGAACTCATGGTAAATGAACAGTTTACCTACTTGCAGACTATTCTTGGATAGAAAGGTGGTGGTGGAATGGAGGGAACGGGGGAGATGATGTGTTGGGTAAAGCCGTGATGATTGCTTTGTTGTCTGGAATAATTTCAGAATGGTGCTTATAGGGTGGTTGGTATGTATGAAGTTTATATAATTAGGGTGGTTATGAAGGCGTACGTATCAATTTGGCAGTGCTAGCTATGTGACTGTTATCTAAGCTATGCAACATGTATCTGAGCAGTGGTTTTGATGTTGATCCCTACATTGTTTGCGTAACCTCCCCTGAATAAAAACACCCCTCTTGCTACACTGCCTAACCGTAACAGTTAGGTTCACTTTCTCTTGATGCTGAACTTTAACACCTCCCATCTACCCCCCCCCCCCCCCCTCATTTCCCGTGATAAATTTAACCCACAGACCCTTATTATTCTACTTTCCTGACAACTAACCTTAGCTTCTCCCCTTTCCATTAACTTCCTTATGACCTCCTAACCTTTATTTTATGGTTTTAAAACAAAATAATCTGACCTCCCCTACTCTTATTTCATATCCCTGTTCCTGCTGATTGATGCTTAAGGGCTTGTTTCCACTAAGCCGGCATTTGGGGTGCATTGTGAACTGGGCTGTGGAGTCGGAGCAATTTTGGGTACCCGGAGTCGTCGTTTTCATAAACTGAGGAGTCAGGTGATTTTTGTACCCAGTACATAGCCCTGCAAGGGCTGAGGAGTCAGAGCAATTTTGGGTACCAGGAGTCGGTCGTTAGTTTCATAAACTGAGGCGATAGTTTTTGTACCGACTCCACAGCCCTGGTTGTGAAAATGCTGCAGGTCCAATATTTTTCCCTTTTTTTTTTTTTTTTGTTTGGACACATGCTGAAAAAAAAAATCAGTTTTACGGCGAAGAGTGAAGAATAAGCAGGAAGAGAAGCAGTCATAAGTATCCATAGGTATCCGGATCACAGAAGACTGGGACACCATCAGGCCACATCTGTGAACATGCTAGATAGTAAACCAAGATGGTCACAAGGAGCTTTTTGGTTGATGAAAGTCCAGAATGTATTTCGAGCTGTACTCCAGTTTGCCTTGTTCCAGATTTCATAAATGAAGCTTCATATAATTTAGCCATGTTTTTTCTCCATCCATTTAATAATAAAATAATAACCTACATATACTGCTTATTAAAAATCATTTTGGACTTTTCTTGGAAAGAAAACTGTTTTCACATCAGAAGATGCCGTCACTCCCACCCGTGTGTAAATACCAGTCCGAAAAGCTGTTTGATCTGCAAGAAACAAAACAAAAGATGGGAATGGCTTAATAAAGCCTTGCAAATACATTTTTTTAGAAACTTAACAATATTAGAGCAATAAATCACATAAATTAGCTATCATGAAAGTGATATATTGTATGCTGCAGATAGTCCCAACATCTGGTTTTAGTTAATCAAAAATTACATTGAATTAATAATGCCGTTTTGACATGTAATGGGAAGGAGGAAAGTATCTAATTTGCTAAGCTCTGCATTTCCACAAAACCTCGCTAGCTGTGAATATTACTCTACATTTACCCTCCTTTAAATAAACTGCTGATTGCGTTCAGAAATGTGTGTGAAATGTGTGCCACTTAGAGGGAAATTCTAGTGTATCTTCCTTGAGTACACAATTTATTGCTGAGTTCAGGGCACAGTGGACTACCCTTGGTTTCCATTATTTGAATCTGAATAACAGAAATCTGAAAGGGAAATGCAGCACAAAAAGAGAGCGCATATTTTATTTTTAATATTAGGAATATATATGACCACTGTCCTCAAATCTTATCTTTTTCCAAACTGCTTGGGACACAGATCCTCCCACAAAAGTCTCTGTCGGCCATCCGCTTAAAGGGAAGGTGCAAGGTGTATAAATAAAATAACATCTACTTACCTGGTGCTTTCTCCAGCCCCCGGTAGCTTATGTGTCGCTCACAGCAGCTCCGCTCCAAGCCTGTGGCCCAGGGACCTCACCAGGTCGGCATCTTTTGCGCTTGCACGAGCATGTGGCTTGGACCATTCTGCTCAGAACGCCCCATGCTACGTGAACGTGATCACAAGCAGCACGTCCGCGCAGGCGCAGAAGATGCCAACCTCGCTAGGTTGACTGCTGCAATGGAGGGAACCCCAGGCCACCGTCTGAAAGCGGAGCTGCAACGAGGGACACATAGGTTGCCAGTGGCTGGAGGAAGCCCCAGGTAAGTAGATTTTTTTTATTTTTTTTACATGTCGCACCTTCCCTTTAAAGCTAGGCATACGCTAATAGGTGTGGTATATTATTAATATCTGCTTTTAATGTCAATCATTTGCCACCTGCAAACCCTCTGTTTTAGATTAGATCCCAGCAGAATTCTAATATATCTTGTAAGGTCTTGCTGTTCGATGCAGTACAAAGCTAATGAATCCTCGCTCTCATACTGCTTAGAACGATCCAACATTGGTTGAGAGGACTTTTATTTGTTATAGATTTTTGATAAATGTAATTGTTATAGTGTGTTTTTACCTTAAGTGTACCTAAAGTTTGGCAGGAAGACGGGGAGAATCTTGTGACTCAGGTTTCTGTAAAGGCCAGATCACACAGACATTTACCGCCAGCTTCGGTGCTCGTCGTCAAAGCGCTACCTATTCAAGTAAATTGGCAGCACCTGTACTGTCGTTTGCACAAACGTTTCAGTCTGATCCTGATCTTCCTTCGTCATCTCAGCAACATGCTGCTTCCAAGGTCCCTTACCGCCGCGTTCCCCCCCCCCCCCCCCCCCCCCGGGGAAAAAAAATGCTGTACGCTTGTAGAAAAGCATTTGACTGATGCACGTGCAGAAGTCCATGTGTACCGGCCCTTAACGGACAACTGAACTAAGAGGTATGTGGAGGCTGCCATATTTATTTTCTTTTAAGCAATACCAGTTGCCTGGCGGCTCTGCTGATCCCTTGCCTCTAATACTTGTATCCATAGATCCTCAACAAGCATGCAGCAAATCAGGTGTTTCTGACATTATTGTCAGATCTGACAAGATTAGCTACATGCTTGTTTCTGGTGTGATTCAAACACTGTCAAATAGATCAGCAGGGCAGCCAGTCAACTGGTATTTTTTAAAAGGAAGTAAATATGGCAGCCTCCATAAGTCTATCATGTAAGTTGTCCTTTAAACAAAAAGCAGTTATGCAAGTTGGCTGTGTGTGCGTGCGTGCGTGCGTGCGTGTATGCATGTGTTTGTGATTACAAAAACTCCACAAGTATACAGTTAATTGCATGTCAAGGCTATGCACTCCCCACTGATCCATGTGGTGGTAAAATTGCCTGTGGTCATGCTGCGCTGCAGGACTATGCAATAGTGTCCTGTTAAATCCAGCAGAGCTGGGAAATAGCACAGCCACAACTAGTGCTGCTTGACCGTAAAGTTGCCTGGACACTTGTCTATTTTCCTGGTGGATTTAATCATTATGATCGAATCTACCAGACATCAATGCTTCAACATGGCTGCTTAATCATTATTTTGGTTAATTTCAGGCAGAAATCATTCGCTCCGCACAGAAAGATCTCGCTCAAAGGGGTGCGGTCTGATGCACAACATTAGCATCAGTAGTGTTCAGGATGATCAACGAACCCCCCCTCCATCTAAAATGGGCATCTTTGGGCTCCTGCAGACTGCTGACAGTGGGGAGTACACACTCACCTGTTCGTTGGCTCACTTCTCCTGTGTCTCTTCTCAATTCCCGCTGGGGCACCTGTACCCCTGACTCAACAGCATGTACACTACACAGATCAGAGCCAGCCAATCGACCAGCTGCCAGCTACCTCCTCCATCAGCTAGTTGTTTTCATTTGCAACCTTGCTTCTACTGCAGTACAGACTGAGAGGATTTAAAGCTCATTTGTATCACTATTATTATTATTATTATTATTATTATTATTATGTTACTTTATATCTATAATAATACACTATGTGTATCATTTTCATCTAAGTCATATTTCTGTAATGTAGTGCTTCCTAAACATTTCCTTAAGTACCACCAACAGATCATGTATTATGCATGTCCACACAGATGGCCTTATCACACTGCTGAGAATTTTCTGTGAATTTACCTGCAAAACTTTAAGTGTTAATGGGACCTGAGGTCAGCCTTGGCAAACTGTTCTTTTGTGGAATAATAGCCCAGTTCATCTGTAGATGCTGAAATGATTGCACATGTGGAGCAATTCACATTACAGAAGCTGACATTGAAATTACAATAAATCAATCCATAATGTTTATAATAAAATCATCACTCTACATATCCATTCTTTTTTTCTGTATATTTCAGTGCTGTTTTGAACCTTTTCCACATATCCCCACATTGCACTGCCGACATCTCAGCGCTACCATAGTCCTCCTAGTACAGTGTTTCTCAACATTACTTTTTTTTTCTACTCTTAAAGGAGGTATGTGCTTGCCATGTACCCCCAATACAGGAAAGGTTGTCTAATACTAATTTGGTCTTTTTTCATACTTTATATAATTCATAATTTTCTAAAACTCAATTATATTACACATGATAAACTGTGCCAAGCCCAAGTACCCCAGTGTGTACATGTACAACCCATTGAGAACTTAGTAGACGTAGGGATAACAACTCCAACAAGGAGAAAGATCCACCCAGAAACAGTATTGTTATTGGGCTCTTCCCACTCCCAGGACAGCATACATCTTGAAACTGCAGAGGATAATCACCACAATTCACTAAGATCATGCTAGTGACAATAAAGCAAGTTAAAACTTATCACTACACATTGATTGGTGTTTTAACTGTTCATTCACTAAAGAAGCTTGGCTTATTAACATGTGTTGATACGTTTTTACAGTGAGAGTGTTGTCTTATCACTCCAGTTCTTAAGTTATCACTTCTGTAGTTATCCTTACATACAGTAGATAGGGAGGGTAGGAGCACATGCAGGCAGGATATAGCTGCGACCCTCCTGCTGCCTTCTCTGTCTTGATAATTACAGTCATCTTTCATGAGGATTCTATATATGGCAGCCAGGGAAGGAGAGAAAGAGAAGGCTGTGTCTTTGTGTATACATACGCTTGCTGTCTCACTCTTACTCCATCTCTGTGTGCCTGCGGTGTATTTCTCTCTATACAGAGTCCCCTTTTGCATAAATACTAGAAAATGAAGCAAACAACTCAGAATCCTCCACTTTACATTGCAGTCTCTAACGCTCCACTTAGCGACAGCTGAGGCCATGTGATAATTCTTTACACACTTTAGAGTTGTTATTGCATTGCTTTCTTTGAATTCACTTAGTGTCTTTAAGTTTTAGCATTCAGTCATTAATTTAAGGATTCAATCATTGACTTAAGGATCCAATCCTTAACTTAAGGACAAACTCCTTATTTTAAGGATTGCATGAGATAAATTTCTTAGTAAATACAAAATGATTGATCACCTTGATGATAACGGTAGAAACAGCTCACAATTGTTATAAAAGACTGGAGATAAGCTTAGTAAATTGTGGCCATAGAGTATTTATATTGTTCTCCACTGCAACATATGAATGTTCTCCGTGTATCAAGAGACACAGCTTGTGTCTTAGCCTTTTACAGTGTTCTTAGCATCTGTTTTTTGTTGACAGAGGACTGCAGTCGCACTGCTTCAGCTGAGCTGATCTGTGAGTGGAACTAGCTGTTAGTCATCAGCACATGTTGTATGCAGACTGACTGTCCAGTAATTTATGCTGATAAAAAAAAGCCAGTAAGAAAAACAGTTCTATTTGACTTAAAGGACAGAGCCAGCAGGGAACGTCCTCGCTGGCTCAGCGCTGCTCTGTCTTTGCTGTGGGGGAGTGGCTGACTTGAACTTCAATTGGTCATGTGGGCGATCATGTGGGCAAGCCCACATACCGTATAGCAAAGCGCTCGAAGTGAGGAAGGCCACAGACCGGGCTGGAAACCTGCGCAGCTGCACTAGCGGCTGGCGAGCTGCGCAGGCCCTGGATTTTTAAAGTGGCTATTATAATCACCATCGGATAAGGCGACCCTGGGAAGGGTCTGGGGCTGTAATGGAGCGTGGTTTGAGCTAACAGAGCCCCAGACAGAGCGCCAGACAGTACAAGTAAGGAGCTGATCATGTGCCATGAGGTCTAATATTACAATGAGGTACATAACTTTTTTTTTTGTCACTTCGCATCGTAAGTCCTTTAAGCCATGACATAAGACATATTTACACTTCAAATTGTCTCCTAAAATGATTGTTAGATATTGTTTTAAATGACAGTTTTGGACCAATCACTGTAGAGACATAGCTGAGCAGCCTGATCTGAGGGATGGGTGGTTGAGCACATCCCGTTGTGGGAACCTCAAAGTAATAACAATCAGTGATGGATCAAGAACAATCTTGTCATCTGCATAAGGGGGAACCAGTGCCAAGTCCAAGACAATTATGACCTAGGAAATTACTGTACATTGCTTTACTGTTATGCTGATGTCACAACAGCAAAGACAAAATGACTGGGTCTCCACCTGGATTTGTGCAAAAATGCTGGTTTATTGTACCATAGTAATAGAAAAAACACGACGTTTCGGCCAGTGGCCTTTTTAAAGTGTAACACTTGATAAAGGCCGCCGGCCAAAACGTCATGTGTTTTTTCTATTACTATGGTACAATAAACCAGCATTTTTGCACAAATCCAGGTGGAGACCCAGTCATTTTGTCTTTGCTGCTGTGAATGTTACACACCTAAGAGGGATCTAGGTGTGGACTGGTTGACTCCCTGGTGTATATATTACTTTGCGGTAGAGCTGAGGGATCACTTTTCTTGCTGCTGCTGATGTCACAACTTTCTCAGGAACTCCTCCTGGCTCCAGATACAGGGCGGTACATGAAAGACCGGCCTGGCTGCCTGCCACGAGCGCTAGTATAGAGGCAAATGCTGACTGGTCCTCCTGCACCTTTTACTCTGTCCCCTGCTGTGTGTGCTCCCCTGCATTAGTGAAGCCTGTGCTGTCTGCATTTGCTGCCATATGGCTAACACTCTCATACGGCAGCAAATGTAGGTGACACAGGCTTCAATAATGCAGGGGAGCATACTCACAGCAGGGGATAGAGTAAAGGTGTATGGGTACCGGCCAACGAATGCCTGTATACTCACGCTCATGACAGTTAGCTGAGCTGGTCTTTTGTGCATCACCCTGCAATAAATATGTCAACAGGGTTGCTTACCCTTTAGAAATTGCCTGGAGTTTTTAATCTCAATTGCTTTGTTTGACTCTGACAGCTGTAGGTAATAATTAAGCACAGGTACAGCCCTCTGTGCATTAGTAATCCTACAAAGGTACCCTTATCTTTTAGGCCGGCTGGAATGGCGGGGGGGGGGGGGGGGGGCAGTTCTAATCTGTTGGCTGATTGAAGCTCAGAGAGCTGAACTACAGTGTAGCAAGTGCAACAAGGATGTGTAGATGGAGTGATTTGGCTAATTTTTTTCTTTCGCATTCAGTATTTGGGGGAGCTCACTAAACTCCCTTTTTAATTTAATTGCCAGTATGAAGAAACTTTTATGGTAAACACAAACTGGTATTCCATACAAAGCACTATGTTTGATGAACTTTTATATTACGACTTGTCTGTGTTTTCAATAAAACATAAAATAAATTGCTAATGGGCTAAACGTTTTATAAGTTATAATTATGTAAGAAATTAAGATGTAAAATGTACATCACACTACGTACTTAGGTGTTGTCTACATACTGGCACACATGTCTTGACCACATGGGACCACTTAGCCTAGTCAAAGAATTGCGTTGTATAGTGTTAGCTGACTTTCATTTTTTTGGGAGCAATTAATGACATGGGCAGAGGATGATGTAATTATGGCTGGTTGCCCTGACACAATTTCATTGGATTTCAGCACACTAGCCAAAAGCAGAAGTGGGACATTTTGCTAATGACCAGTTTTCATGAAGTACAGGTGGTGTAAACATGCTATTTGGACTAAAATCCAAACTCAAATGCCTTTATGTTTTTGAAGCTATAACCTATCCAAGCACAGAGGGACCCTATAGATCTCATTTTAGTGAAGATTTGCTGAGAGTGTTTCTGATGCAGTTATTTTAGTATGTTAAGAGATTCAAACACAACCCCTAGGGGGCATTAAATCTGCAGATGCCGAATTGGTTTTCTTGGCTCAACACTGTTGTGAGCTGCAAGATGGACTCCATCTCAAAATGAAAAGAGGAACAAGCTAAAATTGTGTACACATGAGGGTATCTGTGGGCTGTGTTTCTAGCGATCATTTAAAATCTGTTCACCAAAATGTGATTGGTTTAATGGGAAACTCAGACAGTCGTACACATGTGCTACCGGCTCTATGCATCTCATCTTTGGTCCCTGGCAAGTCCTTTTTGAATATTCACAAAAGTAAGAAGCCACGGATGATGATGCCAGGAGTAGGCAGATATGTGGCTTCTGTAAGCAACCAGGTACTGGGCTGTTCGCTGGCCAAGGTGTGTGTGTGTGTGTGTGCGTGCGTGCGTGTGGTTTGCATTCGGGGACTGCTGTACACATGCTAGATTGTCAGCCTAAAGTGCTCTGAAACTCAGCATTTCTTTTTTGCTCTAAAAAACAGCTCACTGTAAGATTTTAATATATAATAAAAAAGCAGCTTGAATAAAATGCAACAGAAGCTTTCAGAGTAGATAAACTGTACTTTGAGAACTTGTAATTTGTAAATGGACAATATTATGTATGCACAAAAGCAAATCTGGTAACTGTGAGTAATAAAAAGTAGGAAAACACATTTTTATTGAATGTTATGTCAGAGTTTCAGACCACTTTAGTAGCAACAACAGCTCTTCTAGTAAACTCTACTCTTTTAGGTTATAGTAATGGATTCATATGCTTGAATTTGCTATAGGGTCCCTTTAATGCAGAATGCTGTGATGTCCAAGAATGTTGGGTGAACTCTATAGTGACCTGTTTCACCCTGTAATAAATTGTCCCCTGCTTTAGAGCTACTCTTAGGTTTTTTGGCTTCATCCATAGGAAGTGCTTTTCACAGCACATTTACCATGTTATACGTCTGGATATTAGTTTGAAGGATCGCTCATAGACCTCCGCTCTTTTCACTCTTCCAAACTCCTGCTGTGCAAGAAAGATACAAATCTCCTGAATCAGCAGACAGAGATTTAGTAAACAAGGGCTTATGAAGAAAATGGGAGAGATGACATGTACAGAGCTGAATAATTTCTTGGGAATGCAGCGCAAATACTGTGCGTGAATGCCAGCTCTTTCATCTGCTGTGTTAATGTATAATTTTCATACTTCCTGCCACACATACATTAAAGTGGTAATGACACCATTACCATTTCCCTTTTTGTCACTGTTATAAATATATCTCCTTTGAATTTGCTAGATGTCATCTTGTTTATGTGATGTGCTGTTTATCATCATTTATGTTGGTAAGCTTATAAAGGAAATGTGTAGTGAGAGGGATGTGGAGCCTGCTATCTTACCTTTATTACTATATGCCTGGCTCTTGTGGCTGTCCTCTAGTTCTAACACTTTGTGAACTCATGAACCAGAATGAGTGTGCTGGTCAGGTGTTCTGTCTCATGCAGGGGTGTTGCTAGGATACCAGAAGGTCTGGGGCACATATTATTTTTATTCACACATCTTTGTGTATTGCATAAATTTGGTTGCTATTTTTTAAATAATGCCACTCATGTCCCTACGTTTGGTTATTTACGATAGTTCCTTCCCTGCCATAACAGTGCCTATTGGCCAGGTTTAGAATGATGTAATTTCCTAGTCTATAAAAACTTATACTGTTACATTGGGTAGTGTATTTTGACTTGAAAAAATGGAGGATGTACCTCCGTGAAACGCGTTGTCTCCTTTTTAAATAAACCTTTTATAACGTTTTTTAGTCCCTACATGCCCCATTTTTCTGCTGCACCAAATTGGGCAGTTTAACCACAGTCACCAATAGCGGATGCAGGCAATCCACCGCTTATGTCTGCATACGAGTGGCGTGCCGGGCTGCTATAGTGAATATCAGGAAGTGACGTCACCTGCACTCCGTGGAGTTCCGGCTTCCACAAGCGGGACGCAAACGATGACCGGCTGTGTAGGTTCTGCCAGTCGCATCATTACGAGGTGAGAGCTGTCCTATATGGTATACCAGCTTTTAACTGCCGGAAGTTTCAGTGCGCTCCTTTTTTGTTTTTATCTCTCGGAGCTGCCTGATTATATTGGAGCTACACAGGCCAGATCGCACCAAGGAAAATCCTCATTCCTAAACTTTATTGTTGGGGCACATATGGGCACCAATGAAGGGGGGGGGGGGGGAAGCATGCTGCAGCAAAACATGGGCATGGCCGTGACATATTGTGGACAGGTCAAATAATGATCATATAGTTTATATTTAGTATAAGTTTGTGAAGGTAACTTATATGCTGTAGGCAGGTTTTTATATGCCACACTTCCCTTAGGGCTATAGCCCACCAAAGCTCTTTTAGCTGGCAATTCCAAAGGTGCTAGGCTAATTAAAGACAATGGAGTGGAGCCCACAGAGCGATTGTGATTTGCCAAAGTATGTTAGTAGAAGGAACACCGCTCTACCCCACCAGTGGATAGTTGTGCTGGACCAGGTTAGCAAGACCTCAGAGACACTCCAACAGAAGGAAGGTCCGCACCAATTCACCACGAATCCTCTTTATTGTTAGGACGTATCCAGTATTAAAACATCACATCTCCTAACAATAAAGAGGATTCGTGGTGAATTGGTGCGGACCTTCCTTCTGTTGGTGTGATTTGCCAAAATTGCAAACGCAGAACCTGCATTTTTGGAGCGATTTCATAGAAGAAAGTGAGGGTCAAAAATCGCTTTCCTCTAAAATGCTCCAAAATCGCTCCGTTTTAAGTTGCAAAATCACTCTCAATGTTTGGCGTAATTTTGCAATCGCAAGTGGGTGTCCAGCCTTGCTCCTTCGATAAGCCTCATATAACTGGGCCACATGCAAGCATCACTGTTCCTCATGCCTCAGTGTACGACAGGTTTTGCGTACCGGAAGTCTAAAAAAAAAAAAAAAAAACCTTAGAAAGAAGGCTGAAGGATCTGCAAGTCTCTGGACCATCCAGAGGCTTCCCGCTACTTCAGTAAATATTTTTTTTAAATGTTTCCTTACAGGTTTACTTTATGGAAATGCATGTAAAAAAAAAATACGGTATACTAAAAACACGCGACTTACTAAGCAAGCATTGTTTGGTAAGAGTCAAAGCTATATTCAATTTATTACTAATAACAGGCAAAATCCACTGATGCAAAATTACAGTGACGGGATATCAATGACATACAGATTTTTGAGCAACAGCTAATTCATATAATTTGAAAATCTTGACATCAAGAGGCAGATATCGGTGACATGCGCATATTCCCAATGACACACCAAGCCATATTTACAAAATATTGGAAAAACTGCTAAGCATAGGTAGTTGCACGTCGGCATAAATCAATGCTAAATTGCAGAGGGCTTTTTTTGCGAGGCGCAATGTTAACTACAGTTAGGGATTGTGGCCCATAACACCTACACCTGTGTGGTGCAGTGGCTTGGAGCCCAAGAAGTTATGTCAAAGCCGGGATTCTACCCTCAGAAAATGTATGCTTGATTGGTGGGTTAGGACTTTAAAGAGAATCTGTACTCTAAAATTCTTACAATAAAAAGCATACCATTCTATTCATTATGTTCTCCTGGGCCCCTCTGTGCTGTTTCTGCCTCTCCCTGCTGCAATCCTGGCTTGTAATTGCCATTTTTATGCAGTGTTTACAAACAAAAGCATAGCAAGTGATAGGCTGAGAGTAGGTCAGTGTGTGAGTCATACAGAGTATGCAGGGGGCCTGGAGAGGGTGTGTATAGCTTCTATCCAATCACAAGCAGCACAGCAAATTCCAGCCTGACTGCTTCATCCCGACAGAGCCTACAGAGGAGAGAAGATTAGATCATATAACAGAGATAATACAGCCACTGTGCAACTAGAAAAGGCTGCAGTTAGACAGAGCACATTAGAACAGGTATAGGAACTTATAGGATAGAATAAATAAGGCTGAACATTTTGTTACAGAGTTTCTTTTAAGGCTTCATGCTGAATAGTGTAATGGTTAAGGGCTCTGACACGGGACAAGGGTTCGAATCTCGGCTCTGCCTGTTCAGTAAGCCAGCACCTATTCAGTAGGAGACCTTAGGCAAGTCTCCCTTACACTGCTAATGCCTATAGAGTGCGTCCTAGTGGCTGCAGCTTTGAGTCCGCCGATATAAATGTTATTTGTCTTGTGTCTTGTCCTGCTGATATAGTAAATATATAACACCTTAACCAATATGATGAACAACATTCTGCCCCAGGTTAATTATAAATACTGTCCATTTGATTTAGATGTATGTCAACACATAGGAAATAAAAATGTACTTGTTGAAAAAAGGGTTTTTACTGCTGACCTTTGTCTTCTATTCCCAGGACCACATTATTAGATTCATGGAGGCCCTAATGGATAGAATTTTGGAGGAAAACCCTCTAATGGGGACATAAACCGCTGTGAAAGCCCAAAATAAGTTCTACCCCCTTGAATACTGTCTAGAAGTAGAATAGAAAGTTTCTGCAGTCTTGTTTGTATGTGTGAGATTGCGTATGCAAATGGTTAACATAAATGTGTTTTGTAAGGAAGATACGGCCGTCACGTAGTGGTTATTTTTACATGAGGTGAGTCTGTCAGCTTTCGTTTATGTGCATGGAGTCCATATGCTTTTCGTCAGCTTTTCCTGGATTTCCTCGGGGCGCTCTATTTTTTTATTCACAGGATTAAACCAAGAGATTAATTGGATACTGACCTAAATTACCCAGTGACTGTTGTAGGAATGATTAGACTTTAACGTGTAAGGAAAAAATGATGCGAAAGATTAATGTGCTCTGTGCTTAATCCAATAGTTCGGTAATGTCACTGTGTAAACAGTTACAGCAACAATAGTGGTGGTATTTTGTGTGAGATAAAAATGAATAATTTACGCACTTACTCTGGAGGATGGTGTCAGATCACGAGGATATGAGGTCCGCTCAGTATTGAATTTTAATGATAGTAGAAGCTTGTGTACCGAGGTGTCAAGATGTCTACAAACATAAATATATATATATACGTCAGTAGATGCTGCACATTCCATCCTTCCACCTCATGTTAATTACATTGTATTTAGATTCAGATGAGAGCCTAAAAACAGAAGTATAATGCTAGCTGTACACAGATCGATTATGGCCTGATGTGCCAAGCCAGTAGATTGAATTCCTATTTTATAGTGATCCAACACCACAGGGAAGTTCAAATCCGTAGAACATAGTTAAAACTGCAAGAATTGTACTGCTTGGACATCAGCATGCTAACACTGCACATCAGACATCCCAAAATCAAATTTTGCATCCGCCATGCTTCCCACCCGCCACCGATCAAGCAATATCTTCCATCCGGGGTGATCTTCCGTCAGAGTAATCAGATCTGACGGGTATTAATAAGAAAAATCGTTAAGTGTGTGACCATTTTTAGCCTGTTTGTAATTTGATAATGCCTCATCTCCTTAGGAAAACAATGGTAAGGCCAGTGCTATTAATGTATCCATTAAGCTTGGTCTTGTTTTAGAATTGTTCTTTGATAGCTGCCTGAACACCTCTGGATCCTCGATTTAACCTGGCAGAACTGTATAGTGTTCTGCAGCCAGGCATCAAGCACTTGTAAATAAGTTAAAAAAAAACCTACTCCAGTGCATTTAGTTTGCTAACAGATACTGTAATTCATTTCACATGCAGAAGCATATGTAAAAACACATGGAAATGTTTTTATGTATGCTATTATTTGTTTATTGTTATGGTTATGGTGAGGGGTGGTGGTGGCGGAGATGGTGGATATCTTGCCAAGGGCCCCATTGTGGCCAGAAACGGCCCTGACAATCCCTTGTTTTTAAGAATCTTATGATTCTATTCTGTAGGCATAAGAATCCGAGGTGAGGCAGTGTTATCAGTGAGGACACAGTCGGCAGTAAAACGCCTGGCAGACATTGTAACGCCTCATTCTACACAAACTCACAGCTTTACTGCTGTTTGTGTTGCTGTTGTGGAGATTTCTGCATTTCTGTTCACATTCTTTCCTTACGACACTGTCTCAGGAACTGAGGAGAAATCTCACCCAATATAATATAGCCAATAAATCCATACTAAAATTTTGATGCATTGATCCATGATGGCCAAAGTCAAAATGAACACTCAATGCTTTAGATAGAGGTTCACGTTACTACTATGGTACTAGTAGGGATGTTTCCTTGTAAGCTCTCTGAAGGACTGATGAGAATTGATTTATAGAGGGCAAGGATGTTATTAATAAGGCTACATTATACAAAGCTTTACTTACTGTTGCTTGGCATATGTATAAAGCTCGGTTCACATTGAGCAGATTAATGGCCAACCAGAGTAGACAGTGCAGTGTCCCCTACAGTGGTGTGTTGTAGTCTAGTGGAGTTCCCACCATAGGCTTCTGTGGGAAACGCATCTACTGTGCAGAGAAATCATGTAGGTCATATTGTTTTGTGTTGCAACATAGGAACCATCCGCTGTTGGGCAAAAATCAGTTTTGCTTTGTAATGTGAACTGAGCCTAACAGAATGTCTACTGACAGCCTCAGAAGGTCTCTTGATGATATTAGGGACATTTTGAGGACCTCCCCACATGACCATGCTCCTCCAGCCTCTAAACTAGTCCATAGGCCAGAGAGAGGATGTCATCAAGGAGCTTGTGTGTACTTACACTTCTCAGAAGTTTAGTCAGAAAGCTGCCCATGAACCAAGTATTTTAGTGTTCAAATGGTATGGCTAATTCAGCCTCTGTGGACTTGTCTATTGCAGAACAGTATGTCCAGAAACTGCAATGTGTACTAAAACAGGATCTACAGGATCTTCTCAAAAAATTAACATATTGTGATAAAGTTCATTATTTTCTGTAATGTACTGATAAACATTAGACTTTAATATATTTTATATTCATTACACACAACTGAAGTAGTTCAAGCCTTTTATTGTTTTTCTTATTGACGATTTTGGCATACAGCTCATGAAAACCCAAATTTCCTATCTAAAAAAATTAGCATATTTCATCCGACCAATAAAAGAAAAGTGTTTTTTTAAAAAAAAAAAAAGTCAACCTTCAAATAAATATGTTCAGTTATGCACTCAATACTTGGTCGGGAATCCTTTTGCAGAAATGACTGCTTCAATGCGGCGTGGCATGGAGGCAATCAGCCTGTGGTACTGCTCAGGTGTTATGGAGGCCCAGGATGCTTTGATAGTGGCCTTAAGCTTGTGTTGGGTCTTGCGTGTCTCAACTTTCTCTTCACAATATCCCACAGATTCTCTATGGGGTTCAGGTCAGGAGAGTTGGCAGGCCAATTAATCACAGTAATACCATGGTCAGTAAACCATTTACCAGTGATTTTGGCACTGTGAGCAGGTGCCAGGTTGTGCTGAAAAATGAAATCTTCATCTCCGTAAAGCTTTTCAGCAGATGGAAGCATGAAGTGCTCCAAAATCTCCTGATAGCTAGCTGCATTGACCCTGCTCTTGATAAAACACAGTGGACCAACACCAGCAGCTGACATGGCACCCCAGACCATCACTGACTGTGGGTACTTGACACTGGACTTCAGGCATTTTGGCATTTCCCTCTCCCCAGTCTTCCTCCAGACTCTGGCACCTTGATTTCCGAATGACATATAAAAGTTGCTTTCATCCGAAAAAAGTACTTTGGACCACTGAGCAACAGTCCAGTGCTGCTTCCATGTAGCCCAGGTCAGGCGCTTCTGCCGCTGTTTCTGGATCAAAAGTGGGTTCATGCTTCCATCTGCTGAACTTATCTGATGAAGGGGACCCTCTGTGGCCCCGAAACAATTGTCATGCTGTGCATTCAATAAATGTGCTTGGAAACTTGAATTGGTGTGCCAACCGACCTTGAATCGTTTGTGCTGAACTGATGTTGCTTCTACATCAAGGTCGAGCACCCAACCACCCACGGCAAGGTGTGCCAATCCTAAATCTGATACTGCACTGAAAAGCTTTATGGAGATGAAGATTTCATTTTTCAGCACGACCTGGCACCTGCTCACAGTGCCAAAACCACTGGTAAATGGTTTACTGACCATGGTATTACTGTGCTCAATTGGCCTCCCAACCCTCCTGACCTGAACCCCATAGAGAATCTGTGGGATATTGTGAAAAGTTGAGAGACGCAAGACCCAACACTCTGGATGAACTTAAGGCCGCTATCGAAGCATCCTGGGCCTCCATAACACCTGAGCAGTGCCAGAGGCTGATTGCCTCCATGCCACGCCGCATTGAAGCAGTCATTTCTGCAGTAGGGTCCCCGACCAAGTATTGAGTGCTTAACTGAACATAATTATTTGAAGGTTGACTTTTTTTTGTTTTAAAAACACTTTTCTTTTATTGGTTGGATGAAATATGCAAATTTTTTGAGATAGGAAATTTGGGTTTTCATGAGCTGTATGACAAAATCATCAATAAGAAAAACAATAAAAGGCTTGAACTACTTCAGTTGTGTGTAATGAATCTAAAATATATGAAAGTCTAATGTTTATTAGTACATTACAGAAAATAATGAACTTTATCACAATATGCTTATTTTTTGAGAAGATCCTGTATTTGATTTAGGTAAAGCTGCATCAATTCAAGGATGAATTCTCTGTGTTTGGCTTGCATGAAATATCCCAGTAGATTATTATTTTTTTTTTTTGCCCAAAAATTATCGTTCATGCAACAGTCACTTTTGGCTTTGTCTGTATTGCTAGCTTGACACATACTTGCCACAGTCCCTCTGCAACTGCTCAGGAGCTCCAGAAATTGCTAATGGTGCCCATACATAGTACAATTTATTTTTTTTATTATATAATTTAGTTAGATTATTATGTTAGATCGGAAAAAAAAAATATCACAAGCTATTTTTGAAGTACCATACACTTCCATCTGACTTTCATTTGATTTCATCGTTTTGGTTGAATAAACTGGAAAATCTAACATTTTTATTGTACTGTGTATGGGCACCATAAAGCTTCTTATTGGTCCAGACTAATGGGGATCCAAGGTAGCAAATTACAATATACTCATGGGAGAAATTCAAACCCTACTGGATGGTTCCGCTTGTTACCCTGTACTGAGCCACTTTGGTAGGTCAGGCCCTCCAATGTCTTCTATTACTTCTACATCATCATATGAATGAAATAATCATATGGTAGTATAACTTATGGTGCCCATACACGGTACAATAAAAATGCTCCATTTTCCCATGTATTCGACCAAAACAATCTAATCGAAAATAATGTTTTCTTTTCGATCAAGAAAAACTAACGATTATCCCGTTTTTTTGTGTGTGTTTTTTTTTCAGTAAAAAAAGATCGGACATGTTGGAAAAATCTTTAAATTAATCTAACAGAATAATTAAATTATCTAATTGAAAACAAATGAAAAAATGATATCATGTGTGGACACCATTAGCGATATTGGGCTGCTTTAGTTTATGTAAAGTTGCACAACAGCAATATGGAATACCAAATACCATTCAGATTAACATGTCATTTCAGTATACTGTATAGAAAATTTTGAGCTTACAGCAACCACACTGAGTTATGTATCTTCTATTGCTATTTATCACCTCCAGCTAATTAGAGTAATGAATGTAAATGACCTCTAGCAGGTACACACTTAATATTATGTGACAGTGGCTCAGCTGCATACACCTCACATATTTTTATGTTTTATACACATCCCTCTATTTAGCTTGCCAGGGATTGTTTTCATGCAAGATCAAGCGGTACATAAAATATCATTTTAGGCTTTGAAAAGCACATTTTATTTCTCGAATTCTGCAAGCAGAAAGTATGCAGGCGGCACCTTAACCACGGAATACCTGATCCAGGTAAATAATTTAGTGTAACTCCCTGACATGACTGTGATTGGCGTGACTGAACAGAACAGACGAGGCAGTTATTTATGCCGTCCCCGAGGAGGGATGTTGTTTGGTTCCTGTGCTTGACAGTGCATGCAGTATCTTAAAGGTGCATAAAAGATGGAACATCATTTACATGTCTGTCAGCCTGTCTAAGCACGGCAAAATGTGAGCACCGGGAGGAATAGATAAGCACATTTCCTGTTTGCATGGGAAATGGAACAGTTGGGATGTGATAATTTAAACCACTCTGCAATATAAACCTTTTAATGTTTTCTTGTATTGTGTTGACCATTTGACTGTGATTCCCGCGGACACGTTGATCCAGTCTAGTGTTTTTAGACACCGTCACAATAAAAATTTCCCTAGGGAAAGTATGCCACGACCTGGGAGGAATGAGACTCCGACGTGCTCTTTTAATCCCTTTGAAGCTTTTGCAAACCGAAACAGGTTCTGTCTGCTCAGAGAAAGACAATAGCAGATTGCAGCTTTATGCCTCTCTGTATGTAAAGCAAACGTGCCTACAAGCAGGGCACCTCAAAGGCAGCGTTACATCTCTGCAGGCCGTTTATTAAAGCAGCGTGGCAGGTTTATGAGTAGCTGGCTTCTTTGGCTGGTTTCTATCCTAAATAACCATTTATAAAGATGCTATCATCTAAAAGCCCATTCCTCGCAAGTAAATAGCACCAGGATTTGATATTCTTTCCAAAACACGCTTCAATTAAAATGTACTCCAGCAGTAAATTGAAAAGACTGTGCTTTTTGAATGCTTTTGATTTTTATGCATAATAAATTTAATTGAAAGGGAAATGAAGGTAGATTGGGTCAGCAGAAGCTTAATATCTGACATGCCTGTTTGAATAAATGCCAGCTAAAGCAATTGCTCCTCAAGGTTCAGTGATCTGTGGAGTAGGTCGCAGATGCTGGAGACCACCTGTAAGGACTTGTAAAATCATTTCCTATCAATGTGCAACACAGAACTATAAATAGGAAAAATACTAGTATTTTTTTATTGTATGATTACATATATTTGGTTGTATGAAGAAAACATGAAGTGTGAGAAGGTTGTTTCCGCTCATAGCTGAGGTCCACCAAACACATGGCCAGATAGGACTGTATATACAGTACGGGTACATTTAAGTGCTAGCTTCAGCTACACAGTAGGTGTCTTGTCTATGCATCTATGTGTGAAAATGAAAGGGCTGTGTGAGTGAAGTATGAAGGTCAGATGCAGATGTGTATGATAGAATACAACCAAAACATGCAGTTGTTGTTTTTTTAAATTATTTTTGGCAGCTCATGGGGGGTTGTTCGGGATATGGAGCTCTCTGAAGACCCTTTATCTTTAATATAGTTAAAGAGAACCTGAACTGAAAATGAAAAGTCAAAATAAACATAAACAAGCCATACTTACCTCCCATGTAGTTTACTCATCAATCCCTTGCTCCTTTCCTGAGCCTTTTTTGTCCACTGTAATGGAATTCTCTGTCCTCCATTCTGAAAATGGCCATTACCCCATAACAGGTTCCTGGTCAGCACACTGTTAAAGAGTAACTGTCAGGCTGCAGAAGCTAATTTAAACCTCTATTCTCCTGTGTTAAACAGTTTAGAAGGAAGCCAAAAAGGCATTACTGAAGATAAAAATCTCTCTTACCTTTGATGTGTGCTTATCAGCAAAGCTGTTAGACCCAAGCAGGACGCAAGCCGCATACCATACTGCAAAGCATTCTGGGGCCCTCCCCTCGGCTGCTAATGAGACTACAGGATCGAGTTTCAGCAGCTTGTAATCAGTCCAGCTAACTCTCCGGGCAGAGTACACTGCAGGAGTCCGCTATTGTTCCTAGCCACATGGCTAATTAATATTCACTGCACACTGTGTTATTCAGTACGAGCTTTTCTGTGATCAGGAAGCAGGCAGGACATGACGACACATTTGGCTTCATAGGAGACAGACAATCATGGAACCTGCCATGAGCTGTCAGGAGCATCAATCTCTGCATATACTATATAAAAATTCTGTGAAATCCAAACGTGGACAGTGAAATGCATATGTAATGTAAGTACAGCCAATATTTAGCTACTGATATATGTGTTTATTTTCTCTGAGACCCTATACCTAACAGCTCCTCTTTAAACTGTAATGTCACCCACTTGAGCCATAGGGAAACATGGAATTGTCAAGGCCATGGCCCTAACATCATACTGTGGGAGGAGTTTCACCACAATATCATCCATACAGATGTCTCTGGTGGTCTATTTGAGAAAAGTTATACATTTCCCTTTCAGTTGCCTGGATGTCCTGCTGATACTCTTCCTCTACTAGTTTCAGCCATAGACCCTGAACAAGCATGCAGATCAGATGTGTCTGACATTCTTGTTAGATCTGACAAGATGACCTGCATGCTTGTTTCTGGTGTAATCGGACACTACTGCAGCCAAATCGATCAGCAGGGCTGCCAGGCAACTGGTATTGTTTAAAAGGAAATACATGTGGCAGCCTCCATATCGCTCACACCTCGGGTTCACTTTACTTGTGGGTATAAACATGCTATCGCTGCATAAATCTGGCTCCTAGCCATTGCCCGCATGGAGTGAGTAGAAACAAAGTGGTAACCATATTACGCCTAATGAAGCAAAATGGACAGAACTACCACATTTTTAGAAACCTAGTTTTGCTGAATAAAGTGGCAAGGAGACCTAAGAAGCATTTCACATTGGGGATGCTTATGGAAAGTTTTATTTCTGGACCAGCTGTGCCTAACCTGATTGCCACAGTGATTTATTACAGGTCTGTGATGGATTACAGACCAGTAGCTAATAGAAACAATGAAACATTACCATTATGTGCGGTCCTGGATGGTAGCTAGCCACCCACCATGTGCAGGAGAATCTTCAACAAAAGCAAAACATCTCTTTCTGAGTGAATTATAGAAGGTGAAATCCGAGAACGGCACAAAAATACAGCCTTATCTTTTAACGATTGAAAAGTTCAGTAGGGAATTTGATAAATCTGTGGGTAATGTAGAAAGCTGCGTATTTCATTGCTCTGGACCAATTCCTTTTGTAATCTCACTTGACCTTTCTGACAAAGTTGATATAGTAAAGCAGCAGAACTCATCAGCTTTGTAACGAACACTTAAAGCCAAACTCCAGGCTCTAATGTTTTCCTAGTCCTGTGAGGGGCTCCGCTTGTTTTCCATTTGTTTAGAAGCTCTTTCATTAGCTGATACCAGATAAATCACTGGCAGGACTAGCATACACAGAGAGTGAGCCCTGATTGGTGCTTCTAGGACTGCTAGGACATGGTAGCTCCAATGTATTCAGTGAGGCCATTTGCACTAAAAGCTTCACATGGTTGGCTTTGCGAAAAGTCCTGCTGGTGGAAATGAGATGCGAAGGAGTTGATGGAAATTTCTTGCTAGCACTAGGGAAATCACAAGGACCAGTCATCTCTGCTGGAAGCCAGTCAACCCCAGCTTCGTGTGGCAGCCAGTGGCTATTAAAAGTCCCAGTTGGTGCCAAGCAAGTGCAGGTCAATGCTGGCATTTTCCAGTGCTTTTTTTTGTGACTATACCCTTACAGTACCTGGTCAGGACCCCCCCCCCTCCAACACCAGCCACTTCCTCCAACACAAGCTGTCATTATTTCAGGCTGTCCCTTTCTGAGAGATGTTGTAGTTTGTGTGCTGCCATCTTGCAGTCTCATGGTGCCCATAAATGGTACAATAAAAACGTTCAATGTTCCCGTTTATTCGACCAAAACAATTGAATTGGAAATATACATATATATATATATATATATATATATATATATATATATATATATATATATATATATATATTTTTAAACAAGAAAAACAAATGATTATTCAATTTTTTTCAATCAAAATCTAATTGGACATGTTGAAAAAATCTTCATATTTGATCTAACAGAATTATCGAACAAAATTATCTATCGAAAATAAATGAAAAAATTGTGCCATGTATGGGCACCATAATAACAGAAGTCACACAACAACTACTTTAGGGCTTGTAATGAGTTTTTAAAGGGAACCTGAACCGAGTAAAATGATTTAAAATACCGTAAACAAATTTTGTATCTGCAAATGAATATTTCATAGTTTTCTCTCCACTAGTTCCTCTCAGAAGCTCACCATTTTCTTATGATCTCTTCTTCTTGTCAAAACTGAAATATATCCGTTGCTGTCAGTTATATGTATGTAAGTTGCTGTCAAGTAATAGCCGAAAGGACAACTGGGCCCAGGGCCCATATGTAATTCACTTTTTTTTCCCCAGTTTTTTTCTAGGTGAAATTTTCAAACTTTTCAATAAAATGCCTTTTAACATATTAATTAGGGTAAGGATTGACTCTTGGGCGCATGTATATATAACACATACAGCTAAAATTAGCCAGACTGCCTATACTCCAATATAACGGGCCTGCAGTCCCCTATCTTGTTTGAACCTGACCCAGCACACTAGCTCTAAATAAGGGAGCAAATTATCCTGAGTAGTATGGCAATGAATACTCCTTGCTGCAAAGTTTGCTCAATATATCCGGTAGTTCATACACATGGATCCCAATCGCAGATCAATTGCATCCAACCAGGCAATAATCACGTTGTGAGCAGCCTATTGTGCAAGTTCCAAGCCAACTCCATATAAGTCCTCAGTCGCAGAACCTTATATGGTGAAACAGTAGCCAATTATGGACAGGGGCATGAATTCCAGATGAAAGAATATGCAACAAGTTCATCCACAGCATGTAAAGTTAGCTTGTCACAAGGCCATGCAATATAGCAGGCTGGAAGCGTGACGCGGAGCATGCAGGGTGGCAAGTTGCAAGCAGGCAAACATACAACATTAACCCTCCATGGCTGATGTCTTGGTAAACGGAGTTGCCATAACTCATCAGAGTCCAAGTGATGCTGGCGGTGGAGATGGAGCTAGAGGAGTCGGTGTCTGGCTATAGTGGGTGCCTAATTTCTTGACATGTTTCGCCGATATCCATCGGCCGCCTCATCAGGAACAGGCATCATTTAGAATCGAAATATTTGCATTAGGTTATTCTTAAATATATATCTGTGTGTGATGGCTGTCCGCCCCATGCCGCCACACCCACCAGAGTCCTCCCGGTCCGCCCTTTGTGCGCACCATGCGTGTCACGCCGTCACCCGGCCACCGCGTTCCATAGACAGGAAGCGTGTCAACAGAGATTCATGTCAGGGGCGGCAATCTACATTAGGACAGCCATTTGGACACTGCGGCCCATATGCAATTCACTTTTTCACCTCGATGAAATTTTCAAACTTGTCAATAAAATGCCTTTTAAACCACCAGCAAGCAAACACATGCTCAAAATAATTTTGATAGTACTTTTTCAACTGCTTTTTTGGTACTTGTACCCTGCAAAGTGCTAAAAACTTATTATAAATCAAAGATGAAAAATTCTCTCTTAGGAGAAAAATGAGGTGAAAAGGTGAATTACAAATGGGCCTGCATCTCTTTTACAGCAGTTGTGAGGTAAAATTAGGCTCTGATAAGTAGTGCACAATACATGTTACTCATTTTAGCTGTGTTTTAAAATACAAGCAAGCCACGCGTACTTGAGCAAATTACAAAGCTCATACTTAGTGTTTGCTGAAGGGTTTTTGACATCGGCACAGGTATGATACCTGTGCAGAGGAGCACATTTCCTGTGCTTGTAAATGGTGATACCTGTTTCAATTTCTAATATTTCAGACTCCTGGATAGCTCAAAGCAAATCTGCGAATCCAGCTATGCAGAATAGATTTGTTCTTTTAACAAAATGAAACCATGCATGTGTGTTTTAGAGACCGCTGATAAGAGACTATAGTGCTAGTTTTCTGTTAAATGTACAAGAAATGATTTTTATTACTGCAGTAAAGTAAGTCCATTTCTTTGTATGTATGTTTGATTCATTCATTTGCTGTGTTTGACAGGAGTAATCGCATAACTACATTTTATGCCATTTTCGAAGAGCAAACAGTGTGTTTGTACTGTCATTTCTCTCGGCATACTCATAACTCATTACTTAGTTCATCGCAGGTTTTTGCATACGCTCCATATGGTGTTCATTGTTCGCTTTGGTTCTTGATTATATTTCGTTTCGGACAGTTATCACTCTGCATATTATCTAGTTACAGTGTAAAGGCAAAAGAGTATCATAAAGTAACAAGACAAGTAATGCAATAAGAAGCCACATTATAATAAAATGAAGCTTTTTCTAAAACTAGACAAATGACAAAAATGGTAGATAAGAGTCAGCCTCTAACCACATAGGCAGGGGTCACACTTACTGCTGTGGGAAAAATACACATTGCTCCCACTTCACTGTGATTGTGCATTGGGCAGCATTTTCACATTGTGGAAAAGGAAGTGGATTTTTGGAAAGTGTGACTCCTGCCTTACTGTAACTGGTTTTTAGAGAAGTGGTGTGTAATGATCCGCTCAGCTGTCTGCACAGGCAGACAGCTGTTTGACCATTCTTTAGGTCTGAGTGTTGCAGGTCTCTGGAAAAGAGACCTGTCTTCGCTTTGCAACTTTCAGAGTTGCTCTGCTGGTGAGGAATTTGCATATACTTGTCATGAAAATTGCTTAGCTGCTTCCTCTGATGGCTTGCAGTATAAAAGCCATTTCTTCCCAGAATTTCTTGCTGGTCATGATGCTTTGGTTCTGCTTAACTCTCCTGGAGTGTGTCAGCCTTGCTATTGTTTGCTAAAGATTATCTTAGAGTATTCCTGGGGACTGCACTAGGCATCCCTTCTAGTGCAGTCTGGTTGTATTATCTGTATTGCCTTGTTCTGTCTCTCTGGCTCGATTGTCTTGTCGCCAGCGACGGTTGACAGGAAATTGTTCTGTCTGTCTGGGAGTGTAGGCCAGAGCTGCGGTTGCTACTGGCTGCTCCATCTGTCTGGATTGCGTTAGCCCTAGTGGTAGTGGCAGTGCTTCCTTCTGTTTTCTGCCTTAGGGGTGCTAACCAGAGCAGCGGTTGCTACTGGTAGCCTCATCTGTTTGTCTGTCTGGATCGCATCCGCTCTAGCGGTAGAAGCGTTGGTTCCTTCTGTGTTCTGCCTTAGGGGTGTTACCCGGAGCAGCGGTTGCTACTGGTAGCCCCATCTGTCTGTCGTGTCTGGTACAAACGCTTGCTGTAGGCTCGGTGAGGCAACCGTTTAGCAAGCGTTCACGTCCTCTATATCATGTTTGTGTTTCGTAGGTCAGTTAGGGTGGCACGTTTATCACTGGGCGCCTAACGCGCGGTGATCGTGCTTAAACGCGTTCGCTGTTGCGAATGAGTGCGGTTTTCGTGTTTAGCTAGCGTTTGTTATTTTCCTTGATGTTCTGATTGTTGTTGCTTGCTGTGCCTTCTTGCTACTCTCGTGCTCTGTCCTGCTCGGCCGTGTGTCACTGTTGGCAATCGCCAGTCTTGCGATTGCGTTCCCACTTCATTTCCGTTGTTATGTGTTCACCATCGCTGGGTGGTGACTAGATTGGTGGACACACATACATTCTGTCTCTGTGCTCTTTTTCTACACTTGTGCTCAGTTTAGTTCGGTCTTGTGTCACTGTTGGCAATCGCTACACTTGCGATTGCGTTCATACTTGGTTTCTGCTGTTGTGTGTTTCACCGTTGCCGGGTGGCGACTAGATTGGTGGACATACATACATTCTATATCTGTACTCTTTCGGTCTTGTGTCGCTGTTAGCAATCGCCACTCTTGCGATTGCGTTCCCACTTGGTTTCCGTTGTTGTGTGTTCACCGTCGCTGGGTGGTGACTAGATTGGTGGACACACATACATTCTGTCTCTGCGCTCTCTCTCTCTTTAAGGGCTATCTTGCCCTGCATTGCTTTAACTCGTACAATTCCCCTTTGGCATCTGCGGCCGTGCAGAGGCTGTGTTCATCTACACTCCACAGCTCCATCTGCCGGTGGGAATCTCCCTCTACAGGTGCATAGCACCATAGCTGGGTTCTCTCTTATTACACGCTTGTGGAGGATTTCCGTAGTGTCGGCGTGCGTTCTGTGCGCTGACCACGGAAATAATTCCCCATTCGTTACATGGAGTTATGGAGATATGTAGTTGGCGTAGTGGTTGGCGATCTTACCTTGCAGCGCTGGGTCCCTGGTTCGAATCCCCCCCAGGTCAACATCTGCAAGGAGTTTTTATGTTCTCCCCGTGTCTGTGTGGGTTTCCTCCTGGCACTCCATTTCCCTCCCACATCCCAAAAACATACAGATAAGGTAATTGGCTTCCCCATAAATTGGTGCTAAACTATGATACATGCACTACACCAGTGTTCCCCAACCCTGTCCTCAAGGCTCACCAACAGTACATGTTTTGTGGAAATCCACACTGAGACACTAATTACCTCACCTGTGCATGTTTGTGGTTTTCTGCAAAACATAATAATAATAATCTGAACATTTATATAGCGCTTTTCTCCTGTCGGACTCAAAGCGCTCAAGAGCTGCAGCCACTGGGACGCGCTCAGGGGGCCACCTTGCAGTGTTAGGGAGTCTTGCCTTGAACTCCTTACTGAATAGGTACTGACCCTAGCCAGGAATCGAACCCTGATCTCCCATGTCAAAGGCAGTGCCCTTAACCAGTACTCTATTCAGCCACTAAAACATGTACTGTTGGTGGGCCTTGAGGACAGGGTCGGGGAGCTCTGCACTACACGATACAAACATAGACATATGACTATGGTAGGAACTAGATTGTGAGCCCCTCTGAGGGACAGTTAGTGACAAGACAATATACTCTGTACAGCGCTGCGTAATATGTCGGCGCTATATAAATACTTAAATAAATAGATACTTAAAAAATAGCTGGTATGATTTTTGCTAAAGCAGTTTGGCTTATTAGTACCTTGTCTTGTCTAATAGACTCCAATCTGAAAAGGTAATTCAGGTACAAATGTTTTTTCCTGTGTAGGTTCACAGTTGTGCAGCTTTTGTGTGTGTGTAGAAGCAGTGTGATTAACTGATGTAAAAAAATATCACTTTTAAAGGACCTGCTTGGGATTCCAGGCATTGGTCACATTTTCCATCACAAACTGTCACTGACTGCAGTCTTTCCTGAGAAATTCAGCCTGCGCCTGCCCCCTTGTATTCTGAACAGTAGGATGATGCAGCAGCAGCCACACTCGCAGAGTCTGAAATTGACTAACTGAACCTATCTGCAGAATTTTAAGACATGATTTATAGATAGGGAAGTCTTATTTTATAAAAAATTATTTCATAAAAAATAACTCCTGGATCTGTGTTTTTAGATTGGTATCTGGAGATGGGCAATTGTGGAAAATTATACCACATTTTATATAAACAAAAACATTCTCAAGTGTGTCAGAAAAGCACAGGACTGGCATTTCATCATAAACAATGACAGCTAGAGGTAGAGAAGATGCAGACTTGGTGTGTGGCCTGTAGGCACTATATATTGGAAAAGTCATTTGTACTGACAAATATTGGCAGATATTTAGGGCAACCAGGCTGGAACTTTGAGAGTACGTCTTCTTGCCAGATCATACCCTCGAAATTGGATTGAATGATTGTTGCACTTTAATAACAGAACTAAAATAAAATGGGATACTGCAAACTAATTAAAAAGATAAAAAGTAGAGAGTTCCAAATCAAATGGGTAATCTGATAAGCACTACAATGGAAACAAAATATGTATATGCATAAAACAGTTGACAAAATCACCGGGTCAGACCGAAGATTAGTGTTGGTTCCTCAGGCATGTGTCTAAAGTTTGTCCTGAACAGGGCCTGGGCACCACCTACCATTGCATGATTTCATACTGAGGGATGTCTACAAAGGGCAGGAGTTTCTCTTAAAATCAGATTTGCAGCAAACTTTGTTTTTTAATTTTTGCCACTTTTGAGTAGTGTCCACACAGATTGGCTAAAGTTATGGTTTTACTGATATAATACTGGGTGACTAAGAAGATCTATGCTTCCTTGCAGCTCACTTTATCTTGTTCAGGTGCTTATTAAAGTGTTCATAAGGGGGGCAGTTAGATCCTCTATAAATGCATTGTTGTTAAACATTATTTAAAAAAAAAAAAGTGACAAAAAAGTTTTTGTTTTTCATTTAAAGTACCTGGACTCAAGCAAAAACATAGATTTCTTATTTCCAATAAGGGCTGTGTGCAATGCAAAAGAAACACGCAAAGGTCAATTTTTCACGTGTCAGGTCACCCTGCTGAATTTGGCACTTTTTGGCTTAACCCCCCCCATAATATCTCCAAGGTGTGTGTGTGTGTGTGTGTGTGTGTGTGTGTGTGTGTGTGTGTGTGTGTGTGTGTGTGTGTGTGTGTGGCCTAGTGCACACCAAACACCGCTAGCAGATCCGCAAAATGCTAGCAGATTTTGAAACGCTTTTTCTTATTTTTCTGCAGCGTTTCAGCTAGCGTTTTGCGGTTTTGGGTAGCGGTTTTGGTGTAGTAGATTTCATGTATTGTTACAGTAAAGCTGTTACTGAACAGCTACTGTAACAAAAACCGCCTGGCAAACCGCTCTGAAGTGCCGTTTTTCAGAGCGGTTTGCGTTTTTCCTATACTTAACATTGAGGCAGAAACGCCTCCGCAATCCAAAATCTGCAACAGCCCGGGAGTATGCGTTTCTGCAAAACGCCTCCCGCTCTGGTGTGCACCAGCCCATTGAAATACATTACCCTAGCGGATCCGCACCCGCAAGCAGATCGCAAACCGCAGCGGAAACGCTCCGGTGTGCACTAGGCCTGTGTGTGTTAAATACATTTTGTGCCACTTGTGCCAAGACAGAAGTCTGAGGGAAAGCCACTCGGTGGTGAAATGAAAAGGGCCAGGGTTACATTGGCAGTGGGCGGTCTGTGCATTTTAGTGGTAGGTCTAGGGCTACAGGAACGCTCATATTACTGTAGTCATAAAGTACCAGGGCTACAGGAAGTGGCATACTAGTCTGAGGACCAAGGTTACAGGAACTGGCATGTTAGTCTTAGAGGACCAGGTCTACAGAAACTGGCATACAAGTTATAGAGCACCTGAGATACAGGGACGGGCATATTGGTCATAGAGGACCAGAGCTAAAGGAACTTGCATATTAGTCCTAGAGGACCAGAGCTAAAGGAACTGGCATATTAGGGCCAGTGCACACAAAAAAGCGCTAGCAAAAGAGCAAACGCTGAGCGCTTTTTGAAGTGATTTTTTTTTTTAAGGCGATTCTAGGCATGTGCCTTTTCTAAGCATGCCTATCGATTTTTGGAGCGTTTTGGTGTAGCGTTTTTTTTTATTTTTTGTTACAATAGAGCTATAACTGAACAGCTTCTGTAACAAAAAACTCTTGGAAAATCGATCTGATCTAGCACTTTTCAGAGCGATTTTCCACTTAATTAAAATAGATGGATAATGTAATCTCTTACCCACCCCATTTTAAAAGAACAGGCAAAGGTTTGTGATTTTATGAGGGCAGCCATCTCTTTGGTTGAAAGGAGGTGACGGGGAGCATGAGACAGAGTTCCAATTGTCCTGTGTCCTGATCAGCCCTCCTAGTTGCTTAGCAAAAGAACAACAACATCAGAAGTTCCATTATGCTTTGCACACCATCAGGGGGAAAATGCCTGGTCAATTTTCTTTGATGAGGCGGACGTTAGCTTCTTTGCAGCTAAAAATGAGGCTATGGTAAGAAAAACAAAGTTCTGATGCTGTGAAACTCTTAAAGAAACACCAAGCCTTTTCAGTCCTGCTGAGTAGATTTTTAGTCTGGAGGTTCACTTTAACATTGAGGCTGAATCTCCTCAGAAATCAGCAAAAATGCTGCAGGACCCACATTTGCGTTTGGGGAAAAAGTACATCGCTCTGGTGTGCTCCATCCCATTCAAATACATTAGCCAAGTGCTTTTTGAAGCACAAACGTTTTAAAAAGGGCTTAGAAGCGCTCTTGATGTGCACCGACCCTCAGTCATACAAAGCAAGCGCTCACAAATATGGGCTGCAACTGAATGACTCATCACCTCATATGCACCGCTTAAATAGCTCAAATACACACTCAGCAATCAGACAGATGCAAAACATATGCAAAACTAAACTAACCATGCAAAACAAGATAGCACAATGGGTGCTGCTAGCCTGGTAGTTACAGAACTGTGGAAACAAAATATAGGTAGAAGGCTGCGCATCCCTGACCCAATACTGTACAATTGAATGGTTAATCGCTGTGGCGCACACCGCCCCCCCTGGACTAAAATGTACGCCCGCATCCAAACAATGCAATACTGGTCTATGGAGAAATTTTAGCTTCCATCATAGTTTTGCATGCAAAAATATAATATACTGGACATCTGCACCAACGTTGAGGTAAATCTCCAGAGCAGATGTCCTAACACTAAACTGACCTAAGTTAAAAGCAAATGTCTTTACCCTGGCAGCAGCTATGCTAAAATGTGTAACTTACATTCAATACAGACAGCAGCAAACAAAGCAAGCGCTCACCAATATGGGCTGCAACTGAATGACTCATCACCTCATATGCACCGCTTAAATAGCTCAAATACACACTCAGCAATCAGACAGATGCAAAACATATGCAAAACTAAACTAACCATGCAAAACAGGATAGCACAATGGGTGCTGCTAGCCTGGTAGTTACAGAACTGTGGAAACAAAATATAGGTAGAAGGCTGCGCATCCCTGACCCAATACTGTACAATTGAATGGTTAATCGCTGTGGCGCACACCGCCCCCCCTGGACTAAAATGTACGCCCATTTTGGTGAGCGCTTGCTTTGTTTGCTGCTGTCTGTATTGAATGTAAGTTACACATTTTAGCATAGCTGCTGCCAGGGTAAAGACATTTGCTTTTAACTTAGGTCAGTTTAGTGTTAGGACATCTGCTCTGGAGATTTACCTCAACGTTGGTGCAGATGTCCAGTATATTATATTTTTGCATGCAAAACTATGATGGAAGCTAAAATTTCTCCATAAACCAGTATTGCATTGTTTGGATGCGGGCGTACATTTTAGTCCAGGGGGGGCGGTGTGCGCCACAGCGATTAACCATTCAATTGTACAGTATTGGGTCAGGGATGCGCAGCCTTCTACCTATATTTTGTTTCCACAGTTCTGTAACTACCAGGCTAGCAGCACCCATTGTGCTATCCTGTTTTGCATGGTTAGTTTAGTTTTGCATATGTTTTGCATCTGTCTGATTGCTGAGTGTGTATTTGAGCTATTTAAGCGGTGCATATGAGGTGATGAGTCATTCAGTTGCAGCCCATTTTGGTGAGCGCTTAGGTCAGTTTAGTGTTAGGACATCTGCTCTGGAGATTTACCTCAACGTTGGTGCAGATGTCCAGTATATTATATTTTTGCATGCAAAACTATGATGGAAGCTAAAATTTCTCCATAGACCAGTATTGCATTGTTTGGATGCGGGCGTACATTTTAGTCCAGGGGGGGCGGTGTGCGCCACAGCGATTAACCATTCAATTGTACAGTATTGGGTCAGGGATGCGCAGCCTTCTACCTATATTTTGGACCCTCAGTCATAGAGGACTACGGTAGAACTACAGGAACTGACATATTAGTGATAAGGGAAGTAGGGCTACATGAACTGGGATTTTAAACAATGACGGACCAGAGCTACAGAAACTGGCAATGGGTGTGGCGGCTATTAGACTCTGCAGAGGACAGCCGCCTTGTCATCAGGGGACTACAGGTAGCAGCAGCATTGAACACTGAAAAAGGACATCTATAGTTTTAGTGAAGTGGAAGGGAGAGGGATCTATTCATTGAATTATCATATTGCTGGAGATTAGCTTTTATGGTTTGTCTTTACCCCCCTTACACTGTAATCCTGGTGATAATGATATTGAAACTGTACATCATAGAAAATTGTGTGCAAAATCATGATAGGTGATGGGTCTTTGGTACTTTATCTGCTGAATAATAATATCTTCAGCTGGGAAAAGGTTATTCACATTTTTTGCTAAGAAAATACACGTATTAGACGTTAATGCATAATGTATTATGCACATGCTGTTGCTTTATTAATCAACTTTGAAGCTCCCTAAAGAGTGAGAATCTAAGGTGAGATGTTCTTGTCTCCGTTGCTCACACTGTACTCTGAACAGTGGAAGATACGCAAGAGAGGAGGGAAGTCTGGAGATTGACGTTGGTTTGATGGAGGAAGCAGAAGCCTGCTGGGCCTCTTGTTCCTATTGCTTTGGGAAGAGAGCTTGGCCTGTTGCCAGTACTGGTTAGGTAGGATTTTTTTTTTTTTTTTTTATTTTATTTTTTTTGCATTCCAGTCATGTGGAAAGACAGGAATTTGACACGGAGATCTTGATTTGGAATGTGTGCTCTGGGTAATGGTGGTTATCAAGGTGCTAAGCATTTATACAAGCCTGTCACGCAACTGAACAGCAGCTGAAAAGGAGCTTTTAGAAGACTTCCTAATGAAAGATTAAGTGTTTTTTCTCCTTTCATTGCTAGATTCATAGAACGCGTTGTTCTGTGAGGTGAAATAAACATGGCTCTAGTGACGTAAAGCAAATAGTATCCCTGCAAGATATTACTGTCCATCTATTGAAGTGAACGTGTGCTTATCCAAACAATTCAATGAAGCCACTGTCGGTGGCTGCACAACCATACTAACCCAGTAAGCAGGTATGTCAGCTTTCAAGGCACATACCACTGTAATGTTAAAGTGGACCTGAACTCTTGCACAGGATAGAGGGAAAATATAGAGAACTCCACCCTGTATGTATTTAGAGAGTTTAGCTGGTCTAATTCCCCCTCATCTGTAACGAATCATAAGTGTAATTTGATCTCTCAGCTGGCTGCCTCAGCAGAGCAACTAATTTGTAAACACAGTAAGTTAACCCTATGTCTGCTTCCATGAAAGCAGGAAGTAAACACACTGCAGATTTATTGCCGGATATGTATCAGGTGTAACGAAGTAATGTTTTTCTTTAAAGGTTTATTGTGCTGTTGCTTATCTTTTAGAGCAGAAAGGAAGTTTGTAGTTCAGGTCCGCTTTAAGGGCTGATTCACACTAGAAGAGCTTTTTAAATGCTATAGATTTTAAAAGCTCTTGCTAATGCAAAGCTATGGGGGATTTTTACAAAATCACATTGCTCCAGTGTGAACACACACATAGAACATAGCAAGAGCTTTTAAAATCACAAAGCACGTAGAAAAGCTCTTGTAGGGTGAACCAGCCCTAAATGTGGTTACAGGTACCCTTTAAATTGCTACACACATTATTTCATATTTCAGTGTTGCTAAACATCACCTTTAAATTTTACACATAAGTATTTTACACAAATTTGAAATGCTGTAATCTGCCATTTAGTTGCCATTCCTGACCTAAGGAATGCTGTTTCAGTGATTGTGTATGCATCCTCTTCCTTATAACATCATTTTCACAAGAGGGAGGGGCTCAGTGCAGGGAGCAGCTAGTATTGCTGACTGACACTGAATCAATAAGGCTGGAATTGATCATAGCTCTGGACTGGAACATCACAGACTCAAATAAATGGTAGCTATATAATCATGGCTCATAGGAGAACATACAGATGTGATTTTAAAAAGGACATATAGAATTTAGGTTAACCTTTTTAGACAGCAATTTGTTTACTTTTATCTGTGCTCAGTGTCACTTTAGCAATTTAACATACAATGTACACATGACATACAAAGACCACATGCACTTCCTCAGATCAGTATTGGACAAGATTGTCATTACACCGAGTCATGTGATGTATGTCTGTTTCTTCCAGCAGCTCAAACAGTGGTGAGCCTGACCTTCTATATTTCCAGGATATTGTGCCTGTTCCCAAAGGAGCTTAAGCTGTAATGTCATACAATCACACACACACACACAGTCAGCTCGGTTACACATACAGTAAATCAACTAGCATGCATATTTTAGAAAGTGGAAGAGATTGAGGCAAACTTGAAAACTCCATGCTGTCTTTATGAAAGTGTCTAATAGATGCTTGTATATATTAATGGGAAGAAGGGGGAAGGGTGGTATAGGGAGCACTGAGGCTAGTTACAAAATTACAAAATTTATTGAATAAATAGAGAAAGCTGCAAACAACAAACTTCATTCACACATTCCCTCTTAAAAACAGATCCTGGCCATGGATCTAATGAGATAACCCGCAGTTCCACCAGGAGTGCACTCCTATCAAAAAAAGAGCAAAACTGACATGTCAAAATGGTAATTCTTCGGGCCCCAAAAGCAGCTGGCCAGGTAGATAGGCAAATCCCAGAAGCAGGCTGCAAGGAAACAGGTTCTTCTGCACCAGCCTCTTGTTAATGCTCAACCCGTGTGCTGTACGTTGAAAGCAGCACGCCTCTATGCAGTTAGCATGTACGCCCTCATTACAGACTCAATAATTGATGTCTAACCTCCACTCCACATATGTATAGGGCTTTTTGCTGAAGCCCCAAAGGAAAAACTCACGTGACCCAGGGTAGCTATATTGCGTGCATCTTTGGACCAGAGGAGCCAAGCCTCAATTGTACGATGTCTGAGGAAGTCACGGGATAGTGACGAAACGCGTCACGTGAGGAGGCGTAACCCGGAAGCCTCAGCGCATCAACGCCGCACCAGCGTTCCCCGTGCCTCCGCCACTCTTCCTCCTTTTCTGCCGTATGCACTCACACGGACTTGGCCGCGCCACAGGATCTAAGGGCCGGCTCCAGCAACAAAGTGACATTGTACAATTGAGGCTTGGCTCCTCTGGTCCAAAGATGCACGCAATATAGCTACCCTGGGTCACGTGTGTTTTTCCTTTGGGGCTTCAGCAAAAAGCCCTATACATATGTGGAGTGGAGGTTAGACATCAATTATTGAGTCTGTAATGAGGGCGTACATGCTAACTGCATAGAGGCGTGCTGCTTTCAACGTACAGCACACAGGTTGAGCATTAACAAGAGGCTGGTGCAGAAGAACCTGTTTCCTTGCTGCCTGCTTCTGGGATTTGCCTATCTACCTGGCCAGCTGCTTTTGGGGCCCGAAGAATTACCATTTTGACATGTCAGTTTTGCTCTTTTTTGATAGGAGTGCACTCCTGGTGGAACTGCGGGTTATCTCATTAGATCCATGGCCAGGATCTGTTTTTAAGAGGGAATGTGTGAATGAAGTTTGTTGTTTGCAGCTTTCTCTATTTATTCAATAAATTTTGTAATTTTGTAACTAGCCTCAGTGCTCCCTATACCTCCCTTCCCCCTTCTTTCCATTCATATTTTCTATAGGTGAGACAGGCTGTATATAAGGTTGATATCCCGTACCTTTTTTCTTTTACTGCAATATATTAATGGGAACCTGGTGCCCAAGCCATGAGTTGGGGGCACGATGCAGGTACACGATTGGCCAAAACTTGTTTAGACCCTGGGGTTACAAGGTTTGGCTTTGGCGGGAGTTAGTTAGGCATTAGATAGGGGGTTTAAAGGCATACTGTAGGGGGTCGGGGGAAAATGAGCTGAACTTACCCGGGGCTTCTAATGGTCCCCCGCAGACATCCTGTATTGCCGCAGCCACTCACCGATGCTCCGGCCCCGCCTCCAGTTCACTTCTGGAATTTCTGACTTTAAAGTCAGAAAACCACTGCGCCTGCACGCCCGTGTCCTCGCTCCCGCTGATGTCACCAGGAGTGTACTGCGCAGACACAGACCATACTGGGCCTGCGCTGTGCGCTCTTGATGACATCAGCGGGATCTAGGACACGGCAACGCGGGCACAGTGGTTTTCAGACTTTAAAGTCTGAAATTCCAGAAGTGAACCGGAGGCGGGGCCGGAGCATCGGTTGGCTGCGCCAACACAGGATGTCTGCGGGGGACCGTTAGAAGCCCCGGGTAAGTTCAACTCATTTTCCCCTGACCCCCCTACAGTATCCCTTTAAGGTAGGGCACTTAGAGGGTGGATCAGTGTTAGGCATTAGGTGTGTGTGGGGGGGGGGGGGGGGGGAAGGGGTTATTTCAGTTTAGGCACTTACAGTGTGTGTATGTGTGTGTAGGGAAATGTCTGTGTAACATACTCAGAAAATGTCTCCGCACTACACAAATATAGAACTAAAGTGAATGTATGCAGTATTTACCTTGTGCAGGGTGAAGGAAAGCAGATGTGCAAATAATTTTGGAAACTGTCCACGCACTTTAATGAGGGGAGATCAATAATGCAAATACATTACATTATTGATCAGGGGCCCATTATGGCAATTTATGGTAATGATTCAACGTAATTGCACTTTACGCATCCTACTGGTGATAAAAGTCCTAGTAAACTGGAGGAGCCATGTCAGCTATCTCGCGCTCTTTACAGCCTTCTGGGATAAACAGTGAGCCAATTACAGGAACATATGTTTGCAGAAGAAGAGAATGGGTTTATTTTAGAAGGATCAGAACAAAGGTCCAAAGCACAGTATTGGTTCACTACTTTATTATAGTATGTATTAACCCATGAAAAACCATGTTTTCCAACTCGCATCTTCGTGTGTGTGTGTGTGTGTGTGTGTGTGTGTGTGTGTGTGTGTGTGTGTGTGTGTGTGTGTAAATTGCAGATAAATGCGTTTCAGGCATTCATTTATACTTTAAATCCACTAAAAATACGTGTTCACGGTTGTTTATACAGTATATGATTTCGTAATTTTTTTTTCAATCTTTAAACTGTTGACTGAACATTCCTGGTATATAACCAGGACTCAACCATTCAGCAGTAATTGGGGGAGCTATGGGGGCATCCCTCTCTTATTATTGCAGTGCAGCATGCAGGGGAAACCACTTACCAGAGCTCCAGGTGTCCAACCTTTTCACTTCTCACAGCTGTCTATGCTCACCTGACCCGCATCAGGTCAAACACAGAATGAATGTAGCAAAGCTGCTGGCAGCTACGCAAGTATCCAAACAGCCACATTCTCTACATCTGCAGTGCATAGCTACATGATCCATGTCTACTGCACGGATTATGCAGCTATGCAAGTCAATGGGTGACGCGGTAAGTGTAAATGAGCGGAGTGCGCTGTGGCGTGCATGTGCGGACCAACAGGAAAACCAGCGACGTACTTCTTGCCCGGGGAAGAGGGGGTTGCAATGCTATGCATATGACCCTGTTGACGCACGGTGGTATATGAAGGCTGGTTTCACCGCATCACACTGCAAAACACAAGTGTAATACCGGCATACAAAATGGAAATTACACATATTCAGCATCAGGCAATCCCACCCTGTGCCAGATAACAGAGACCCCACTGTATCTTGCCTTTAGAGTACCACGCTTCATTGGAATCTCCACTGAGTACCACAATTTAGTGAATCTCTGTAGAGTACCAGATCTCATCTCTGTAGGGTACCAAACCTAAGTGAAATTCTGTACAGCAGAGATACTCAACACAGAATTTCATGTATTATTTTAGAGACAGCAGAAATAAAATTGTGGTTTTGTTTTAAGTCAGCTAACTAGCAAGACATTCTCAGACTTCTAGTTCTTCCATAGAGCGCTTTTGATGCAGCTGTTGGCTACAGGTGTTCAAACCTGCATGTAATCATACCGACTAGGCTGCTCGCTGTCATACGTTTGCTTTAAGTTCTGTTATTTTTCTTGTCTTCAGCTCCAAGTTCCTAGCATTGCTTTTACTGGTAAGAATTTGTAGCTTTAGGGAATAAAGAAGATATCAGCTAGAAACTTTTGTTTCTGCAGCCTCAGGTTTTTGCTTGTTGCATGTGGTGCAAATCTTCTAGTCTGACTAGCATGATTCTTCCTTAAGAGGGAATTTACAGCTGACAGAACTGCCTCTCTGCAGCAATGAGTTTGAGAAAAATGAGACATACTGTATAACAAGAGCAGACTTTGCAATTTTAGTAATTATTGTGCTCTAGTGTAGTGCTGACATTTTCCTCTGCAACTTACACTAAATAATTTGTGTCACTAAAGGTTGTACCCACTATGTGATTTCTGCGCTGATTTTTCCGACAACCAGCGATTTTTCTTTTTTTTTTTTTTGAGCGAAGAGGGATCCGTTCCGCAATCTTGCGAGGTGGGTACAGGTGCATGATTACACGAGTGTTGTTTGGCAACGTGCGTCAAAAACAACTTTCACTGTGGATGAATCTTTAAGATCGCTGACGACTCTGCACAAAGTACTGCGATGACGTTGGGTGTATCCGCTGGCAGGAGGATGTATCGGGGAATGCACGTTGTTGGTGGACGATGCTGAGATCCATCTTTCTGTGTCGTCAGGTGAGTATTCAGCTTATCTGTCCCTACCAAAGTTAGGGCCTGTTTCACATCGCACCAAAACTGAAGCCAATGCATGTCAATGAAGTAGTTTCCATTGCATGCAAATTTTCATATGCGTTGCGACCCGGGGAAATTATGGATGGCATGCTGCAGATTTTCACAGCATGCATCCGATTCCCATATGCAGTCACAGACAGCCGCATCTGGACTTCCAGAAGACACCCGCGGCTGGATATGATGCTATGCGATTGCATCCGGCTAGTGGAAACAGGCCCTATAGTCTGGGGATGGTTTGGGAAATAAGTCAGTTGAGCTGTGGCAGAAAACAATTAGTTCCAAACAAAACCCAAGAAAACACAGGGAGTAAAAAGAGCATACATACTCTAGGCAGATTGTATCTTTGCTGGAAATGGAACTTGGTATTATAGCACTGCAGTGCGATAACGCTAGTAGCTAGTAGCTTAGCCTCAGAGTTGCCGTAAAACCATATAGAAGTTGTAAGTTATTTATGTTTACACCAATAATGCTTCATACAGACTCACTTATAGTTATTTCCACGTTCCCAATAAGAACAACAATCTGTGTTGAGCTACACTTATACAGATATACCTGAATACTCTGGTGTTTTGGGTTTTTTTGTGTTTGCTAATCTTTGCATGGTCTCTGGCTAACAAGAGTGTAATGGATGTTTTGCATAAAAGACTGCAGTCAGAATACTGAGCAAGTGATTTAATAAAGGTGATGGGAAGACTAGGGAAATACTGTATTCCATTTAAACATCCAATTAAGTATGAGAATAAAGAAAAAAACATTCTACATGATTGGATGTATCAATTTGTCATGGCCACCGTTCATTATTCCCTCCATTAGGAAATCACCCCAGTCTATTGTATTATGTCAGATAGACTTTCTGTATCCCCATTGGGGGCCAAATTTGATGGCTTGGTGGGCTGGGTTTGGACCACAGACCAGAGTTTAAAAAGTACCGGTATGTTCTTTAAGGTGAAAACAGGCCAGTCGGGAAGAGGCCTTTCTTGCACTTCTCCACAGAACCAGCACTTTCCTGTGGAAGGATTTTAGCTGCTGGACATTTTTTAACACCGATTGGCTACATATGTTCAGGGGACATTATCCTTCAAATATTTGTTACCCCTAAAGACAAAATATTGTGTCAGACAGCTAGCGAGAAATATTACAGATGTAAGCAAGAATTTTTTTTTTTACAGGAACTAAATAGCACATCTGATACATCTGATACATCTGATACATTTAAATTATAGTCAGTGTGTGTGAGAAGTAACACAGCTGCAGGCATAACTGAAACTGCAATGTAATGACACTTTTATTATTGAAATGCTTTTGGTTGTATTTTTTTTTCTCGCCAGAGTGTATAGATGGCACCCATACCAGATGTCCCCTTATTACATTTAATGGACCATTAAACAAAAATTACAAGTTGTTTTATAGAGGAAAAATCCTATTTTTACATTTCTCAGCATTCTCAAACTGCAGATATTTTTTTCCTAGCTTGTCAAGTTTTGCTGATGTGTTTGTTGCATTTGATCACACTTGGAGACAGCAGGGAATCTGTGTTATCACTAATTAGCTAATAGCCTAGATTGTACTATGTGGCAGGCCACTTGAATGAATGGAGTGTGAAATGTCAACAGATGGACTGGCCAAATTTGGTCCACAGAGATTCTCATACCACTGAGGCCAATTACCAAGGTCAGAAGGTGGCAGCACAGTGGCTGATGTTTGTCATATTGTTATTGTGATATCTGATACTGTATATTATTGAAATTTGGGCCCACGGAGCAAGGAAAGTAACAGCCCATGTTATACAGTGTATAACATGGGACTGTCGCTTTCCTTGCTCCGTGGGCCCAAATTTCACGATATTTTAATTTTCCAATAACAATGGTAAAACTACAGCTTTGCCTTCTATAATGAGAAGGTAACTGCATGCTGTCCCTTCCATATGTGCGAGAAACCAGACCCATAATGCATCACTTCAGAACAGTGGGCCGAACCACCCTTGGCCTGTGTGAGGCAGGCATGCATTGGGAGCCACTGGTTTAAGCTGCCTTGACATTGATCTTTTTGAAGTCGGTAAACCATCTGTGACTTAGTGTCCTCAAAACTGTTGTCCTTGCAGCTAAGAGAGAACAGGCCTGCTTACCCACACATGCATGGATAGATGGGGGTGTTACAATTTTGGGAGGTTAGAAAACCATGATATGCCATGTCCAAGCACCAGTACCTGCCCTTAGCTACATTTGTATTTGTGTTGCTGGAAGTTTTCTCATTGTAGTGTGTGTGAAGTTAGTGGCACCTGGATAGGCTGCCTCTAACTACTGTTAGACTGACTCGCAAATGCCTGAAGTTTGTTGTTCCTAGATGTTTAAAATATCGCCTAGTGTTTACACACACACACACACACACACACACACACACACACACACACACACACACACACACACACACACACACACACACACACACACACACACACACACACACACACACACACACACACACACACACACACACACACACACACACACACACACACACACACGCTAGTTGATCCACCGTCAGCCCGTTTGTAATCATCTTTACTACTGGCAGACTTCAGAAAAAAACAGACACCACCAACTGCCAATATCTATAAATGCACCCACTAACAATCTGATATGCTCAAAGGATTTTTTAAAATACATATATGCACAGAAGGAGATACTGCTTGCTAGGCAGTTGGCAACAGCCTTTATTTTTCCACTATGCAATGAGGTTCACAAACAGGAGACTGTCATAAGCATAGCCATGACATCATACTGTGGGAATGGTTTCACCACAATATCGCCCACACCGGCCCATTTGAGAAAAGGTAAAGATTTTTCCTGGGAAAGGGGGTATCTGGTTCTGATTGGGATGAAGTTTAAAGGGAACCCGAGGTTAGAGATATATGGAGGCTGATATGTTTATTTCCTTTCAAATAATGCACATTACCTGGCTGTCCTGCTGATTCTCTGCATCTAATACTTTAAGACATAGACCCTGAACAAGTATGAAGATCAGATGTCTATGACAAATCTGACAAGATTAGCTGCATGCTTGTTTCAGGTATTTAGGCCCTACTGACCAGAGAGATCAGCAGGAGTCCCAGGCAACTGGTATTGTTTAAAAGGAAATAAATATGGCAGCCTCCATAGGTCTAACATCTCAGGTTCCTTTTAATCCTGGGTTACAGTTTCTCTTTAATAAAACAAGGAATCTGTTTGCTAAGGTAAGGTAAGTAGCCAGGATAATGAGTGTTTTCATTTTACATTTAGTCAATTTGTAACCGGATCCATGTATTCTTTTATTCAGTTTAATAATCATGTTGAATAGAAAATGGATGTGTGTGTTTTCTACATATGTGGCCACCTTATATAAGTTCTGGCTATGCCCGACCAAAGCAGGTGAGTGATGACAGCATGGGGCTCATGAACTGGGACATTCAGGTGTGCTCTTATAATATTCACCTATTTACTTCTGTATTTATACTTTTCCATCCCTAGACAAAAAATGTCCTTCTGTATCCTTGCCTTGTGCAGCAGCCCTCTTCCTGTTCCATGTGCAGCCCCTCGAGCATGTATAACATCCATGTACAGCAAGCCCTCTCCTTCATGCACTGTTTTTCTAGGCTGCATCTACCCTCTTCCATGTGTTGATCCCCATTTAGTGCCATATGCAGCAACAATCCTGCCTTCTCACCTCTTTAGTATCTACAGTTTATTAGCTCTTCTGCCTACCTTTTACAGAGGGACCAGCTCAAATGCAGGGAAGCCAGCCCTCTGAGAGGGAAGCACCATTTGCTATGGCAATTAGTTAGAGGATGCTATTTCTTGCCTCCATCTAGTGCCTCATTGGCTGAATTTTTCGTGACATTCAGGAGACTTGAGGTGCTTCACACTAAAAAACAGCCATTACACACAGCAATCAATCCACGCATAGTCCTTGTTTTTCTCATGCAAGTACTCGAAAAGCACTCATCTCTCCTTGATGTGAGTGCCATACGTCATAACTACCATCATAAAGAGCTTCTTTAACAGCAACTAACCATCTAAATCATATTTTGTAGAACTACAGCAACAAGCTGGTTAATGTACTGCACGTTAAAAATAGATTAAGCAATGTTTATTTTTGCTGGGGCCAGTAACTTTACTGTTCCTTTTTTATTGTAGTGCGACTATTTCATGTTTATATCTTCCACATAGTCATTACCTTTTTTTCTGCAGTTGCCAGTGGACAATAATCCTTTTTGTGGGTTGCCCAGCAATGCTTTCTCACTTAAAAAAATAATCTATACCTATTCTTTCTGGTCATAATTCCATCTAACTAAGCTGCATTTGCGTGTTCATAAAAAAAAAAAAAAAAAACAAGTTAAAATATCTGTACTCCTATTATCAGTGGAAAACGGTAAACCTTTAACCTGCATGCACTCATGCATACCTCAGAGAATTTGGTTGAAGCCTCAAATCCCTGAGATGTATATAGCTATTGGTCATTAGCTATTCCTCTTCCTGCTTTATGTGCCTCAAATTTGATTTGAAGACTGCCCATCGACATTATTGCCCAATAGCAAAGGCCAAAGGGTTAAGGTTTCAGTTTCAATTCTGTAACATGACTGGGACCGAAGGAGAGAGAGAGAGAGAGAGAGAGAGAAGTGTGTTCCTTTGTACCATTAACAAGTTTATAGATGGTCTGCTCTCCACAGTTGAGGACCTTGTGAAAACTAGCAGAAAACTTCCCTATTGACCACATTTGTTAGGCTGTTTTCCCCAGTGTTGGTAAAAACTGTGTGTTAGCCATCTACCCTGCAGTAAGGGAGTGGCCTTCTTTACATCAGACGCGATCGACCATCTCTGATCTGAGAAAGATCTGTTGCCTGTCCATACACCAGCACACTGGACTTGTGACGCCGCATCTGCCGTCTCCGTTGCTGCCCCCTAATGTTAATGTGCCTCCGCCCTTTGCATTTAATACTTTACCTGTCCACTGTCTCCCATTCATCTTCCACATTGCCGCTGGGCTTCCAACGTTAAGCACATGGTGCATGCGCCACATGCTTTATGAAGCCCAGTGGCAATGCGGAAGCTGAATGGGGACCATGGTGGGAGACAGCAGGCGGGTAAGTATTAAATGCTGGCACATTCACATTAGGGGAAAAGGCGATGGGGTTCTGTCGACCACGTCGGCTTAACCTTTTGCAGCATGTCCGATGTATGGGTACCTTCAGTGTCATTGGCAGGGTGAGAATCCTTGAGAAATCCAGTATTATCATTAATTGCTGTAGGTCTTGGGAGTTGCTGGTTAGTGTGCTGGTTAAGGGCACTGATCTAACATAGGAGACCAGGGTGCAAATCCTGGTTGGAGCCAGGTCCTATACAATCAGAATTCCTTGGGCAAGACTCCCTAACACTGCAGGGTGGTCTACTGACTGCACCTTTAATAGCTGCAGCTCTCAAGTGGCTTTGAGTCTGACGGGAGAAAAACGCTATACAAATGTTGGTATTATCATTATGTAATTGTGTCATGTTGTCAAATATTATATGAAAAGCAATATATATATATATATATATATTGCTTTTCATATAATATTTATATATTGAGATATATATTGAGATATATATATCTCAATCATTCCCACATGGATGCCCACATCTTGATTATAAAGTGGTTACAACCTCTATGAATTGTACATAGGCTTCTGTTTTTCTTTTATCAGACAGTTTATAGGACTTATAGGGCTTGATTCACTATGCGGTGCTAACCTACTTGGCACGTCTAAAGTCTTTAGGCGCGCTAACCAGGGTGCTAAGTAGGTTAGCACCGGTTTTCTCAATCAGATCATGCGCTAAGTCCTATGCGCACGCTAAGTCCCATAGGCTTTAATGGGCACTTCGCGCGGAGCGCCCTGCGCTCTGTGTAGTGCGCGCCTAAACGTTTACGCGCATAAAGTTTTGCGCGCAAAAAGCTTGTTTAGACGTGCTAAGGGGGTTTTCACAGGCGTGCTAACAGTTAGCACCGCTTTGTGAATCAGCCCATAGTATGTTAATTTTAGATTCAGAGGTTTGATAAATGTTCATTCAGTACACAGTGTATCAAATAGACTAGACAATGCTGGGATGTGCATCTTTTGGGCATATCCTTTCAATATTTGAGGTGTGTTTAGCTTTTAAGGATGACAGTGGTTAATTTGCATATATTCAGCAGTGATGCACTGGGAGACATCTCGGAGCTCACTCCAACCTGAATTATCGCATATACTTTCTGTTTTAAGAAAGCAAACTTTTGTTTTCCATGCATTTTAGTAAGGGGCTTTTTGGACCGTTGTAGCCCCTAAGGGCCCGTTCACACTTAAAATCGCAGAACGCCGGCAATTACCACCGGCGTTTTGCGGGAGTGATTTTCCCGCGATTAGCGCGGAAAAATCACTGGACACTGCGGCGGTTTTGGAGCGATTGCGATTAGCATGCTATGCACGCTAATCACGATCGCGAAACGCTCGTCGCCGGCAAACCACTGCATGCAGTGCGGTTGCGGTTATCGCTAACCGCAACCGCGGCAGTGAGAACACTGCCACTCGCTACATTGTGTAGCGGTTCTTGCAGAACCGCTAGCGGTTTGCCGTGAGCGGGAATCGCGCGATTCCCGCTCAGGTAAGAATGGGTCCTTATGGTGGGTACACACCATACGTTTTCCCGCTTCATCCACAGGTCGATCGAAATCGATTTGACTATTTCTGACGTGCTCGATTCGGGCTTCGATCGTTCCTGCCGTCGATTTTCATGTTAAGTATGCAAAATCGATGGCAGGAACGATCGAAGCCCGAATAAAGCACGTCGGAAATAGTCAAATCGATCCTGATCGAGCGGGAAAACGCATGGTGTGTATCCAGCATTACACATTCCAATGAGTTCTGGTTCACCATGAGCTTGTTGGTTAGTCTGTACCAATTTTTTTTATTTGTTACACATCTGAACTAACTACAGTAAGCTAGGCACAATTGTTCAGTTTTTTCTCATTGGTCATATTAAATACTTTATTGCTGTAGCATATGTACATAAAGGACATGGGTAACCATTCATTTTATTTACATTGTAGATGAAAACTGGGATGATGACCAGCTCCATGGATTTGAACCTTGTAATGAAAACTTTGTAACAGGATGTAACATCATCAATGGTAAATGTGAGTGTGACACCATCCGGACCTGCAACAGCCCTTTTGAGTTCCCCAACCAGGATTCATGCCAGACAGCACTGAGAAGAATTGAAGGTAGGTTATTAAGATGCTATTCCATATGAGAGTGAAGCCTATTCAATAGACAGTCATGCTCATTGATGCAGAGTTTGGTTATTCAGGGATAGTTTAGGTTATGGTCTGGATTGTAATTATAACGGTTGTTGAACAGTCTGTTGATATGCTTATGTGCTGCTGGAGGATTGCTAGTTGCTGGCTTATGGTCTGTAAGAGAAACCCTTTAGTTGAATGGTGTTGCTATCACTGTGATACAGAAGTTTGCAGAAGGGTGACGTCCAGATGCAATAGCCGTTTGCATGGACAATGTTCTTTGAATGTGTATCTAATATGACATATTTGTTTCAAATATAGCCTTGTATGTCATTACAAAGAGATAGCTTACACTGACATTCTAATCAACTTTTTGTTTTTTTCAGTTCAGACAGATTTTTGGGTTATACACTGATCAGCCAAAACATTAATGCTGGGTACACACGTTAAGTTTTTTTCATGCGATTTTGCGACCCGATCGTTTTTTCGGCACTATTCCGCACTCAATTCTCTTATCTTAATTCGTATTTCTTCTTTTTCCATTCACCGCTATGAGAAACCGAGCACGGAAACGATCGGGAGCAATATCGGACATGAAGGATTTTATCTATCGGATCCATCTATCGCAGGGAAATTCATACCGTGTGTATTAGGCATAAGAGCAGCTTTCTAATGTTATGTATGTTCTCTGTCTGCTGAATTGGCTCTGACCTGTGGTGGCACCAGGACATAAGCAGCAGATCCAGCCCTGGAAATTGCTCAATGGGATTTTTATGACACTATCTCTCCCCTTTTTCCTCAGCATTTTATAATTGTGATTTGGTGAATTTGAGTGGAATAAGTTTGTTTTTTTTAAGGCCACACCTTCATCCATTGCATTTTGATCCCATTCTGACATTTATATGCCCATTGTAGGCACCTCTAGGCAGTGTACAGAGGTCAGAAAAGGCACACTGACTAGTATGCAGCTATCTGGACCCATACAAAGCAAGCTGCGATCCACAGTGTGTTCTGACATCTCTTTCTCAAAGCCACTAATAAAGGAAACCTGAGACATAATAAACCTAAGCACTTATACTTTCCTGGGGACTCTTCCAGCCCTCTGTAGACCGTGGGCTGCCTTGGTGTCCATTGCTCCACTTTTCCCCCAGGTAGTTGAGGACTACTGTACATGTTCAACCCTGCCTAGACTCCTCCCTCGTCATTCTTCTATGGCCAGTAGCGTTCTGCACAGTTAGTTAAGGCTTGTAACTGCTCAGGTGCAGAATGCTCCTGGTCACGGGAGCTTGCAAGGGCGCAATAGTCCTCAACTGGGGTGGACAGCTTCGGGACGGACGGGACCATGCAGACACTGTGAAAGCCCGGGCCTACAGGGGGTTGGCAGAATCCCCAGTATAAATTCTTGTGTTTATTACATTTCAGGTACACTATACGTTTTCCAGCAATTTGTGCTATTGTAGATCTCCTGTGGGATCGGATCAGATGGGCTAGCCTTTGCTCTCCATGTGCATCAATAAGCATTCAATCCCTACTGTGTTACTAGTTCACTGGTTGTCTTTCCTTGGATCACTTTTCGTGGATAGTAACCACTGCAAACTGGGAACACCTTACAAAACTAGCAATTTTGGACATGTTCTTATCCAGTTGTCCAGCCATCACAATTTGCTTCTTGTCAGAATTGCTCACATCCTAATGTTTGGCCATTTTTTTACTGTTGCAATACATCACATTCAAGAAATAACTGCTTGGCGCCTAATATATCCCAATTTTTGACAGGTACACTTGTAATGAGATAATCATTGTTATTCACTTCACCTGTCCGTGGTTGTAATGTTGTGGCTGATCGGTTACAGTCCTGTTACGCTACACAGACATTCAGGTGACAGCTTTTCATTACTGTTTCCACTTTGCAGTTGAAATATTTCACCTTTTTGTGCCACTTGCTTGTCCAATGGATAATTAATCAGCCTCTTCACATTGCTGTATGAGTAGGTAGCTGACACATGAAGCTGCAAAGCTAGCAAAGAAATGCCACCAACTGTGTAGTGCTGTAGGACTGTGTAAACCACTAGCTTGACAGAATTACAGATCTGTTGGAAGTTAAATATATTAAAAGTTAATATATTTTTATGTCATAGGTGGCTTTAATTGTCTCCCTTATTTGGTCATAAAGAGCTGTCCAGACCAGAAAAAGGTGTAATATTTACCAGAAATGTGTGAGTGTGGCCACTTAGCTCTGCATCCTGTATCCAGGAAGTGGGTTTCTGTGCCTCTTGTAAACATCATGGACAGGACACTGACGTGTATTGCTGTGCTGAGTGTTGGTTGCTGAGAAATATGGACCTTAACCGTCCTGTGATCACTCATAGTACGTTTTGTTAAAGTAGCCTAAAAAAATGAGAATTGGGCCCATTGTGGGCTACATTTTCTGCTGCAGAGACTCCTTATGTTGCTCGTTGTCTACTGGGTTCTCTCCCATTCCCTGTCCTTTAATATTTGACTGGCTCATGAGTTGCATGGTCCAGAGGGAATGCCCGTGGTTTTGCACAGGTGTATATGAACTGGAGATGCATGTGTTCCAAACCATGAAAGCCAAACGAACGTTATGCACAAGGGCTTTCTTTACCTGGCAGTGCGTTGATTGGAGCATGCCCCGTTCAACATCACTTGTTCACCGGGTGGCAGTGGCGTAACTACAACTCATGGAGCCCCCCCCAGCGAAACTCTGATTTCCCCCAAAGCATTACCCTGATTGGCATTTTGTGGCAATGAACTTATTTTTGTTCACAGAAGAAAAAAAAAATGTCCTCCAGTCTTATTTTCCTGAGATGACCAGTGCTGAAAATAAACCAACAGTTTTGTCAGTGTCTTGAGGAAGCTGAAGATGTGTTTACACACAAGCTTCTGGAAAGTATTGAGTTTTGAAGGAAATCATTGTTTGCTTGTTTGATGGATAACATTTGCAGAGAACTGGAGCAGAATGAGAGTGAACAGCTTGATGCCTTTAGTCATAGCTCACTTTTACCCAGCTGATACTCCACTGTCTTTATGACTCACTTGCTACCTGTATTTCCCATGGTTATTGCTGTGTACTATTACGTGCCATCGTAAAATCCTCTGGAATAGTCTACTTTTGTTTACTCTAGATATCGCTTTCTGACTTTCATATCTTCATCTCTGCGCCTGCTTTTTGGCTTATGTGGAGGAAGAATGCACTACACTGTATAACTGCAGTAAATAGTTTTTATCATAAAGCTGCTTCTCATTTTTGGAAGGCATTTGTGTTATAGGAAAACAGTTGTTAGAACCTGATTTACTGTATGTGGGTGGGAGATCATCAGATATAAAAAATGATCCTCTAAACCTGGCCTGGTGTTTTTAAGAGCTGTATTCAGCTATCCAATTAAGTCATAGTTTTTTGCAACCCTTGCCTGGATCACATAGACTATTATTATTATTATTATTATTATTACTATTATTTAGCATTTATGTATAGCCCTGACCTTTTTCGCAGCACTGTATAGATTATATTGTCTTGTCACTGTTTCTCAAAGGTGCTCACAACCTAATCCCTACCATACTCATATGTATGTATCGTAGTCTAGGGTCAATGTAGGGGGAAGCCAGTTAACTTATCTGTATGTTTTTGGGATGTGGGAGGAAACCTGAGAGCCTGGAGGAAACCCACACAGACACAGGGAGAACATACAAACTCCTTGCAGAGGTTGCCCTGGCTGGGATTTGAACAGAGGACCCAGCGCTGCAAGGCGAGAGCACTAACCGCTACGCCCAGTGGCGTCACTAAGGTTGGTGTCACCTGGTGCGGTAGCTCATGGTGTCACCCCCCTCCCATGGTATCACCCCCCCCCCTCCCCCCAAAAAAAAGTGAAAAAAGAAAAACTAAGCAGTAGAATCTTAAAGAGACTCCGTAACAAAAAATGCATCCTGTTTTTTATCATCCTACAAGTTCCAAAAGCTATTCTAATGTGTTCTGGCTTACTGCAGCACGTTCTACTATCACCATCTCTGTAATAAATCAACTTATCTCTCTCTTGTCAGACTTGTCAGCCTGTGTCTGGAAGGCTGCCAAGTTCTTCAGTGTTGTGGTTCTGTGATGCATCTCCCCCCTCCAGGCCCCTCTCTGCACACTGCCTGTGTATTATTTAGATTAGGGCAGCTTCTCTCTTATCTTTTACAAGCTGGATAAATCCTCCTCTGAGCTGGCTGGGCTTTCACATACTGAGGAATTACATACAGGCAGAGCTGTCTGCACTCTGCAGGAAGAAACAGCCTGACACTTCAGTGGAAGATAGCTGCAGGGGGAAAGAAACACACAAATGATCTCTTGAGATTCAAAAGGAAGGGTGTATACAGCCTGCTTGTGTATGGATGTATTTTCTATGTGTGGACATACTGTACATCAACCTACTTCCTGTTTTAGTGGCCATTTTGTTTGTTTATAAACAAACTTTTTAAAACTGTTTTTAACCACCTTTTAATGCGGCGAGGAGCGGCGAAATTGTGACAGAGGGTAATAGGAGATGTCCCCTAACGCACTGGTATGTTCACTTTTGTGCGATTTTAACAATACAGATTCTCTTTAAGAGACACATTTTACAAACTCCAGCAGGAAGATTACTATCAGTACAGGCACAGAGTAACCACTAATACGGTACATAATGGAGGTAGCAGAGATCAACACACACTGCAGCTAGTTTACTATCAGTACAGGCACAGAGTCACAGCTTACCATATACTGTGTAGATACTGGAGGAAGCAGAGATCAGCACACGCTGCAGCTAGTTTACCATCAGTACAACGATAGAGTAATAGCTTATACTGGAGGCAGCAGAGATCAGCACACACTGTAGCTGGTTTACTATTAGTATAGGCACAGAGTAACAGCCTATACTGTATACACTGGCGGTAGCAGAGATCAGCAAATGTTAGATCAGTGCACGTTGTAGCTCGATAACTCTCAGTATAGGCACAGAGTAACAGCTTATACTGTACATACTTGAGGTAGCAGAGATAAGCACACACTGCAGCTAGTATACTATCAGTACAGGCATAAAATATCACCTTATACTGTACGTACTGGAGGTGGCAGGAATAGTAGCTAGATCTGTGCCCCCCCCCCCCTTCCTTCCTTCACAGTATAATAGTTATATGTGAACTCTAATCCACCCCTCCCCCCCATACACATTATAGTGGCTATATTTGTACCTTCCCCCCCCCTCCCCCAGTATATTAGATGTGTCCCCTGATCCCCCCCCCAACACACACAGTGTAATAGCTAGATGTGTCCCAGCCCCCTCCCCAGTATAAAGGCTCGTACACACGCTTGAATTCCTGGAACGACGGGTCCGTCAGTCGTCCCGCTGGGCGGACGCTCCAGCGACAGTACAGTGTGTGTACTGCCTGTCAGGCAGACTGATAAGGCTGTTTCTCAACGATTCGCGCAGCGGATCGTTCAGAAACAGCCTTATCAGTCTGCAGACAGACTGTACACACGCTGTACTGTCGCTGGAACGCCTGCCCAGCCGGACGACTGACGGACACGTCGTTCCTGGAAATCAAGCGTGTGTACGAGCCTTAACACACACACTGTAGTAGCTAGAAGTGTCACAGCCCCCTCCCTCCAGTGTGGTAGCTCCTCCACCCCCTCCCAGCATTACAGAGTTGCAAAGTTGGGGGACAGGCAGGCAGCACACTCACCTCCTGCTTGTTATTCCAGGGGCCGCAGGTCCCGTCTCTCTTCGCTGTAGTGTAGCTCTGCACTTCCTGACTCTGACATCGGGCATTAGAGCTCAAACAGAGAAGCAAGAAGTGCAAAGTAGCTACACTACACAGAACAATGACAGACCTGCATCGCCTGGAGCAAGGTTGAGGTGAGTGAGTGCTTGCCTGCCTGCCTAGTACCACTGCTGCTAGTGGGAGAGCTGCAGCTGTCAGCCTGTCACTGTAAACTCCATCCACAAGCTGCCAGCTGCAGCTCTCCCACTAGCAGCAGTGATAATAGGCTGATCGCAACGGACCCACTAGTCTCCCTGTCAGCCACATGTCAGGACCAGATGGACCAAGCCATAGGCTCCTCCAGCACTTCAGGCAGCCTCTTCCGATCCCGGTCAGGACACCACTCCTCCTTTCTCCCTGGCCGGAAATACAAAGTAATTGTCGGATCCAGCAGCCAGCCGGGGAGGTATCAATAAGCCGGCCAAAATAGTCCCCCCTCACCTGTTGTTTGCGGGGACTCGGGGAGGGGGGCCCAGCGCCCAGCTTCATTATATATATACATATGTTTAAAAAAAAAGGTCCTCTCAGCTGCGGGCCCCCTGTGGTGTAGGGCTGGGGGCGGGCCCCATAGTAATAGCTACAGTCGCTATGGTGATTGCTACGCCACTGCACACAACATTCACCTCTGCCAAGCTATCACCTCGCACGGCACCCCCGGCTCTCATGACATCACCTCTGCCAATCATTCGACCTGGTGCGGATCGCACTAGCCCCCCCCCCCCCCCCTTCCTTACGACGCTTATGACTATGCCACCATGCTGATTACAAGTAGGGATAGTAGGAATGTATGGCAGCAGTTACCTGGGGCATACAAAGAGTGTTAGATAGAAATTACATTAAAGCAACGCTTCCTTCTGCCAACACAATATCACTAGGTGAAGGTATAGATAGAGCTCCAAAAACTGAGTGATTTGTATTTTGTACTTGTAAATAATATTAGTACTAAAACTTCATTCGCACTGTTGAGGTTGTGTCTGTTGAGCATCTAGTGTGTGTGTATAGCTTCCCAGTCTGTTACCAAAAGATCCGAAGTCCGGGTCATCTCAGTGCATTGTTCCCCTCCTTACCCCACCCAACAGTTCTGTCGTGCATCTCACTATTGTCCCTTTTCCTCCCTCCATAGCAACAGAACATATTAATCGGCTGTTGCCTAGTGATGTGTCTCTACAACACTTGGCCCCAAATTGTTGCCAGAGGGATAGAGTATTGATCCCAGTGGGGGACAGTCATTGTGAGTGAAAATGCACCTTTAGGGTAATAATCCATCTGAGCTGAAAAATATATATATTTATAATATCTGTATGGATAGTTTAATATGTATTACTGCAAGAAACTTGGATTGATTATCTGCCGCATAGCTTAAAATCCAAAACTGCCTGCAGTTATTTCAGGCAACAATTGTTTAGCATCTGTACACTGTGAAGATCCATGGAGACGGCCCAGCCACATTTGCTGTGTTCTGTTGCCACCAGTGATGTGGGCTTTTAGCTTGTTGGCAGACTGTAGAAAGTCATAACGTCACCTATATATTCAATTTGTGAAGCAGAGGTTTAACAGCTGCCAGTAACTGATGACACAGAAGACTGTCACCTGAAGGCAACATTAGCACCTGTCTCATTTTATTCTAACAGTATCTGAATGTTTTTTCTTTTTTAGCCTATGGTCCTGTCAGGATCTCTGTAACTGATAAGTCACTGAAAACACATTCTACCAGCAGCTACTATTTTTATGACTATTGTATTATTCTTTAACGTGAGATCAGTTGGTAGTACTACTAGAAGAGAAGGTAGGTTAGGTGTAGATGTCAGGAAGAGTTTCATGTTAACAGGGAAGTTATACCTTCAGCAAACTAAAGTATTAAGTCTCTTTAATTCTGTGTAAAATTTTTTTTTAAACTGGTGAATATAATAGTCTCATGTGTGAAAATGATGGATGTTGCAACCGTAATGTTCATACATCAGGTCAGGTGACTGTACCTCGCGTACGTCATCAGCTCTGTACCTCGTTCACATGGCAGCCCCAGGCTGCTGGAGTGCAGAGCAGCCGACACTGAATAGCTCAGCGCTAACTCGACTCATGCATTAAGAGGAAATGGATAGACTACTGCTCTTAGTAAAGGTAACAGTTCATTCATGATATAAAATGTGATTTGGTAATGCAGACATTAGTCCTTTTGATTCATGTGAAGTGCAATTTTAGGGAGCAACCCAGTACAATGAATCCATATACACCGTCTGCCATGGTGGATATGGAGAAAAATATTTACTGTACTAATAGTTTTGCATTAAGAACTTCGCTTGCCAGAGTTCTTAAAAATCAGGGTCTGGACCAGACTATGCCGAAATTCAAGGCTATCTGCACGGTTGAAGGTTTGAAACCTTCAACAGCGCAGATAGCTTGTATAACGCCTTGTACACATGTATGAGGCATGTCTCGATCCCTCATGCACCAGTGTGGAGGCGTGGCTGTACAGACACGTCTCTAGCCTTTTGGCTAGTGATGCATTCTGTAAGTAAATTGGGAGTTGGGGGGCACTAGAAGGGCAAGTGGGGTGAATGGGGAGAACACTCCACTAGATCTTGGCCTAGTTGATTTTTCAGGGGCTGCTGTACACATGCTAAATGATCATTAACAACCGCCTTGGCAAAGTTTAATGCTGTACATGTTCATGTGTATGAGACATCAAAATCCACAGTCGTCACCGCACCGATGGATTACAATAGATGTGCAGGAATCGTCTTTGGAGTCACAAGACACAGCAATGTAGATTCATCAGATTCGCACCATCTAAAAATTCTTTATTAAGTAATGCTCCTTAAAACATGATAAAATAGTGGGTATCTGTGAAGTCGATGACGCACAGGCGTTTCGGGCTGCCTCAGTCCTTTTTCAAATCATGACAGACCCACAATGAAGATACAACCATTCAAGTTGGTACTTATAAAGGTCCATAGTGGACCACATAGAGAACTGATCATTTGCATACATGTAAATACATATAACAGCGTGCACCAATCACAGTACACCCTATAACACATCGTTGTCTCAACTATATATATTATCAGAACACTCACACAGAGGTGATCACCATATTGTAAATCACAGGACACTCTCCAGCAGGTCCATCCAGGTAAAAAACCTGGAAACAACCAAATAATTCAAAAGAGATCATTGTGTCCAATGAAAATCAAGCCTGCAGCATCCACCGCAGGCCTGAAACTTAAACACCAATCAGGAGGCACGACCCACTCACCGCCAAACCCATGGCCAATAGTCAGGAGCGTGTGACTAGAAACTGGCCAAACATCTGATGGCCGACAGCGTCCGCTAAAGAGCAGGCAAAGGACACGTGATCGGAGTCTTCCGCATCACGTGCCCAAGTCCAATGAGACGAGGAGTCGTAGCGGCCAATTGGCTGCAAGCCCACTGCGTCCGCTACCCAGACTGGCAGCGGGACACGTGATCGGACTTCTCCATATCATGTGTCTCCACTCACCAATCACTACGTCGCCTACAACGTCCGCCTAGGACTGTAGTTGCTAAGAAACCCTGACTCCGGAATTCCATGTTTGCGAGTCTCATAGTATCTCCCCGCACATTGTAACAATGTGCGGTGGGGAAAACACGCCCCATACACAAATTAGCCATGTGTCCGTACGGGCAGAGGGCAGCATGCCTAATATATCCCTTCAGAGACACCAGGGTGGCAGGTTATATATAAATACAAGCTGAAACGTCCAACTCATGGACTAATTACAGATAGATTCAATTCTGCCAATCTAGTGTGCCCAATGGTAACACCCCCCTAAAATGCACCGCAACATAATCAAGTCCTACAACAACTCTAGATTAAATTTGTCAGATCATAGTCTCTATTAAGACCTTTGGGAACCAATGTATCAAGTCTATTAATCCAATAATTTTCTCTTAAAGCCAGCATTCTCTCCCTATCACCCCCCCCCCCCTCTCCGTGGATATGGAATCCCCTCAATTACCTGTACCCTTAGTTGTGACACAGTATGATTATGAGTACAGAAATGTTCCGAAACAGACAAGTCCATATTCTTGTTCCGAATATTGGACTTATGGGACGCAATGCGATCTTTAATCGCCTGCGTTGTTTTACCCACATACCCCAGCCCGCAGGGGCATTTCAATAAATAAATAACGTATCTGGAGTCGCAATCAAAACTACCTCCAATCTTAAACTTAGTCCCCCGGTTGGGGTGGGTAAAAGTGTCACCTTTTATTATGTAACTGCATAAATGCACAAGCAGCCAGCATTGTTGCATCAGTCCCCAGCAGTGGAGGTTTCCTCAAAAAACCTGACTTAAAGGTGACGAGAGTGGTTAGTGTATGAGACATGACGTGGGGGGGGGGGTGGCTGTACAGACTCTAGCAAGGCATCCTGTAGCTAAATGGGGGTTGGGGACACTAGAAGAGCAGGTGGGGTGAGAGGGGAGAGCAATGTGTTCTGCTAGGCAGACCGCACGAGGGAATTGGAGGCTGCTGTACACATGCTAGATTCTCATTATTGGCTGCCTTGGCAGAGTCTAGTCTTGTGTGTGTACAAGGTGCACAGAAGATCAGTATGCTGAGGACAGGCCTCCCCATTATTACCACTGTGTGCAGAATAATGCAAAACCATGTGACCACACAGAAACCTTCTCAGTTGGCCAGCAAAAAAGATCCTCGACTTATGTCACATGAAACGCATCAAACTAAACTTTTTGATGATATGAATACAAACGTTTTATGTAGCAAGGGGGCTGGCTTTCCAGATCATTGGGAGCCAAATAATTCAATGTAAAGGCTTCCCATAGAAGCAATTGAACATATTTTTAGCTTGTTGTTAAATGAATTGTTTCTGACTTCTTTAGGTATTTCAGTATGAAAAATAGCAGTGGAATTTCATGTAGCATTTAATCAAGCGGTAGTTTGAAAAACATAAATTAAACAAATTATACCTGCAGGGTACAAAGCTACGTCATGGTGAAGCAGAAAGGAAAAACACTCCCGCACAGCAAGCTGGTGTTTTAGCACATTTTGCTTAACCTCTCTAGTTAACAGAAGGACAAGCAAGGGAAAAAAGAGCTATATTATTAAAAATGTGATGCTAGAGATTTAACAGCCTCCAGCAGTGTTGATTTTGATATTTACGCAGTTAATATAGACCCAGAGACTAAAATTCAACAATAAAGACATTTAGTTGAATAGATGTCTCCCTGTGTCTGGTTGCTGTTTTTGAATTCTTGGCAGGGAAATGTCATATTCCACAAATGCTTTGTGCCTGTAGCAGAGACACATACAGCTGTGTGACTCGCTGCATGAGATGCTAGCAGTAGCACTAGCCACGGCTAAACTCCAGGCAAACAGCTAAACATGACTAAAATACAGAAAGGTGGCTTGTGTTGCCTACCCAAACATTGTAATTTTATGGTTTAGTCAGTCCTTGTAGCACAAGGCCACTACCTGGCATATTCATGTTACCTTATGGTTTAACATGGAATTACAGTCTTGCAAGTCTTAAAAATCTCCCGATTTCTAACTACCCTTATAGTTATGCTGTCTGGTCTTGGCGAAACGTCTGTATAAAAATTCTGATTCCTCTTAGGTCACAGTACAGCTGGTACTGAAAGCAACCTTTCACAACTATGTCGTGGCTTGTTGAATGAGAGAACTGAGCAGAACAAACAGTAGCCTGCTGCTTACAGTCAGCAAAGCTGTCCCACAGAAGCGTCTTGCTTTGTTTGCTTTAGCCAAACAGAAGCCTTGTACACTGGCGGATCAATTCGGTCAGTCGCTTGCAGAAAGCATTGTTCGCTCTACTCTCCCAGCTTCAGTGTGATATCACTCCCCCACTGATCTGTCACCCCTTTGCCCCTACATCCTCAAGCCCCCCCCCCCCCCATAGGAACGGTTTGTGTGCTAAATGGTAGGTGAGCGGCATAGACAGATAGAAACCCTTGTCCTTGCTAATCTGGAGATATGGCCTTATATTAGCTCCTGTTTTGCTGGCTTCTAAGAGGATAATTGAAGTACCTTCATAGTAACAGAAATATGGAGATTATCTTTACTGACATCCACCTAAGAAATGCTGAAATATTTGGCGAATCACTCTCCTGTGTTCACTGTGCCAGTCACATCTTCTGCTTTTTGTTTGCCTTTTTTGGTCTGCGCAGTTTATTTGCTGTAGGTGATTGACTGGAAAACTTTACAATGAGAAAAGTTATCATTTTTAGGAGGAGGTTAACAATGGCAATAACTAATCTACTATTTGACTGTGGCACCCGCACAGTCTTGTTTCTTGCTAGGCTTATGGGATTGTTTGCCAAAAACAAGTGTATTAAGTGATAATCCTTGAAAGACACCTCAGTCATAAGAGCCACAGCATCTAATAATCCTCATATTAGCGGTTCTTTTTTTCCTTTAAGGTCAGAACTATAGGTGAAATCCATAGTGGTCTGAAGAGTACAGTCCTCAGGCAGAGGCTCCTATCTCCTGGCCTCCTTATGAGTAGATTAGAAAACCACTGCTAGGGGGAACAATGTGATCGATGGACATTATTTGTTTTGACTGAAGCTTGAAGGGGGACATTTGTATCTTAACATGTTGTGTGACATTGGGACTGCTGAGCAAGTCACTTCGATAACAACACAGCTCTTGTGTCATAGTAGATTAACAGCCTTTTAAACTCCACAATGGTGTGAATTAATGTTAAAGAGCCAAGCTCCATCCATCATTAGATGAGAGTCCCATTACTTTGTTGGAACACCCTTGTCTTATTGTAACTATTCCTTTGAATCGGGCTGATGATAAATTGTAGCGTTTTTAAAACAAACTTGACACTCAAGAAAAAAAAGACTATGCTCAGGTCCTAAGCTACTTGCATAGACTGGCTTAAAGCAAATCTGTGAATAAAAAAAAATCAGATACTGTATTTAAGAAATGGAGAACCTCTGGATACAAGTGAAGTCAGCAGGTTCACTTAACACCCCCAATAACACAATCCTTTTTTTTATTGGAGGTGTTGTGTGTATCTGCTGGTTCCGTGTGAATTTGAGCTGAGGCCCCTTTTAAATTTCCCTCCCGTCAGTGATTGGTAAAGCTTGACCACTGCTATTGTTGTCCCTGCAGCAAGATACTTCATACGCATCCAGAAGAGAAGAGATCAAGTAGAGTGTCTGTTCAGTGATTGTTCCAAAATGGTCACCTGAAACTATCAAGAACAATTGTTTTGGACTTTTCACCTGGCAGGGAATGGGACTTGATCTCTTGGGCGACAGTTTAGGGTTGTGGCTGTATAGGCAACAAGCCTGCTGGCTAGCGACACACCTGATACTACCGGTATGGAGGGATTGGTTTGGTGGATGATGGAGTGCCCTTAGGTGGGTGATGTGAGTGGGAGAACAATGCACTAAGGGGTTGCTCGGTATCGGCCATGCCAGTTTTTTAGATGAGGGCTTTTCAACCTTTTCACCAATTGTACCACTTTCATTGCCTGAAAATCTTAAGTACCACCACTGTGCCTGCGCTGCTGCGCAGTAGATTGGACGCAATCAGGCTTGGCTGTTTCTGCTGGAGCCTGAACGGAGAGCAGCTACTGCGCATGCGCACACACTGACAAGGAGAACTTTGGGGCTCCCAGCGCTGGATCCCATCTGCTGAGGAGGAAGGGGGAAACCTCTTTAGGATACAAAAATGGCGGTTGAAAAATGACAGTTGGAAGATGGAAGTTGGAAAATGACAGTTGAAAATGGCAGTTGGAAAATGACAGTTGAAAATGGCAGTTGGAAAATGACAGTTGGAAACTGGCAGTTGGAAAATGACAGTTGAAAAATGGCAGTTGGAAAATGACAGTTGAAAAATGACAGTTGAAAAATGGCAGTTGGAAAATGACAGTTGAAAAATGGCAGTTGGAAAATGGCAGTTGGAAAATGGCAGTTGGAAAATGACAGCTGGAAAATGACAGTTGGAAAATGGCAGTTGGAAAATGGCAGTTAAAATTTGACAGTTGGAAAATGGCAGTTAAAAATGGCAGTTGAAAAATGGCAGTTAAAATTTGACAATTTAAAAATGGCAGTTGGAAAATATCAGTTGGAAAATGGCAGTTGGAAAATGACAGTTGGAAAATGGCAGTTGGAAAATGACAGTTGGAAAATGGCAGTTAAAATTTGACAGTTGAAAAATGGCAGTTGGAAAACGGCAGTTGGAAAATGGCAGTTGGAAAATGGCAGTTGGAAAATGACAGTTGGAAAATGGCAGTTAAAATTTGACAGTTGAAAAATGGCAGTTGGAAAACGGCAGTTGGAAAACGGCAGTTGGAAAATGGCAGTTGGAAAATGACAGTTGGAAAATGGCAGTTAAAATTTGACAGTTGAAAAATGGCAGTTGGAAAACGGCAGTTGGAAAATGGCAGTTGGAAAATGGCAGTTGGAAAACGGCAGTTGGAAAATGGCAGTTGGAAAACGGCAGTTGAAAAATGACAGTTGGAAAATGGCAGTTAAAATTTGACAGTTGGAAAATGGCAGTTAAAATTTGACAGTTTAAAAATGGCAGTTGGAAAATGGCAGTTGGAAAACGGCAGTTGGAAAATGGCAGTTAAAATTTGACAGTTTAAAAATAACAGTTGTAAAATGGCAGTTGGAGAATAGCAGCTGGAAAAAGACAGTTGGAAAATAGCAGTTGGATAATGACAGTTGAAAAATGACACTTCAACTGTCCTTTTTCAACTGCCAAATTTAAACTGTCATTTTATAACTGCCTTTTTTAAACTGTCATTTTCCAACTGTCAAATTTCGACTGTTTAAAGGACCACTACAGTGAAAAAAGTAAGCAGTTAAAGGAGAATTGAAGTGAGAGGGATATTGAGGCTGCCATATTTACACTCACCTAAAAGATTATTAGGAACACCATACTAGTACAGTGTTTGACCCCCTTTTGCCTTCAGAACTGCCTTACTTCTACGTGGCAATTATTCAACAAGGTGCTGAAAGCACTCTTTAGAAACGTTGGCCCATATTGATAGGATAGCATCTTGCAGTTGATGGAGATTTGTGGGATGCAAATCCAGGGCATTAAGCTCCCATTCCATCACATCCCAAAGATGCTCTATTGGGTTGAGATCTGGTGACTGTGGGGGCCATTTTAGTACAGTGAACTCATTGTCATGTTCAAGAAACCAATTTGAAATGATTCGAGCTTTGTGACATGGTGCATTATGCTGCTGGTCATGAAGGGATGGATATGGTCAGAAACAATGCTCAGGTAGCCGGTGGCATTTAAACTATGCCCAATTGGCACTAAGGGGCCTAAAGTGTGCCAAGAAAACATCCCCCACACCATTACACGACCACCACCAGCTTGCAGAGTGGTAACAATCCATGATGGATCCATGTACTCATTCTGTTTACGCCAAATTCTGACTCTATCGAGACTCATCAGACCAGGCAACATTTTTCAAGCCTTCAGCTGTCCAATTTTGGTGAGCTTGTGGAAATTGTAGCCTCTTTTTCCTATTTGTAGTGGAGATGAGTGGTACCCGGTGGGGTCTTCTGCTGTTGTAGCCCATCCACCTCAAGGCTGTGCGTGTTGTGGCTTCACAAATGCTTTGCTGCATACCTCGGTTGTTATGAGTAGTTATTTCAGTCAACGTTGCTCTTTTATCAGCTTGAATCAGTCGGCCCATTCTCCTCTGTCCTCTAGCATCAACAAGGCTTTATCCCCCACAGGACTGCCGCATACTGGATGTTTTTCCATTTTCACACCATTCTTTGTAAATCCTAGAAATGGTTGTGCGTAAAAATTCCAGTAACTGAGTAGATTGTGAAATACTCAGACCGGCCCATCTGGCACCAACAACCATGCCACGCTCAGAATTGCTTAAATCACCTTTCTTTCCCATTCTGACATTCAGTTTGGAGTTCAGGAGATTGTCTTGACCAGGACCACATCCCAAAATGCATTAAAGCAACTGCCATGTGATTGGTTGATTAGATAATTGCATTAATGAGAAATTGAACAGGTGTTCCTAATAATCCTTTAGGTGAGTGTATTTCCTTTTAACTATTTTACCTGAAAGGCATTTTTACCCTAATGGACAAGAGCGAGTTTCACCTTTCAGGGCTCGTTTCCACTGTTGCGACGCGATTTCGCCGGCATTCCGACGCTTGTAAAAACGCATGCGGATGCGTTTCTGCATGCGTTTTTACCCGCGATTTCGCGTGCGATTTCGCATGGCAGGGTGCCATGCGAAATTAACCATGACACTGCCAGGGCAAAATAACATTGAAAAAGGTGCGAAATCGCACGCGAAATCGCGGGTAAAAACGCATGTAACAAACGCATGCGATTCGCACGGATTTCCGACGCAGGCGAATTCGGTGGGTCCCGTCGTGCAGATTTGGCCCGCAGCCAAATCGCTCCCGCACGCCGCACATGTGGAAACAGCCCCGGCCACTTCAGTGTAACAAGCGAATCCGCATCTCGTCGCCGCATGCGGATTCGCTATGGTGGAAACGAGCCCTCAGTGTTCATCCCTTTCATTTGCCAATAGCTTAAACACTACTAATCACAATGTAATGATCTATATCTTGTTTTTTTCACCACCAATTGGGCTATTTGGGGTTGAAATTTGTTTTCAGTAATTACTTTATTTTCTATGCATTTTAAAGGGAAAAACAAGGAAAAAATGAAAAAATACACTTTTTCTCCAATTTCATCCCCTATAGTTTTAATATAAACACTGCTACTGTACATAAAACCCACACATTTTATCTGCCTATTTGTTCTGGTTATCACAACATTTTAGTTATGTCCCTAGTACAAAGTATGGTGACAATATAGTATTTGGAAATAAAGGTGTATTTTTTCTTTGGTGTCCCCCCCCCCCACACTATTTTCACGTGGAAATGCACAGGGATGCACGTGCAGGCGCGGGAGCGCGCATGTGCACATGCACAGCGGCATCAGCACTGTCTGACTTATAAAAGCATCCTGGAGCCATTAAGAGGCTCTAGCAGGACTCGAATGACAAGTCAGCTTGTCATTAAGTGGTTAAGCAATGCCAGTTACCTGGCTTTCATGCTGATCCTCTGCCTCTAATACTTTTAGCCACTGCTCCTGAACAAGCACATGCAGATCAGGTGTTTCTGACATTGTTGTCAGATCTGACAAGATTAGCTGTATGCTTGTTTCTGGAGTGATTCAGACACTTCTGCAGAGACATAGATGAGCAGGGCTGCCAGTCAACTCATATAGTTTAATAGGAAATTAATAGCAGCCACCATATTCTTCTCACTTCAGTTGTCCTTTAAGGGAGTTCTTTTGCATCCTAAATATCAAACAAGCTGACACGTACCTGGGGCTTCTATCGGCCCCCTGCAGCGGTAACGTCCAACGCCGTCCTCTTCAGATGCTCCGTTCCCCGCTGCCAGTCCCGGTGTAATCACGCCAGTGATTATACTGCGGCTGTGAGCCCATGGCCACTCAAGTGCTCGCTCCTGCGCACATCATCGGGAGCTTATTTTGCAGGCGCAGTACAAGAAAATTTCGAACTGCGCCCGTGCAGAAAGCTCCCGATGATGCGAACGGGAGTGACAATTATTCGTCTGTTTAGATGAATATTAAACCAGGACCGGCGGCAGGGAACGGAGCATCATAGGAGAACAGCGTGTAACATTACAGCTGCAGGTGACCGATTGAAGCCCCAGGTAAGTGTCAGCTTGTTTGATTTTTCAAGCACTGTAGTCAGGGAAAGCTGTGTGTGTGCGGTGTGTGCGGTGTGTGTGTGTGTGTGTGTGTGTGTGTGTGTGTGTGTCTACATCAGGGCTTTTCAACCTTTTCACTAATTCTACCACTTTTATCACCTAAAAAGTACAACCAGTGTGCCTGCACAGTAGATTGGATGCAATCGGGCTTGGCTGTTTCTGCTGGAGCCTGAACAGAGAGCAGCTACTGCGCATGCGCACACACCGACAAGGAGAACTTTGTGGCTCCCAGAGCTGGATCCCCTCTACTGAGGAGGAAGGGGGAAACCTCTTTAGGATACAAAGGCCTCCCCTTTCCTGAGGTAAGTACCCCCCGGGGCACTTTTTTCTTACAGGTACGCTTTAAGAAAAGAGGGCATAATATGGGAGGGGAAAAGTAGGAGGCATTGGTGGGGAAAAAGATAACTACCCGACAGATTGTCAGCATTGGCAATCTGTAGGTAGATTGCCAATATAGGTAGCCTTGCAAGTTCCTCTCTCCCTGCCCCCTCCCCCCCCCCCCGCCACACACACACACGCATACATATGAACTGGCCGTCAGGAGACTTGGGCACAGGATACAGCTGGTATACGGCTATTGCTGGAAGCCAAATTACAGTGTTTTAAAAGCAACTTCAGCTCCGTCTTCTGACGGCGCCGAAGTTACTGACTGTGCGCCGCTATAGTCAGAATTCCCATAACAGCGCTACCCCCCCCGAAACCCCTCCCCTGGCCCGCTTAATTATACATAGCCTGGCCCCACCACCAGAGAGCTGAGAGCTAAGCAGTGACTCACCACAAAGTTCGGCTCCCCCCTTGCTCACTCCTTGCTGTACTGCCCTGCGATATATAGTTCACACCTCAGAACATTGGTAAGCCAGCCGCAGTGAAGAGACAGCCAGGCAAACAGTGCATGGTGACGGCGCGCATACTTCAAATACAGGAAGTGAGCAGTGATGTCACTTTCTGTATCTGCGCCATCACTGTGCACTGTGCGCCTGGCTGTCTCTTCCCCACTGATCTGAGATCTGAAGTATGCTGCAGAGAAGCACAGCAAGGAGCGAGGGAGGAGGAGCCAAACTTTATGGAGGCAGGACAGGACCAGGACAAGTGGCATGCGGGCAATAAAGTGGCAGGCAAACCTGGTGTGTACCACCTGGCCAACAGCAAAGTACCACCAGTGGTACGCGTACCACAGGTTGAAAAGCCTTGCTTTAGATGACATTAGGGGGCTCATGTACAAACACTAGTTTCTCCCTTTAGACAGTCTTTATCAGTCACCTTGACAGAGATTAGTTTATGCAGCCTCACACACAAATATCTGCTATTGTCATTGCAATATTTGATATGCTTAGGCAAATGGTGGCTTTTTGTTGTTTTTTTTTAAATGGAAGTTTAATTATTGCAAGAATGTAAAAGTCATACTGACCATTGTGGCCCTGTTGCGATTATGGCCCTTATGCAATTCACATTTTCACCTGAATTTTATCCAAGGTGAAATTTTCACACCTTATCAATAAAACATCTTTAAAGCCAACAACAAGCAAGGAAATACTCTGAATACATTTGACAGAACTTTTCCACCTACATTTGTATTTTTTTTCCAATTGCAGAGTGCTGAAAATATATTTTAATCAGAAGATGAAAAATTATATTATCTCGTAGGAGAAAAAGTGAATTGAATTCACTCGGCCACAAATGTATTGGAGAACTGCAGGACACTCTCAGATATTTTTTTTTTTTTTCATTTTAGTGGTTTTCTTTCAGTGTAGATATTTTGTTGCAGGTCCTTCAGCTTTTCTGCATTATGTTCTGAACTTTTTTCTTTTGAACTTTTGACATTGCTGTGTAAGCTTCATCAGAGCGTTGAAAGGCTGGACGCCACAAGAGAAGCATGTGCTGCTGTAACAGCATAACATTATCTGAAGTTCTACATCCTATTACAGAGATTCTGTCTATAGCACATCATCATAAAGGCTGTGACTTATGCTTGATCCACACCATACAATTTTTTTGGCAGATTTACCTGCCAGATCGATTATTTCCAGCATGTCTGTTCTGAGAATCGATCGTTTTGGGGGTTTTTTCAGCGATTTTCTGACCTATTTCCCTAGAAATGAATGGAAATCTGTCAGAAAATAGCTAAAAAAACCCGATAGATTCTCAGATCGGACATGCTGGAAATAATCGTTCTAGCAGGTAAATCTGCCAAAAAAAGTATGGTGTGGATCCAGCATTAAGGCTCGTACTCAAGCCTGATCAAAGACAACGACCGGTCCGTCGTCACCTCCCGCTGGGCGTGTTTTCAGCAGACAGTACAGCGTGTGTACAGTCTGTCGGTGGACTGATAAGGCTGTTTCTGAGCGATCCGCCTGGCGAAGCTTTAGACCACTGGTAGTGTTGCAAAGGGTTAAACAAAATAACAGTATGTGGAAAGTCACATTTTTATATGTCAGTTTTCATCAGCATTTCTAGTGCTTCATGCTTGGCAAGTAGTCCTCCGCTATAGAGATGTCTGTTCAGTTGCATTGGCACATTCTGATTAGCTCCCCATTATTCTAGAGTAAGTGGATTTAAATAATTCATAGAAGTAAAAAGTCAATAGTTGGCTTTGAATAGAAATGGGAAAGACAGTTCTTGGTAGCAGTGCATTTGTGCTAATTTCTTCAAAAGAGTTCGGCCTCCAATATTGAGACCGGGGGGGGGGATGATAATTATTCACCCATATGTCTGTACATGATTTAATGTTAAAGTCACCCTTGCATTCTATGTTTCATAATTAACAATATTTGATTTTTCTGACTTTTTCTGTTCCTGTCAGAAATCTAATCCAATCAATCAAATCTATCCTATTAAAGGATACCACAACCGAATGGTTGTGGTAAAATTGATTGCTGCACTGTGTAGGGGGTGATGAGTGCATACCTGCATTTCCTCCCGCCCCCTCCGTCTGCCGCCGTTCATGCTCTATACACTCCGGTGTGCGGCGACTTGCTTGACCTCTGCCCCGGACATACTGCGCCCTGTGTGCGCAGTATGTCCTTCCCCCTTCGCTTCTGGCCGGCGCATAGTGCCAGGCTCAGAAGCACGCTGTCCCCTTTTTGCTGCGTGTGCGCTCCATTACACCGAGCGTCACATGATTAGCATGTGACGCTCGGTGTAATGGAGCGCACACGCAGCAAAAAGGGGACAGCGTGCTTCTGAGCCTGGCACTATGCGCCGGCCAGAAGCGAAGGGGGAAGGACATACTGCGCACACAGGGCGCAGTATGTCCGGGGCAGAGGTCAAGCAAGTCGCCGCACACCGGAGTGTATAGAGCATGAACGGCGGCAGACGGAGGGGGCGGGAGGAAATGCAGGTATGCACTCATCACCCCCTACACAGTGCAGCAATCAATTTTACCACAACCATTCGGTTGTGGTATCCTTTAATGCAAGTAAAACTGTTTAAGGTGCGTACACATGCACTATTGTAACAAACGACGGGTCCGTAAGACCCTCCAGCGGCGCGGTCGTTCTGCCGACAGTAGTACGTCGGCACATACTACTGTCGGCAGAACGATCGCGCAGCGGGAGGGTCTGACACACCCGTTGTTTGTTACAATAGTGCATGTGTACGCACCTTTACATGCCACAGAATAAGGATCAAGAACCCAAGTTATCCTTTCTTTATATCACACCTGACATCCTCCTCTATGCTTTACAGGCACATACACACGGAGACAAATGTCTTTAGCTGCAAGGCAGAGACAAAAGACAAAAGATTTCGGCGGGCACAAACGACAGTTCGTACTAGCGACAGTTGTACACACGCAACAAAATCCGTAGCGATATCACAGAGGAAATTTTCTGTCACAGACTACATAGCGACGAGTGTCGCCTCCTCTCTCAGTATATATAATGCAGGCATCTGTTGGTAGCGACCTCTGCTGTCTGCTGAAGACTTTCATACATACAGCACCAAACCGCGCGACAGCTTGCATGACAAAAGCCGTTCGCTTTTGACCAGTTAATTCGCTCAGGAAAAGACCTTGCCTGTAGACCACTGTTGTCGCAGACAGTGAACACCTTACACAACTGTCGTGCAAACTGTCGCAAGACACGGGTCTGCAGAGACATTTGTCTTCTGTGTGAATGAGCCTTAACTGATTCACAGATAAGCTTACAATCCCATCCTCACCATGGTCCTGGTGTTATGTCCATAGCATAGGCTAAGGCCAATTATTTGGGGTAACCAATTAACATATTTGTATGTTTTTGGGATGTGGGAGATAATTGGAGTGTCAAACACACACAGACTCAGAACATTTATATTGCGCTTTTCTCCTGGAGAACTCAAAGCGCCAGAGCTGCAGCCACTAGGACGCACACTATAGGCAGTAGCAGTGTTAGGGAGACTTGCCCAAGGTCTCCTACTGAATAGGTGCTGGCTTACTGAACAGTCAGAGCCGAGATTCGAACCCTGGTCTCCTGTGTTAGAGGCAGAGCCTTTAACCATTATACTATCCAGCCACCGGAATCACACACAAACACAGGGAGAACATACAAATTACAAGCATGTAGGGAGTGTCCTGGCCCAAATTTGATCCAGGTACCTCAGTGGTGCAATGTAACAGTGCCAGCCACTATGCCACTGTGCCACCCACGTCTCAATAGTGACATTGCTTTGATATGAGAAATGCAGCCCCACTAACCTACAATCTGAAACATTCAAAAAGCTAAATTGGTTTAAACCCACTGTGTATACTATAAGGGTGTCAAAGTCAAACACATAAGAGAGCAAACTTAAAAATACAGTGGAAGGGAAGGCAGCGTGTCACTGGAGTACTTCTCTGGATGGGTTGGGAGTGTGCTGTCACCTGCAGTAAGAGGAGGAATGGAGAAGGCCAACCTGTGCTGTATATTTTATTCCATAAATGTACTCACAGGACACCCAGGAATGATAAGGGTGGCAGCTGCAGACGACAAGCAAGTGTTCTTTTATGCTTTACGGTTTGCAGTCTTTGGGAGGAATGCACAGGAAAGGCAAAGACTTTGTGCTTTTAAACACGTTCTCTGCAGAAGCACCAAATGTAAATGTCCCCTACCCAATCACAGCAAGAGATAGGGAGTGTGCATATGTGCAAAGGCAAAAAATGATGTGCTCGCGTATGCCTGCCGTCTCCATGGAGATGCCAGATGCAATTGTTGGGGCGTCCTACTATGTTGTAAACTTCTTTTCCTTATGAGCACATGTACAGCACAGGTTGGTGCTATTCATTTACTGCTTTCTTTTAATGCTTACAATCATGCACATTTGAAGCTTTTGAGGCCCACATAAAATGGTGAGATGGGCCAGATTCAGCCTGCAGGCCTTGAGTTTGATACCTGTGTTGTATAGAAAAAAAGATCTCTACTGTGAGATAAATACTACGTTTGCAAACTTTATTGTCTTGCTGCTGTGCTGATACTCTTGTTCCAGTAGATTGAGCAACACATTTGCAGTAAGAGTGCTACCAGTAGAGTCAGAGGGAGTTAGAAGACTTGATCAGCATAGTGTTTTCTGGTCCAGTCAATCAGAAAGTATAAAGGCGCGTACACACGGCATACTTCAGCAAACGACGGGTCCGTCAGACCCTCCCGCTGGGTGGACTTTCTGCTAACAGTAGCACGTGTGTACACACTGTCAGCAGACTGATGTTTTTCCCATCGTTTGCTGAAGTTTGGCATGTGTACGCGCCTTAAGCGACACAAGATCAGCACAACAGGCAGATAAGCGACTTCTTTCATTCACAATCAGCAATTGCACTCACACATTCTTTTTACTTCAGGGTTCCGTTGACATGTTATACTAGGTACACACCATACAATTTTCTGTTACATTTTCTGTTAGATTTACACGCCAAAAAGATCATTTTCAACATGTTGGAGATGTATCTATCTAACCATCAATCTGCCTAGCAATTAGGCATTGTTCTACTCAGCAGGAGATAACCAGAAGACATTGCACCGGAGATAATGACCAGTCTCTACCAAAAAATAATCTAACTGAAAAATCTAACAGAAAATTGTATGGTGTGTACTATGCATTACATAATTAAAAACATGGTGTTCCTTGTCTTTTCAGTATTGAGTTGTGGAGGGGAATCTGCTGTAAAGGAAAAGTAGGAATTAGTAAAATTGCTCTTTTGCTCTTTATAAAAAATGAAATTACACTTTAAAGGTAGCCATACACTGGTCGATTTGCCATTAGATCGACCAACTGACAGATCCCTATCTGATCGAATCTGATCAGAGAGGGATCGTATGGCTGCCTTTACTGCCAACAGATTGTGAATCGGTTTCAGGCTGAAACCGATCACAATTTGTTGAGCTGCTCCGGCCCTCTTCCCCCCCCTCCCCCGTATACATTACCTGAAGCTGGCTCTGGGTCCTCTTCTCCGCGCTGCACCGCATCCCGCACCGCATCCCAGCATACACTGTGTCACTCCGTGACCGGGAAGTTCAAATAGAGCGCCCTCTATATGAACTTCCTGGTCACTGGAGTGACACAGGAAGTTCATGTACGCTGGGATGGAAGCAGGAACAGAGCGGTGCAGCGCGGAGAAGATGCCCGGGAGCCAGGGTCAGGTAATGTATACTTGATCGGATCGGCCGCCGCTAACGACGCGCTCCCTACCCGCGGGCGATCGACGGTAATTTCCCGCACGGGGCGATCGACGGACCGATCCGATTTCGGGAGGAAATCGGATCGGCGGGTGCGTTTAGTGCGAACGATTGGCAGCAGATTCGATCCCAGTGATCGAATCTGCTGTCGAAACGGGCGCAAATCGGGCCAGTGTATGGCCAGCTTAAGCCTTTGGTACACCACAATCAGGTGATAGATCAAAACAGGAAATAATTGCAATCATCCAATCAGCGCCTTTCAAATCACATCCTTCTCCGTGATCTCTCTTTCAGGTGGTCATTTCGGTCCTTCACACCTGTTACATGTAATTTTTGTGTTAGCAAATATATTTGTGATTATTGATTTCATGCAAAGGGCCTTTTTCTATTAGCGTATTTTAGGCACTTTGCTGGAGATTGCCTGCATGATTTTTGCTTCACCTCCCTGAGCTCTATCCCTGGCGGAAATGAGTTTAATGCAAGGAACATCATGCATAAGTCATAGAGTGTGCGTGATGCTGCCTGCTGCCCGCTATCAGCAATAAACATGTGTTGGGATGTGAGATGGAGACTCCCAGGACAGAAACTGTGTTAAGGCCTTATGGTGAAAAAACAACAATGCCCCCGTTTTTATTTTGCATGTTAAGCAGGCTAACCTCCCTCCCGGACATACTATGCAGATTACAATCATTTTCACATTTCAGCAGGTTTTCCTAGAAACCCTTCACATGAAACCAGAGGATCCACTCAGGGACACGAAGGGACACTTTTCTCCCTGTGTAGACATAGCCTGGATGAGTATTCCAGATTTATGGCCCTTGAAATGTGACATTATAATCTCTTTATTTTTCCGTTTGATTTGATAGTCTGCTGTTGTATGTGAAAATTAATGACATGATGCTGAGAATGGAAGTGTGGCAGTTTGTGGAAAATATAGAAATGAAGCTAAAAAATGATGAGCTATTTGAAAAACAAGCTGTCGAGAGGCTGATCGCAAGAAAACCTTGCTGTTTCTGTTGCAATAACTAGAGATGGTTGATTAGAAGCCTTAATTCTGAGTTGATTCAGATTTCATGCTCATTTTATGCAAATGTTTGCATCTTGGAAATGGACTAAACAAATGAGGCAGCAGTTTCGGACGGCCAATGAGAAATTGTATTGGTTAAGATGTGTTCACACTATGAGCTGTATTCACAAAACATCTGCAAATTTAATGTGCAGTGTTTACCAGGTTTACTTAGCGAATTGTGCAAACAGCATAAATCGTTTAATACATGCAACACTTACATTGCTTGTTAAAATGGTGAACATGGTGTATACTGTCTGTCCACGTTACGTTTACTGACGTTTTGAATGTATGGTTCTGTACATTGTAGCGCATTGCACATATTTCACAAATCTGCTTTAAAGAGGCACTACAATTACCACATTTTTCAGGAAGCCCAATTTTACTTGAAGTATCCTGGTTTCAGCATCAGAAACACTTCCTATATCTATATATTGCTGTATGTTTAAATATATAACCCCACCATCCCGGCAGTGCTTACCATTGGTTATGAGGTCATGTAGCCTTCTCCTCCTAGTGCATTCTGGGAGACTAGGTGATGTTTCTACTCCCTTCGGGAACAAACCAATATATTGCACTAGTGCACCCTTACATTATTTTACACAAGTGCAGTGTTGTGCATGCCCGTGCAGTATTTGTTTGCTTGCCTGTTATGTAGTTAACATAACACATAACATATAAGTTTTTAGTGGTACAACTTTATGCACATATACTGTGGCTTGCATAACGTGTGTACAACTCCTTTCTGTGCTGTGTGTTGCTGTACAATTTGTCATCACACAGAATGTGCATTCAGTGGTATAGCCAAGGTCACCCAGTGCAAGTTTTACATTGGGCCCCCTCATGCTCTCTGTACATAACAATTCATGTGGAGCACTAAACCTGCCAGGGACAGCCACAGAGAGGTGTAAACAGGGCAAGGGAAAAGTTTAGAATATCTTTTAAAGAGTACAACAGTTGAAGGGTTTTTTTTGTGGGCCCTTATAGTCCAGTAACCTAGACACAGTCACAACCTCTGCATCCCTAATTGCTACACAAATGTGTGCATTTTCACATGTAGTATATGCTAGTGAAAAGTTATGGGCACATTTAGTGCCTGAAGCACATTTAGTGACTGGTTGCACCTATTTTAGTCCATACTTTTTTAAGTCCATAGTCCATACTTTAAAAAAAAATGTGTACATTTTTTTTCTTTTTAATGAAACCCACAATAAAGCCCAAATAAAAACATGGTGTGACACACGAAAATGCATTGTAGTGCACTGAATAGGATGTAAATTTGCATACACATTATATTGCGTTTTATATGTGCTGCCTAAAATGTGTTGTGTGAACAAGGCTACATCACAGCCTGTAACACTATCTGGCTGCTCAACAAGTTTGCATGATCAAATTTTGGATAAGTTGATAGCAGATCATTTTTATTATGTCTGTGTTTACATTTAAGCAATTGAATTTAAATATTGACCTCTGCGCTACAATACATACTTTTTGTCTCTATGGCATCATCACAACAAACCCCAGTCCAAGAGAAAAAAATGGAAACTGCTGAATGTTGTAATGTACTTTTCCTGAATGTTGAAGAGATCCACATTAATTTAACTCCATGTATGTGATCATCCTCTCTAAGATGACTTTGTATATATAACCGCTCCAAATGTTTATGGTCCATTATCCAATGGTATGTCATAGGAGCCTTTTTCTCTTGTGGTTTTAAATCTGTTGATGCTTCGGTGCCATGACCTGGAAGCAGTAGAGAATGACATTCCATAAATGGAACACAAGTATTCTGAGAGGAGACATCTGGGATGGATTAGTGGAAAGAATTATGACTTTTTTATTTCAAGAGTTCATTCTTAGTAGTTTTTGGATTTATCTTCCTCTCACTCTTTTCCTGTAGTTTTTCTGGCATTTACAATAAACCACCGCACCCAAGGGAAGTTGTGCTACTGAAACAAAATTCCAAATATTTTTGGTGGGTGTGGAAAGGAGAAATATATGAAAGATGCAAATTAACTAGATTCCTTTTCAATAGGCTGACACATCCAGAATTCTCAAGCCAATTACTAATGGAAGCTCAGTAACGTTAACTAATTTCTGTACCAACAACCAAAGCAAACTCTGGCACTGTGCCTAACACTCATAGGCAACATTTTACATTACTGACACCGATTGCCTGTTGTAGGGAAAGTACCATTGATAAAACGAGATGCCAAAGTAACCAACATGTGATCTACATCTGCCTTGAACTTACTATTACTGAAGCATATGATTTAATTGTATACAGAAGAAAGATATGTGTGTTGCCAATTGGAATCTGTGCAGTTGTGCACCTAAACGGACCAAATCATTGGCTGTTTGTTGAGCCATTCTGTTGATTGCTACTACATTTAAAGGTACATTTAGATAGCTTTAGATTTCATTGGGCGGTGCTGCTTGCTGGCAGTAGGTGATAGGCATGGGCAATCTGGCTACATAATGATGTTTGATATGAATGATGGAACCTGCAAGTTTGGATCACAATGTACATGTTCATTCTTAGGCAGTGGTGATGCTAATAATTTTTATCCACGTAGCCTTCAGCCACAGTAATCGTCCAGAGTGCGCCCACTATATTTTGCAGACCGCACAAAAAAATAAATAAATATATATATATATATATATATGAATACAGATATGCATTTGATCACATAACTGACCAGTTATGCCGACATCTTCCACAGCGCTGTACAGAGTATCTATTGTTCTATTGTCTTTACACTAACTGTCCATCAGAGGGGCACACAATCTAATCTCTACCATAGTCATATGTCCATCAAAGTCTAGGGCCAATTTTAGGGAGAAGCCAATTAACTTGTCTGTAAGTTTTTAGGATGTTGAAGCAAACTGGAGTAACCGGAGGAAACCCACACAGACAGAACATAAAAACTCCATGCATATATTGGCCTGGCTGGGATTCAAATGCTGCACACTCTGCAAGGCGAGAGTGCTATCTACTATGTCACCATAGTTGCCAGTTGTGTTTCCCTAAATTGATCGATCAGTCATCCCTTCTTACCGCTGTGAGAAGTGACCATTTTTGTTACAGCAATTTGGCATATGGATTGCTATATACATGACCACCCTTAAAGTGACATGCTTCTGTCCTACAATCTCTTCTGCTTTATGCATGGGCCACAGGTGACAGAGCAGATGTGGCCAACAAGCCTGGTAGCCTGTAGGCATCGACGCTGTATGCCGTGTATGATAACACACTGGAAACAAGGCTGGCCACACAGAGGCCTGGATGACGATTTTTGGAGGTGGCAGGAGGGGAACACAGTAATACAACCTTGCTGTGATCTTTTATTTAGAATGTAGGCAATGCTTTCATACTGGGGAAACTTGTGCCAGTGAGATCTCTGACATTCTTTAAAAAAAATAAAATAAATAAATAGACACTGCAACTAAAAGAGGTATTGCTGTTATAAATAAAAACAAGGAACACCAAGAGCCCCAATAGTGTAATATGTACTGGTAAATGGTTACTAGATAGAGTAAATATTAATACTCACAAACCAGGGTTACCATTAGGCAACCACTGTAAAGGCAGGTGGGGAGATTTTCCTGACCCCACTCAGGAATAAGAAGTCGCTCTCTGTAGATGAGAAAAAGGGGGTTCAACCCTCCACCCAGGGTGGACTCAATATTATGCAGGAGAACAGAGGCGCCAAAAGGATAAAAGGAAGCTAAATGAGCTTAAAAACCAATTTCTTGGTAAATAGAGGAGGTAGTGGTGGACTTACCTCCTCCAAGTAGACACACAACGACTGTAGTAAACACAGTCACTATATTTTATTTATGAACTCCAAATATGCAACGCGTTTCGCAGGTTTGATCCCGCTTCATCAGGCAATAACAACGGAGCAATAGCATATGTGGTCAGTAGAAGAGCACAGAGGTGCCTGGCTCTTCTACTGACCACATATGCTATTGCTCCGTTGTTATTGCCTGATGAAGCGGGATCAAACCTGCGAAACGCGTTGCATATTTGGAGTTCATAAATAAAATATAGTGACTGTGTTTACTACAGTCGTTGTGTGTCTACTTGGAGGAGGTAAGTCCACCACTACCTCCTCTATTTACCAAGAAATTGGTTTTTAAGCTCATTTAGCTTCCTTTTATCCTTTTGGCGCCTCTGTTCTCCTGCTGTTATAAATAGGTTCCCAAAATATTTATATGCTTTAATTCTATCCAGATGTGTTTGCCACACATTTTACTACCTGCTTAAATCACTTTGTAGCAGGACAGCCCTGGCCGCCTATTCTGCTGGGACACATAGCAGAGTTGCATAGTGTGCTCTGGCTATAATTATGTCCTGTGCTAAATATGTGACAGTGTGTATGAGAATATTCTGTATAAATCTAAATTTAGCATTACTGAGATAAAATATTCAGCCTGGCAACTTTCCTTAATAAAAGACAAAAAAAAATCCCTTTCCAACCCCAGGCCTCTCTTTTATTTCCCATGACCATCACTATCCCAGGCCTGAATGAGGCTGGCGAGTCCATGCCATAGACAGAAATCCGCTAATGTGGCAGATGAACAAAGCTAAGAATATTAGTTAAACATATTTGGCACTGTCAGCTCTAGTTCTTCGGTGAGCCAAGAACATTTCCAACCAGCTCTAAAATATATCCACTTTTTTCATTATGTTCATTTGACCTTCTGCAAAGGACAGTCGCATAGCATAGGAAATGCTTCAGATTCCTGCATCTGGGTTTGTGTCTTTATATTTTGTTGGCACGGTTACAGCTGAGGGCCTTTTTTCACTCCTTCCTTGTGTGTTCTCACTCCGAATTCTGAAAAGTGGACAGAGGAACCGTGGCTTGTGCCAAAAGCAACATGTTTCTGCACTTTGCTCCTGGGCTGAGCACAGATCTATGGCTTGTTGTTACAGAGGCACATAAAATCCATGCTCTGATGGGTGGAATGTGGAAAGAGACACAGTAGGAGACAGTTTCATAGGCATCTATGCAAATCTAAAGGACGACTCTGTGATTATGTCAAATATGTCAAGAACAGGAAAGGTTTTTTCCAGTAGTTGTTACTAAACTTTTAATACAGAGGTTTTTTTCATGCTGGTACAACATTTCATAGAAGAGGGTATAAATGGAGTATGAATGGTGGTTGCCACCTCCAGACGTTTGTCTCAAGGACATGCCCAAAAGGTGAGATGCAGTTGCAACCTTACAATGATAATAAAGAAATATTAAATGATGGAACACTCTGCATCATAAAGCTTGACTTGATAAAACTTTAGTAGCAAATATCAAAACTGCACTGTCACATATTTCTATAGGACAGTTTTGCAGGACTACACGGCACTTGAATTTTATTCTTCTGGTTATTTTAGCAACTGGCAGAATTATACAATCACTTTTATATAAGTGTGAATATTAATATGTTCGGCTAAAAAGTGTAAAAAAACCTCTTTCGTTTTGGATAGTGTGGAGAGAAGTAAGCCCCAATTAACTTATCTGTAAGTATTTCGGATGGTAGGGAATTTATTGCTGTCTGCACCCTATTAGAGAGAACTGGCATCCTGTCCGTGGGACCTCTATAGAGCTTTGTGACTTTAATCTGAAAACTGGCAGTCTTGGAGACAGGCAGTGCAGGGCAGCAATAAATACAGCCAGTAGCCAGCTATCGTAAGGGCTCATACACACTGAAAATTGTGAACTGCATCACAAACACACAGTGAGGCAATGTTTTTTCTCTATTTCAACATGCATGATCCAACACATTAATGATGCAATCAGACTAGTTTTTAGTGTGCAATTGCAATTGACAATGCTGGGGGGAAAAAATTGCGGAAAGAATTTTAAATTATGAGATGGCCAGGAAATTGCATAGCACTTTGCTTGCTATGCGATATTCATGTGCTGCGTGTATTAAGTTTGTGTTTTGGTGAAAATGTAATCACATCAGTGTGAAAAGGCACCACGATTACTATGTTTATCATGGTCCTCTTAAAATTGGCAATTGGAAAAATGAATCAAAGCACAAGCAATGTGAACTGGCCCTAACTCTTCTCTTGTACCTTATGGTACAGTGTCGTAGTAGCACTCTTTGCACTAGAGTGCCCGGATCAAACCTGGGACAGGTCACTATCTGCATGGAGTTTATATCTAACTTATGGGCGCTTGGAAGGTGCTTCCCATTTCATTTTAGAACATTATACCGCAATAGCTGGGCCAGTGAAGTGAGCTGACTGTTGCAAATAACTAACCTATGCAGACATCAACTTGGTATTTGGATTGGAGATTGCTTTTTACTGGTACCCTTTAATATAGTGTAACATATTTAAGATCCTTTCAAAGCGTTGATCTCCTGTGAACATGATTGATAGATCATGTCAGACGTTCCTTTGTGTGGATTTGGGGCTACAGCCAGAATGTGGTGAAACCATATAAAGATGTAGATGGTGTGAATCATAGAGAGCATTGCAAATCGTTGTGCATTTGTGGGTCTTTTAAGCATCTTGTTGTTCTTTGCTGAGTTCTTCATATAGTTCAGTACACAGATGCTTAACACTACAGTGAGCTAAAGCTTCCCAGATATGACTATTGAACAGAATTCCTTTTAACTGACCCACAGGAGAGTTCTTTGTACACTGACATGAACAAAAGGGATGTCAGCAAAGCACACATATAGCTTAAATTTTAATGAATCCCCTTGTTGTTCCATTAGATTTCCTCTACTAGCAGAATAAAAGCACCCGCATAGTTAATGTTGCATTTCTTTATAAATGATCTGTGGTATTTACTCTTCAGAAACATGCAGAACTGGTAATAGTAACATACAGAGCTGAACTTACTCATTTATTAATCTGAAGCGGAAAGTGGTCTGACAGGCCTGTTTTAATAAACTGTGCACATCTCAGTTTAGCATTGATGACAATTTTTGTTAAAGTGGACCCAAATTAAAAATACAAGATTTCAGAAATAAAATCTATTTTCCAAATTATAATAATAAATAGCAGCCTTTTTTCAGCTGCATGATGCCAAATATAAAATATTTTACATTTATTGGAGGAACCCCTCCCTTCCTTTCAAATTGCCGGGACAGAATCCGGCAGACTGGTGGAGTAGGTGCTGTCCAGCAATGGAGGAATTGCTAATGGCTGCCCCCAGTATAACCCTAGATATAAAAAGAGAAGGGTGAAAAGCATGCACTGAAATGCTCATAGGTTTGAAGGAGTGTTTATTTATCTTTGTATGTGTTAGAGTGGTGCAACTAAATATTTTTAATTAAAAAAAAATGTTTGGTTTGGGTCCGCTTTAAGGGAAAGTTAATGTTAATGTTAGTGTTCTAATTCAGGATATTTAATTTGGAAACCCAAATGATTGCGAACACCACACTTCAGCACCAGAGCAAGTGGACAGGGTCATGGGGAGGACATTTGCTTGCACTGCACAGGGCACTTCATGTGACTCCAATGCTTCCCTGTTCCAAGCAGGAAGGAGGAAGCATCAGTCATGTGACCCTTGTCCATTTGCTCGGGTGCTGAAGTGCAGTGTTTTGGATCATTCGGGTTTTCAAATTGAATACCCTGAAATGGAACATGAACATTAATAATGGTGAAAATATATTCCTTATTTTAAAATGTATTCCATGTGCTCTAAATGATACTCTAGCAAGCCTCTGGTTTCTTTGGCTACTACCAAAGGTGTCCCTCCTCCCCACTCCATAGCAACGGATGTGTCACTAGCCTGTAGGCGCTACTGAGAACTGGGCCAGACAAATTTCTGCCTATTTTGGTTGAACCAATTCAAAGCTGTATACTATTTGCAGGAAATTTTGCGTAGGTACTATTCTTACTTAAGCTCTTTCTGGCAGCATTTTGCACTTTGCTGATTGCTCGTAATGGGGTTACTTACACTACAGTGCTTACGGAGAAATTGCAATTTGGGCCAATCGCAAACGCGCTGCATGCAGCATATTCTATTGTGATTCTTATTCATGCAAGTGAGAATTGCAAAGCACACAAATCGTGGCAAAATCGCAGTGCAAGATCACAGTTGCTAGGCTATGGGGATTACATTTTGTTTTGGGCTTTTATTGTTTTTAGTTGTCTTGTATTATATTACTTCCTGTCTATGTATGAAGTAGGCAAATCTCTCCAAGTGTGGAAAAGATGGGAACAAATAAATCATTTTGATAGAGTGGGGAAGAGTTAGGACTCCTGACCAGAATTTTTATTTCCTGTCTCTCACTTCCTGTTTCAAGCTACCAGCCCTATGTGGGTGCTACCTAAGCATAGGAAGTGAGAAGAAACCTCTTTAACCTTTTGAGGACCAACGTAGGTTAAATCAACGTCCAGCAGTTCTGACCGGATGTTGATTCAACGTCCGTGCTAAAGAACCGTCCCGACGCGATCGTGCACACCTGAGAGGGGAGATTAAGCTGGCATATGACAGCCGGCATCTCCCCTCAGTGATCAGCAGCCATCGCGCATGGCTGCTGATCACGTGATCACTACGATTGCCGTTGAATCGTAGTGATCACTTTGACAGCGGCGGCAGGGGGGAAAAGAAGAGGATCCACTCACCTCCATGCCGTTCCAGCGACGATCGGCGCCCCCCCTCTGCTCTGGCCGGCACCTCTGCTCCGTCTGACGACCCGACCTGAGCGTCATTTGGAGCGGAGATGCCGGCTGGAGAAGAAGGGGGTTACTGCGGCTCATCGCTGGAGCCTAGAAGGTGAGTGATTGCTGCTGGCATATGGGGGGACACTTGCCACCATGGGGGGGACACTGCCCAGCCAGCCACAGACGGGATCCGGCCGCCTGACCCCCCCCCCCCAAACGCGTGCACCCCCCTCCTCCGCAAAATGCCCTGGTCCTTAAGGGGGGTTAGGCGGCCGGTCCCGAAGTGGTTAATGTGGACATCAAAATAAAAATAACAACAGTTTACTGACCCTAGGGGCTATGACCCACTAGAGTAATACAGCAGCGTGCGGGATATCAGACAGTCGCTGGCGATCCTAAAAAGCACTATGCTAATGAAAGGCAATGCAGAAGAGCCCCAAAGTATTTTTAGAGCGATTTTGTTTTCTTTATTGCAAAATACAGGAACGCTGCAAAATTCCTTTCCAATCGCTGTACAAAAAGATAATTCGCTGCAATTTCATTACCCGACAGGAAAAAAATGGCTATTCTCAGTTGCTCTACAAATCACTAGCACTAAAATAAAAGCACCAGAAATCTTTGTACAACACACTAGCAAAATCTTTGAGCGATAGCGATGTATAGTGGGGTCTGGCCTTAACTAACTAAAGTTAAGAAAAATAAATCCTGGAATTGTCTTTAAATAGGAGAAAATTTCTGCTAACCGCACTGAGATGGCTGTCAAGGAAAGGTTTTGATTATGCTTGTGAAGACAACTCAGCTGGAAACAAGGGATGTGTGTGTTTGGCTGCGAAGAAAAAAAAAAGATTTTTGATTTATATCTCTGACATTAAGTGAGTGAGTTAATAAGTTCTGTGCCTAGCGATATATCCAAGCTCATATGAGCTCTCCAAGGTACTCAAGCCTAGAATTAAGCATTCAGTAGTCACCCAACACACCAAGCAAGGTACAACCACTTGAGTCATTCTAAATCTGCCAATAGCACATTTACTTAACCCTCCGTCTATTTATGGAAAACTTCCTCTGGTGTAAAGCTCATGCGCGCCTTCCCAGTAAATACAAATGATCTGGGAGATTAGACATTCAAATTCTGTTCAGGTGCTCTGTGAGTTTGATCCTGCAGGTATATGACATTTCCACACTCTCATTAATACATGCATAAGATGTCTGCAAGAGAAACGTACATTATGGAGAAGCTGAGTGCCTCCTGCTCTGAAGGCAAAGGGGAAATATTCCAGTTACACTAAGCAGCTTTAAACTATTATTTTACTTGTATTACCTAAAACTCGGCTCCTTTATCATCTGGGGAACACTATCTTTCAGCTACAAAGCCGAAAATCATTTTCATATGACTTTACCTGGAGCATGTCAGATCGACACTTCCGAAATGGATCCGTTTCCTTCTTTTTTTGAAGGCATTTAGGATGTCAGCACAACTGGATATTAACTCGGCTGTGGAAAAAAATACATTTAAGATACATCTATCCAAAATTGAAGCGATTTTGCGAGCCTATTGGAAAGTTGTAAGGAAACAGAAGGTGTTCCCATAGAGACATCTAATATGATCACAATGAATACTTAGCAGAGAATTAGACTTCAATATAAGATGATATGAAATATTCATGGCCGTAAAAAGCGTGAGTTATGTAGAACCCCTACATGCAACAATGAAATGAAGCCTTGTAATGAATAACTTAGTAGCTACGTGGAAGCATTTGAAAGGGCTGCTTGTTTAAAAAGTAAAATGTTGCACAAACTAGGATGAGAAGGTATTGCTTGGCGTAATGTGTTCTAGGTCATAGGAAAAGCTGCTGGAAACTGATTTCAGGACATCAAAGTCTGCCGTGAACTGATTGAATCCTTTGAACATAATTTAAAGAAAAAAGCAGAGCCCGAGCATTATCATCCACCTCATTACTTTCTGTACCTTTTTCTTTGTTGTTTTTTAATGGCGCGCATCACCTATGCAGGACGGGAGCAGGAAATGTGCGCGGGGCAAAGCACAGAGGCCCAGCAGATATGAATGGAGATGCTGAGTGGTCTGGCTGCTCTTATTTTCACCACGCTGGACAAAGTCGCTTGCATAAAATTTATCCAGCACTGCTCAGCTACAGCCGGGGTATTATTGTGAAATGTCATGGCTTGGTATATTACCAGTTTAAGACGACTTTGTGTATGGTATGCCATGATGTGAAGTCTGCATTTTATACAAAGACCCAGCCCTTTTATAGGAATGATAATTTTATCTTTGCAAATACAGAGGCACCAGTAGAGTGTAAACTATGTTAAAAACAGATTAAAAATGTTGGGAAATGGTGGACTTACAGATGACACAATAGTGACTTGTAAAAAAACCACGTTTATTTCTTTAGACCAAAAATCTGCAACATGTTTTGCAGGTCAATCGCCCTCTTCCTCAGGTAAGGTATAATAAGGAGTAGCTGAGTCCGTGTCAGGACGTGTATAGCACCAAGCTGCTTATTGTACCTTGCCTGAGGAAGCGGGCAATTGACCCGCAAAACGAGTTGCAGATGTTTGGACTAATTAAATAAACATTGTTTTTTTACAAGAAGTCACTATTGTGTAATCTGTGGGGGAGGTAAGTCCACCATTCCCCCCCCCCCCCCTCATTTTTAAGTTGTTTTAATATATTTTACACTCTACTGCAGAGGTTCCCAACCGGTGTGCACCAGCTATGTGTCGCCGCTCTCTGCTCCCCCTGCTCGTCTGGGCTCTCCCCTCCATAACATTGCGGCGGTGGCTGGCAGCGGTGGCTGGCAGCAGCGGCGGTGGGCGGGACTTACCTCCTCCAGTGTACCGGCGAGTGGACGCTGTGCGTGCGTGCGTGCTTGCAGCTAGTCTGGTCTTCACTAGACCAGACTAGCTGCACGCATAGGCACAGCGTCCGTCCACTCGCCGAAACACTGGAGGAGGTAAGTCCCGCCCACCGCCGCCGCAATGTTATGGAGGGGAGAGCCAGGGAGAGGAGCCCCAAGGTGAGGGAAGTGGGGGGGAAACGTCCGCCCTTCCCCGCTGCTCTACCCAATGCTCCTCTCTGCTGCGCTGCTCCGCTCCAGCTGGGGGCCACTATACACCTGGCTGCATATACTGGGGCCACTATACACCTGGCTGCATGTACTGGGGCCACTATACACCTGGCTGCATGTACTGGGGCCACTATACACCTGGCTGCATGTACTGGGGCCACTATACACCTGGCTGCATGTACTGGGGCCACTATACACCTGGCTGCATGTACTGGGGCCACTATACACCTGGCTGCATGTACTGGGGCCACTATACACCTGGCTGCATGTACTGGGGCCACTATACACCTGGCTACATGTACTGGGGCCACTATACACCTGGCTACATGTGCTGGGGCCACTATACACCTGGCTGCATATACTGGGGCCACTATACACCTGGCTGCATGTACTGGGGCCACTATACACCTGGCTGCATATACTGGGGCCACTATACACCTGGCTGCATATACTGGGGCCACTATACACCTGGGTACATATACTGGGGCCACTATACACCTGAGCACCCCTCATTGTGCCTGCAGCATCATCAGATTGTTACTGAGCCCCTCATTGTGCCTGCAGCATCAGCAGATTGTTACTGAGCCCCTCATTGTGCCTGCAGCATCAGAAGATTGTTACTGAGCCCCTCATTGTGCCTGCTGCATCAGCAGATTGTTACTGAGCCCCTCAGTGTGCCTGCAGCATCAGCAGATTGTTACTGAGCCCCTCATTGTGCCTGCAGCATCAGCAGATTGTTACTGAGCCCCTCATTGTGCCTGCAGCATCACCAGATTTTCTGAGCCCCTCAGTGTGCCTGCAGCATCAGGAGATTGTTACTGAGCCCCTCATTGTGCCTGCAGCATCAGCAGATTTTCTGAGCCCCTCACTGTGCCTGCAGCATCAGAAGATTGTTACTGAGCCCCTCATTGTGCCTGCAGCATCATCAGATTGTTACTGAGCCCCTCATTGTGCCTGCGGCATCAGCAGATTGTTACTGAGCCCCTCATTGTGCCTGCTGCATCAGCAGATTGTTACTGAGCCCCTCATTGTGCCTGCAGCATCAGAAGATTGTTACTGAGCCCCTCATTGTGCCTGCAGCATCAGCAGATTGTTACTGAGCCCCTCATTGTGCCTGCTGCATCAGAAGATTGTTACTGAGCCCCTCATTGTGCCTGCAGCATCAGCAGATTGTTACTGAGCCCCTCATTGTGCCTGCAGCATCAGCAGATTTTCTGAGCCCCTCACTGTGCCTGCAGCATCAGAAGATTGTTACTGAGCCCCTCATTGTGCCTGCAGCATCAGTAGATTGTTACTGAGCCCCTCATTGTGCCTGCAGCATCAGCAGATTGTTACTGAGCCCCTCATTGTGCCTGCAGTATCAGCAGATTGTTTCTGACCCCCTCACTGTGCCTGCAGCATCAGCAGATTGTTACTGAGCTCCCCACCATTGTGCCTGCAGTATCAGCAGATTGTTACTGAGCCCCTCATTGTGCCTGCAGCATCATCAGATTGTTACTGAGCCCCTCATTGTGCCTGCAGCATCAGCAGATTGTTACTGAGCCCCTCATTGTGCCTGCAGCATCAGCAGATTTTCTGAGCCCCTCACTGTGCCTGCAGCATCAGAAGATTGTTACTGAGCCCCTCATTGTGCCTGCGGCATCAGCAGATTGTTACTGAGCCCCTCATTGTGCCTGCTGCATCAGAAGATTGTTACTGAGCCCCTCATTGTGCCTGCAGCATCAGCAGATTGTTACTGAGCCCCTCATTGTGCCTGCAGTATCAGCAGATTGTTTCTGACCCCCTCATTGTGCCTGCAGCATCAGCAGATTGTTACTGAGCTCCCCACCATTGTGCCTGCAGTATCAGCAGATTGTTACTGAGCCCCTCATTGTGCCTGCAGCATCAGCAGATTGTTACTGAGCCCCTCATTGTGCCTGCAGCATCAGCAGATTGTTACTGAGCTCCCCACCATTGTGCCTGCAGTATCAGCAGATTGTTACTGAGCCCCTCATTGTGCCTGCAGCATCAGCAGATTGTTACTGAGCCCCTCATTGTGCCTGCAGCATCAGCAGATTGTCACTGAGCCCCTTATTGTGCCTGCAGCATCAGCAGATTGTTACTGAGCCCCTCATTGTGCCTGCTGCATCAGCAGGCTGTTACTGAGCCCCTCATTGTGCCTGCTGCATCAGCAGATTGTTACTGAGCCCCTTATTGTGCCTGCAGCATCAGCAGATTGTTACTGAGCCCCTCATTGTGCCTGCAGCATCATCAGATTGTTACTGAGCCCCTCATTGTGCCTGCAGCATCATCAGATTGTTACTAAGTCCCTCATTGTGCCTGCAGCATCAGCAGATTGTTAATGAGCCCCTCATTGTGCCTGCTGCATCAGCAGATTGTTACTGAGCCCCTCAGTGTGCCTGCAGCATCAGCATATTGTTACTGAGCCTCTCATTGTGCCTGCAGCATCAGCAGATTGTTACTGAGCCCCTCACTGTGCCTGCAGCATCAGCAGATTGTTACTGAGCCCCTCATTGTGCCTGCAGCATCAGAAGATTGTTACTGAGCCCCTCATTGTGCCTGCAGCATCAGAAGATTGTTACTGAGCCCCTCATTGTGCCTGCAGCATCAGCAGATTGTTAATGAGCCCCTCATTGTGCCTGCTGCATCAGCAGATTGTTACTGAGCCCCTCATTGTGCCTGCAGCATCATCAGATTGTTACTGAGCCCCTCATTGTGCCTGCAGCATCAGAAGATTGTTACTGAGCCCCTCATTGTGCCTGCAGCATCAGCAGATTGTTACTGAGCCCCTCACTGTGCCTGCAGCATCAGCAGATTGTTACTGAGCCCCTCATTGTGCCTGCAGCATCATCAGATTGTTACTGAGCCCCTCACTGTGCCTGCAGCATCAGCAGATTGTTACTGAGCCCCTCATTGTGCCTGCAGCATCAGCAGATTGTTACTGAATCTTTTCTATCATACGGGACGTGTCATGTATATCTGAATGTTTGTCATGATGTGACGTGTCACGGATATCTGAATGTTTGTCGTGATGTGTCACGACCTGGAAAAGGTTGGGAACCACTGCTCTACTGGCACCTCTGTATTTGCAAAGATAAATTGTGTATCCACCCGGTGGATGATTGTTACTGCCTTTCTTCCTGTCTGTGGAGAGCCTGAGTGGGGACAGGTTAATCTCCTCATCTACACTTACAGTGGTTGCCTGAGGCGCCAACGCACACTTGTGAGTACATTTATAATTCACTAACACCTAAACTGTTTATCTACAATAATACACTATTTGGGGCTCTCAACTTTTCTTTTTGTCTTCACATTTATAGAAATCCTGGAGCAGGTGCAATACAGCCCAGCTGCAACATTCGTACTATTATTATGTAGTTAAATAGAACTAACATTTTCCACAGTGCTTATAGAGTACATGCTCATGTCCCTAACTCCCTCAGAAGGGCTCACAGTTTAATACCTTCCCCAATAACAGTCTAATGTCTGTATCACATATGGTAAGTTGGGGAGGTAGCTTTTCTATCTCATGTTAGCACCGCAGCATACTTACTTAATGACTAAGGCCCCTTCCCCATTTAAGCACATTGGAAAACACAGGCTGCCATGCAGCACATGGCATTTGCGTTCTGACATGATTTTTGCCGATGCAGTCCACGTTGAAATCGCAATGCGTTTGCAGGAAATTGTTGGTAACCATGCGCTCTGATTATGTGGTTAATCGCAAAACATGTATGGAAACCTCAGACAGTGCAGTCTATGCTCTTCTGATGCCTTTGTGGTTTGTGTTGCAATCTGTTACCAAAAACATGTCTGAAATCACACAAAGTGGGTAAGGGTCCTTAGGCTGGGTTCAGACTAGCATGCATTTGATAAAGGTGCCTGTTTAAAATGGGGCAGGATAGTGGTAGTAGAATATCAGTAAATTTACTGATATGCTACTATTTCATTCATGTTGAAAAATAATTTGTAATATTTACCGATATTTCACTATGAACTAACTTCTCCCTATCGCACAGAACCCTCCCCTGGTGTTGCCTAAGAACCCCGCCCCCCGTGGACAGCTAACCTTAACCTCCCATCCCACTCCTAACCTGAATATGCTTAAAATTGTGTTGGGGTTTTTTTGGGGTGGGAAGAATTAAAAACTTACATTTGTGCTGCACCAATTTCTAGATCCTCACCTCCTCCTTATCCACCTACAGATGTTTTCTCACTTTTAGTCAGTCCGGAACTCAAACATTAAGGAGATCAAAGTAAAAACTATTAATTTTAAGGCGAACCCGAGCCAAAGCTCCGGTTCAAAATCCGCTACTTACTATTTAGAGAAGGAAGCCCTTGATTGTAACAAGCCCTGTGTTGCTGAGCGCTGCCCTTAACATTGGGGCCCGGGCAGCTCCTCTTCCTGGTTTAAGTGCGCACATGCCGCCTATGCTTGCGCAGTAGCATGGAAACCTCGGCTTCATGCTACTGTACATGCATAGGCGGGCTCAGTCGGCTATTGCGCACACTTGAACCAGGAAGAGGAGATGCACGGCCCCAATGTGATCAGCAGCAATGCATTGTCGTTAATCTTCCGGGGTGCCACGCTCAGCAACAGGGAAGCAAGGAATAGCGAGGGAAGACTCAATAGGATCCTGAGGATTCCCTCTCTTAAAGGTAAGTATCTGTTTTTTTTAATCTGAGTTCGGGTCGGGTACACTTTCAAGCCTTGTTTTGTATAAGGGATAAAAAGAACTGTTTGAGAATTTGAGTTTGATATGTTACACCATTTTTCGAGGATCTCCAGCCTGGTAGATTGGGCACCATAGGCTGCTTTACCTGTTCTCAAATTCCCCTTAAGGGGCCCATACACCTAACGATCTTCTCGCCGATATACAGCAGATTCGATCACAGTGATCGAATCTGCTGTGAAATCGTTGTGCAAATGCTGACAGAACGATCGATTTCCGTCCGAAATCCATTGTTCCTGTCGATTCCCGTTGATCCATCTGTGCAGAAGATTTTGCTTGATCGCCGGCAGGTCGGGAGTGCGTCAATAGCAGCGACGACCGACGCTAACGGCAATACATTACCTGTTCCGTCCGGCACGACTCCTCCGGTCTCCGCTGTCTTCTCTGCGCTGGGCTCCAGTCCGGCTGGCTTCACTGAACTTCCTGTCCCGGCAGGTAGTTTAAACAGTAGAGCGCCCTCTACTTTTTAAACTTCCCCCGGACCGGAAGTTCAGTGAAGCCAGCCGGACCTGGAGACCAGCATGAAGAAGACAGCGGAGACCGGGGGAGTCACGCTGGCCGGATCAGGTAATGTATGCGGGCTGGCAGTGGCAGCTTCACAGATTGTGATCGGTTTCATGCTGAAATCGATTCACAATCTGTTTGCAGTAAAGGCAGCCATACGATCCCTCTCTGATCAGATTCGATCAGTGAGGGATCTATCTGTTGGTCGATCTGAGGGCAAATCGACCAGTGTATGGTTACCTTTAGACTTCTTACAAAACTGCTCCTGCATCCAGAATTGAGACATCTGAGGCATAAAGCCAGAACATGGGAGCAGCACACTGTTCTTGGATTGACAGCTCTTTTATATTCTTCCATAAGGCTTCAAGTGTATTCTGCTAAATTAGTCTGCACTATAAACTGTAAGCAATTCCGCAAAATTGTGAGGAGACCTGAATTGCTGCCCATTGGCATGTAATATAGTAAATTGTTATGTCATTGTTTACATTGAGTTACTGCAAAGGAAAAAATGTAACTGACAGTTTTATGGCTCTCATTCGCTGCAGCTGTATCCATGATGTTGCCGGTTCTCATTATAAACACATCAGAACATTACTCCTTTTTGGTGCTTGTTTTTTGTTTTGTTTTTATATATGCAAAATAAGGGAATCACACACCTACATAAAGCTAATGCTGAATGGCTGGATTACATTTGCAATAACTTGGTTTTTATTTAAGGGTGTCTTAATTAGGATGAACTTTCTGTCATATGCTACATCCACAGAGAGATAGTGGAAAGGTTACTTGAAGTACACTGTTACTGCAATTTAAATAGCATTTCACAGGTGCCTCCAGTCTGCATCAATTATGCATTAAGCTACATAGGGTTCGGGTAGAATCCTTATATCCAGCAGTACAGATATGTCATCACTTAAAATAAATGTATTTTGGCATTTTTCCTTTTTTAATACAATAACAAGCACTGTAGTTTGATCTCTCAGCAGCTAATGATCTTTAAAACTCAACTAGACCCAACATGAATAAGGCAAATTCTAATATCAATGATGTCAATTAATGTAAATTACAGGTATTACCCTTGAAATTGAACTTTCAGAGTGAATAATTTGTGTAGCTGTGCTTGCTGCAGCTGCACACCTAGTTATGCAAACCTAATACCTTTATAGCCTACAAGTAGACCTAAGCCCGTTTATATAACGGGCTCTAGGTCTGTGTCACAACCCCCCTCCTCTCTTGTCCCCATGACCGCTGCCACCGCATACGCCCTCCCTCCTGCTCGCCCTGTCCCAATGGCTGTCCGTGCTGCACATGCGCAGCAGCACAAACACACGGACACAGGGACAGGAGTACACAGGGACACTTGAAGAATATTGTATAACATTACTTCCTGTTATCAGAGATAAGGACATAATTCGACTTCCTGTGAACTACAAAGTTCCACCTCCTCATGTAGACACATAAGGCCATATTCCCTAACAGGGCCGGTTCTAGCTACAATGGGGCCCTGGGGCAAAAGTAACTTAGGGGCCCCCCTAAAAAATGCAGCCTCAAAGCCGACTCCTAGGACCCATCCCACCACACTCCCAGCTGCACAAGATCATTAGGTGCCCAAGCATTGTTGTGGACCCATTATTCCCCTCCTCCTTTCCCTTACAAATCCAGAGTGAACACACATTGGGGTATTACCTAATCACAGGAGACAGCACCAGGCGATACACTCCGGTCTTCTCCCCACGGTGCCTCTCTTCCTCGTTTCCTACAGACATGTATCGGGTCACCATAGCTGGAAGGGAGGGAACACACACCTTGAGGGGCCCCCACAGGCTCTGGGGCCCTGGGACAATTGCCCCCTTTGCCTCTATGGAAGCATCGGCCCTGTTCCCTAAACGCCAGTAAAAATGATTGAATGCTGTGCTTTAGGCCTGGGATCCACTGGCAATGCTTTTTTTATCCTGTGGTGCAAACCCAGGAATTGCATAGAAAAAAACAGCTTGACCAGTTGTCTGCCTGTTCTTGTGTTCTTTGCATTCATTTTAGTTACTCTGTATAATACAAAATATAAAGAATTGGTTACTTAAGTGGAGATGTGTTTTTTTTTTCTTTCTTTCTGTCAATATTATTCTCTTGCTTTGTATTATGTAAAAAGTGTGACTTGTATTGCCCTTAGTAACTGGCTTCCTGCACTCATCTTTTGACCTGTAAATCAAGCAATCATCGGGCAACGATATAAATTTAGTAAAACTTGATGGACGACTTCTGTAAGGGCCCAGGCATGTGCTACTGTTACTCCAACTCTGACACATTGAATGGGACAGCAGTGTATTGCATGCAGAAATAAATGCAACCGTGTGTAGTTAGAATGCACTGCCACACAGTGCACAAGTGTGCCCAGCAGAAAGCTCAGCAGCACAAGTGTGTTCAGACCCTAGGCCCCTTTTACACTCAATCAGTTGCACTCAGTTATAACTGAAAGTAAACTGATTTTCAAAGTAATGCCCATGTTTTTCTATGGCTCAGTTTCCACTATATGCATCTTTTTCGCAATGCACTGCTATGGAAAATGCATGCGCCTACTTATGCACGCTAACGCATAGGCCCTAAGGGTGAATACTCATATCCAATTTTGATTAGCCAATCATTGGCCAATTTTACCACCTCCATGTAGTATGAGGTCTAACAGATTTTGAATACTATGAACAGATTGTATAGGTAAGCCTCATACTACATGGATGTGGAAAAATTGGTCAATAATTGGCCAATAACATCTGGAAGTGTGTCTCATTAAGAGTTGCTGTTTTTTATCAGTGGTAGGTGAGAGTGGTAGGGATTTTATTTTGTACACTTCCTGCACACTTGGTTTTAATCACTGCATGTTTTTTCCCTTTGTGATTTACGTTTTATATTATGTTTTGCAATGTGTCCATCCTGTTTCCAATCTAAGAAATGTGAAGTAAAAATATTTTCATTTTAGAAAATGTAGCAGTAGGGTATAGCCACAATATGTGAAGATAGCAGCTTTGTTAAAGGAGCCTGTAAATCCCACTGCAGCAGCCAACAGGAATCATCAGGATCCTCTCGGGATCTACAATTACCGGCACTGAAAGGATTAAAACCTTTATTGTAGGGACACGCTGTCATTTCTTTCCTCTGTCACCAAGAATAAGGAAATAGAAAGAGTTCTACTGATGTAGACAATGGCCTCAGGCAAAGACTTCTCAAAATGTAAGGGGAGTTCCAACATTCAGTCTTCAGAAATGTTCTTGGACCTTCTCTCATATTGATTCGGTATTAAAAATACATGTGCTGGAAAGTCTTTACAAGCGAAAGAAAGGGATTAGCCTCTTGATGTAAGCTTGATTGCTTTCAGTAAACAGAGAAAATGTCCTTTATTCAAGAGGGCAGCTTTTAACATAGTCTCTTTATTGGAACTGGACTGATACAATCTTTCAAGACATCTTCAAACAGCAGCCTCAGACTTCATAGAGATCACGTGACGCTGTAATGAAAGTGGAACGCTGTGCATGTTTAGAATATTTCCCATCACTCCTGTGATGAGACAAGTAAACTCGTTTTATGCACTGTGGACGTTTGTTTTTCTGCCTGTGTTCTCCTTGTGGAGATTCCTTCTCACTTTATATCCGAGTGATATTCAAGACTCTGCTGTCATTTGGCAGGAAGTGTCATAGGGGTATGGAAAGTGGTACAACCCCACTAGAGAGTCTAACCTAAAACTGTATTAGGAATTCTACCTCATTTATTTCATCTGAAAAAGTCACCCTTCAAAGTGTGTCTTTCAAGAGATCTCCCCTGCTATCTAACCTGGAGACCATTGAGGTTGAATTGTGTTTTTCTTACCCCACCTGCTGTAAGGACTCGTTGCATAACAAAATATTAATGTGTTTTAAAGCTGTCTGTGTGTTTTATGTTCAACTTTTGCAATTGTGAAGGACTAAAGCCTGGCACACACCTTCAATCTTTACTGGCCAATCACTCACCAAATATACTACTTCCTTGTAGTATGAGGGTTTACCTACACCATCTGTTCATAGTGTTCAAAATATGTTGACCCTCCCTCTTTATTCCTGTTCAATCCTTTCCATAGTTTTGTCTATCTTGTTTGGTTTATGTCCATTTTATATTTTGTTATGTTGTAATGGCCCCTGCGTGGGTTTACTGGCGTTTTAGCCTATTACAATACGATAAACACCAATAAAGGTTTTTGAAACTAAAATATGTTGATCCTCATACTACATGGAGGTGGTAAAATTAGCCAATCAATCATTGACAAATTAAAATTGAATTTTGGAGAGGATCACTACTTAAAGAGAACCCGAGGTGTGTTTAAAGAATGTTATCTGCATACAGAGGCTGAATCTGCCTATACAGCCCAGCCTCTGTTGCTATCCCAAACCCCACTAAGGTCCCCCTGCACTCTGCAATCCCTCATAAATCACAGCCGTGCTGTGAGGCTGTGTTTACATCTGTAGTGTCAGTCTCAGCTGCTCCCCCGCCTCCTGCATAGCTCCAGTCCCTGCCCCCGTCCCTTCCCTACAACCAGCAGGGAGGGAAGGGATGCAGGCGGGGACCGGAGTTCTGCAGGAGGCGGGGAGAGCAGCAGACTGACACTATAGAGATAAACACAGCCAGCTCTGACAAGCTGTTTGTCAGCAGCTTGGCTGTGATTTATGAGGGATTGCAGAGTGCAGGGAGACCTTAGGGGGGTTTGGGATGGCAACAGAGGCTGGGCTGTATAGGCAGATCCAGCCTCTGTATGCAGATAATATTCTTCAAACCCACCTCGGGTTCTCTTTAAAGCGGTTTAACACCCAGCATTACAACTTTGCTTTAAAAGATTGCTTACAGCTTATAAATTATTATGCCAGATTTTTTTTTTAAGTAGAAATTCACTGAATGGGTTAAACATGACATTTTAGTGTTGGATTTAACTAGGAATCCGAATCCGTTCTTATCTTTAGTTACAAATGTATCTTTGTTTGGAATGCAACTAGACCTCTGAAAAGCCTGCCAGGGAAGCCCTCTTTGTTCTCTCAGAGCAGTGTTTGTTTATTACTTTGTAAATAGATACATTTGTAACTAAACCTAAGCACGGAGGAGGATGTCTAGCTAAATGCAGCACTAAGGGCCCGTTCAGACTACAAAATGCGGACCGCAACGCATGCGGACCGCAATGCGTACAAACGCACGCATGTCCGCGTTCGTATGCGTTGCGTGGCTGATCCCATCACTGAAAAGTGAATGGGACAGCCGCGCGTTTTTGTAAAATCTGCGTGCAGCATGCGTTCCCGGACCGCATAGGTCCGGAACGCATGCTGTGTGAACATCAGACATTGCACTCTATGCAATGTCTGATGTCGTGCGTTTTGGCCACCTGCACGCGTTTCCAAAACGCGGCTGGAAACGCGTGCAGTGTGAACGGGCCCTAAAATGTCATGTTTAATCCATTCAGTGAATTTCTGCTTAAAAAAAAATCTGGCATAATCGTTTCTAAGCTGTAAGCAATCTTTTAAAGCAAAGTTGAAATGCTGGGTGTTAGACCACTTTAATTGTCCCTTTAGAACACATGTGTCAAACTCCAGACCTGGAGGGCCAGATCCATGCCAGTGTTTAGGATGGACTGAGAAAGAGAGGAATGTGTTCTACCTGATGGACCACACCTTTCCTGATTCAGACCCTTCAATTCATTTGAGCTGTGTCAAAAATGTGTGAGGATCTCGGCCCTCGTAGGACCGGTTTGACATACCTGCTATAGAGGGCTTGAAGGTTGCTCATAATCTCTCGTCATGCTTCCATGAAAGACCTTGGCCCAGCGATGCTAAATAAAAACAAACCTTGATGCACGTAGTTTTATTGTACAAGTAGGTTGGTGTGGATGCCCCTTTTTCTATGGACCTGTCCACCCCTCCACCTATTCTTCATCAGTTTAGACAAGGGGGTGGTGTTGGGGAAGGAGGGGGTCATGGCTGTATGTGTGGACAGAGGTGGTGGGGGGTTGGGAGGTTAAAGAGAAACTTGAACTCAGGATTGAACTGCATCCCAGTACCCATTGTCCATGAGAAGTCCTTACCTTTTTATAAAGTAATATTGTATAAAAAAAAAATTATAGTAACTGCAGTTGATCTATGGTCTGCGCAAATTGATGGATGATTATTATGTACATTGTTTGGCTATACCTGTATTTATATTTCAGGCCTTATTGGAAAGATGGATTTTTTTTTTTAATTTAAGATCATTGCCAGCTGTGCCTGCATGCATATATTATAATCATAGCTATTTAATTATAGATGAAGTTTTGTTGTTTAAGGAGAGAATTGCTTTCAGTTACAATGACACAGGCAAGTTGAGTAAATCATAAATCTTAATTATACTTAAGTATTACATTTGTATTTTTCTGTTAATGTAATAATACAGACTGTTCAGCTTTGTTCTAGGTCTCTAGGTACATTTTACATGACCATGATGAATAATAGCTCCGTGCTTCTTTGTGAAGATAGGGAGGGAACAGAAACGCATTGCTTTGTTAGGAATGTATAGTAAGAAATGAAGCCGTGAGCCTGGGAGGGTGAAATGCAGAAAAGCTTTTATGTATTTCCTGTATTCATACAGAACTGACACGTGTGGTTCGATTTACTGAATCTGCAATCAGAGCAGAGGGAATAAAAAGCTTTGGATTGTCTAATCATAGCCTGCAGCCTGTGATGTCATATTGGCAATTTAGTGTGCAATTGCTAGCGAATACCTGCGAGTTCAAAATTATTTATTATTCTTATTGATGCGAAAAAAAAATGCTGCCCTAAACTTATTTACCCCTTATCCACATACATGCAAAAACGGCGCCGGGAGCTTGCAGGGTGAAGCCGAAAAACGTCTCATCCGGCTCCGGCAAAAGTCCTGGCGGCATTAATTACTATTCCCCCTCCAGGCCGCCAAGGAGTCAGGGGGTAAGACGTAGCTTGGCTGGCAGCTATTGCTGGCGTCCAAATTAGGCTATTTTTAAAGTCATTTGGGCTCTGTCTTTTGATGGCACCCAAATTACTATCTAAGTGCTGATCTAGCCATAATTCACATTACGGCCTATGGCGGCACCTGGTATGCCCAAGTTTCCTGCGCCGTTTTGCACAGTTTCGCCCTTATCTACCTTGCAGGTTCGTTGACCAGGAATGTGAAGGACACAAGCATTGGTTTCTGCTCCGTGACTAATGCCAGCCCATAGGCTTTTAGGCTCCTTTCTATGGAGATGTTTTGTTTTGTTTACATTTTTCTTCAATCACAGCATATAAGAAAATTTGCATTGCATGTTAACGGTGCAATGGAACCATACAGTGAAGCATACAGTACAATGAACATTTGCCTCACTGCCACTGTAAACACTTTCCCATTACATTGTGAAGACACAGCGTTCTGTGCGTTATCCTGAAGGGACCAAGGGCATCGCACTGCACCACAATCAATGTAATAGACCCATAGGAATATCATTGCATCCGCTTTGTGATGTGACGATATTGTCCATTGCGACACAACACAACAGACATGGGGCTTGATTCACTAAACTGTGATAACTCAAATATCACACCTTATCAAAGATATCACACCTTATCAAAGTTAACATGCCTTATCAGAGTAGCATAGCGAGCGCTACAAACTTATGCCTGCTAATTGGCAATGGCACTCGTCCTGGCCTGAGACTCTGCGGGTTCTTAGCACTCTATGCTACTCTGATAAGGTGTGATATATTTGATAAGGTGTGGTATTTTTGATAAGGTGTGATATTTGAGTTATCACGGTTTAGTGAATCAAGCCCATGGTGTGAATAGACCCTTAAATATTGGAGCACCCTACAAATGGGGATGCCCTCCTGTGAAGTACCTTTGCCCCAGTGTTATGGGCAAGAGTCCCATTTACCTCCTGTGTTTGACCAAAAGAAGGTGAGGTAAGATTAAGGCAGGGAACACACTTGTCTTTCAGTTTTATGCGCGCGTTTTCCTGCATACTTTTTCTGCACACCAAGTGTGTCTCTATGCAGGAAAACGCGCACTTTTTTTCATAGCAGCTGATGTAATTGATACAAAAAACTGACAAAATGTGCAGAGTCATGATGCAGAATGTCAGTTTTTTTTCTGCGCACGAATAAAATGTTAAGTGTGTACTAGCCCATTGATTAACATGAGTTCTCAGTTTTTCTGTGCAGAAAACGCGTACGAAAACAGTCAAGTGTGTTCCCTGCCTGAGGGTGGAATCATGGTGCTGACTGGTTACAATCCCCCCTCCCCCATACAAGGGCATTAAACAGCCAACACTACCCATACAACTATCTTAATATACATACATTTTTATATTTCAGCACTGTGTAATATGTCTCCGCTTTATAAATATAATAAATATTTAGTATAAGGTGGATATGAGTATCACAGTGGGTGGCCATAGACAGTTATTACAGTAGCTGTGTTCTTCACCTTCAGTGATGTCTTATTTGAAAACCTCTCTTCTGGCACTAGGTGTATTTTAGCATTCATGCTGCAGAGCAACGAGATTTCAGATCCAGAATAAAGATGTGCATTCTTAATGCATTGTCAGAAAACAAGCAACGCAGACATTATACTCTATCTTTTACTGCACAAATAGACAGAAGCCTTTCTTCTAAGTCATTTAACTGCATGACCAGCTGTCATAGACACTCTGAAGGCCCACGAACAATGAATTCAAATCCATGTCAACTGCAGAGACAGGAGCTGCAACATCTTAGATCGTGACAATTTATTTGCTCTTAGCCTTTGTTAGACTCCCATTTGTGGTGGTGCACGCTGGGGACATATGACAATCTCTAAACGTGTCCAGCTTAAATGTGATAAACTATGAAAACTGACATTGTGGACAGTTATAATGCTTTACTTATAACATTATTCCTTTCCCAATTATATTTGTGAGCCAGGTTTAATTAATAAAGGTTAGTGTTCAGTTCATGTTTATTGTAGGATATACATTCTAAGTGCTACAAATGCTGCCTTGGTCCCTATAGGATGACAAGAGACACACATAAAGTATTGCAAATTGAACAGTTTTGATTGGTTGCTGTGTTGATATAGCTGCCTTTTACACTGCATGCCACCAGTTGCACCTGAATACTGTTGTTCTAATTTACAGTGAACATGTGACAGCAGAAGTACAGGTGGGCATGCACTGTTAGTAGTGCTGCTGTTGGAATTTGGCACTATCTGGTTCAGAAACCCCAACGCATGCATTTAGCACAGAAGGGTTGGAGTTAAATGAAACACACCCCATCCTGCTGTTCTGTGCTGAAATGGTACCGAATGTGTGTGTTCGGGTTCCAAACCAATATTGGCTAATTCAAGCACCAACACTAAGACTTTTTCATAGATTAGTCATTGGATTAAATACAAAATTTAAATATAAAAATGAAGATCCTCTTCATTGATGTTCAGTATATTGTTGAACAAATATTGACCTGGATAGGCCATTCTGCTTGAGACTGAGCAGGGCTTAGCATGTGGGGGAAGAGTGGAACTATGAGAGTCTCAGTAGCATTGTACTGCAGAGAACTCCCTACACCTCCAAAGAACCCATCAACAAGGTTATTGGTCAGTTCAATTGTATAATCCCTGGTATGATCTGGGTGGGGGTAGCTTATATACAACTGGGCCAAGTATAAGTACACAGCACTGGTCCTGCTATTGAGTTATAATGCTCTAAAATGAAATGGTAACCATCTTCCAAGAACCCATTGGGTAGATGTAATAGCCCGAGTACAACCACTGCACCAGGAATAGAAAGTCAGCACAAAGCTTTTGTATCAGTGTGTAGAGATGAGGCACATAGAAGAAGAGGGATGACCAGTATAGTGGTAGTAAGCACATATAGTGGTTGCAAGTGCTTTCAACAGATTTTATGCTCATCTTCCATAGTGGCAGGTAAGTCACTGAATCTAATAGTCCTACATCCACTGAAGCCAGAAGTCAAGACTTGCAGTCTTGTTGTCTAAGCATGAAGCCATAGGATGTCACTTCTATAATGGAACTGTCCATGTTATTTCATTGTAGGTCCATTTTAGCATCATGGAATAATTGGGAGAAATTTCCCACTGCTCACATAAGTTATTCAGATAGAATTCTATTATTCCCTTACTTGTTTGAGTACACAGATGCCACGGTGGGGAGCATACAGTTGGGTTTTTACTTTTAACTGACTTGACACTTCACCTTATTAATTTATATCTGGAGCTCTTGCTTTCTAGAAATGAATGTGGCTGGAAACGGGTAACATGAAAAATAAATCAGTATAGTGCACTGTGTGTTCTCACATTCATGCTCCTATACCACAGTTACATCAGTATGTATGTATGTATGTATGTATGCTGTAAAGCACCAGTTACATCAGTATGTATGTATGTATGTATGCTGTAAAGCACCAGTTACATCAGTATGTATGTATGTATGCTGTAAAGCACCTCAGTCAGTAAAGAATGCCTTAGGCAGTTTTTTTTAAAGAATTCATCGTAGTCCCTGCCTATCCTGTGACCTTCCCATCCTCTGACACCTGCATAGTATGATAGTCATAGCCATGATCCATGATATGTTTATTAGCGTATAAGTAGTAGACTTCTCTCTTTTCCAGGCATTGCATGTGTCATTCCCCCCTGTATTGGGGAATGGCGATCAGAGCTAGAGCATGCACTCCTTTTCTTCCAATCACTAAAGACAGCGCTAAAGGCAGTGATGTGATTGGCTGGCTGCACATCTGCGTAGAATCGGATCTTTGCCCCGCTTGGAAAAAGACTTCCTGAAATATGATTGTCATTATGCCTCTGCCTCATAGTAGTAACACCCGTATAGCCATAAACTATTAATAGTAACTGCAAAGTATAAGAAATTATCTAATATTAAAAACATTTTATTGCAATTGTACAAACATCATTAAGTGGAGAGCTCCCAAACAGCCAAAGAAGATAATCCCAAGAATATTAGGATATGCGATAGGCCCACGTTTTCTAAATTGATTTGCACTGTGATTTGTTGCTTATTGGGATCCTATATAACAAATTAAATCAATCTACCAAAAGCTGATTGCTTGTAAGCGATAAGATACACTTGTGTGGCAGCCTTGCTAGAAATTGCAAGCATAATATAACTTGTAGTTCACGGTTGTTAAAGAGAATCTGTATTGTTAAAATCGCACAAAAGTAAACATACCAGTGCGTTAGGGGACATCTCCTATTACCCTTTGTCACAATTTCGCCGCTCCTCGCCGCATTAAAAGTGGTTAAAAACAGTTTTAAAAAGTTTGTTTATAAACAAACAAAATGGCCACCAAAACAGGAAGTAGGTTGATGTACAGTATGTCCACACATAGAAAATACATCCATACACAAGCAGGCTGTATACAGCCTTCCTTTTGAATCTCAAGAGATCATTTGTGTGTTTCTTTCCCCCTGCAGTTCTCATGCATTGAAGTTTCAGGCTGCTCTTTTCTTCCTGCAAACCGCTTTGCCCTTGTCTATAATTCCTCAGTATGTGAAAGCCCAGCCAGCTCATAGGACGATTTATCCAGCTTGTAAAAGATAAGAGAGAAGCTGCCCTAATCTAAACAATACACAGGCAGTGTGCATATAGGGGCCTGGAAGGGGGAGTTCATAGCAGAACCACAACACTGAAGAACTTGGCAGCCTTCCAGACACAGGCTGATAAGTCTGACAGGGGAAAGATACATTGATTTATTACAGAGACTGTGCTAGTAGAAAGTGCTGCAGTAAGCCAGAACACATTAGAATAGCTTTTGGAACTTGTAGGATGATAAAAAACAGGATGCAATTTTTGTTACGGAGTCTCTTTAAAGTCACACACAATTCATCTTGGTGTGGTCAGCTTAGGCATTGCTACAAAATAGAGAGACAGTTTAAAGAACTAGTTTGTTGGCCATTCACTCTGCTGTAGTGGCCCAATTTGATAATAGACCAAGTACCACGTGATTGGAGATCCAGCAGGCAGAAATGATTGTCCACTACTTTGCACCACTCAAACTCCATCAGATCTCAGCAGAAATTTCAGGAAGATCAATAGAACTGCTGCCTCTTGTAGCTTTATACCACTCCATGCTGTAATAAGCTGTACAGTCTTCAGTCCTCTACAGCTCCTCCTATTTTTTGATCAATAAAAATGACTGCCTTTTGCAATAAATAAGTGTGTGTGTGTGTGTGTGTGTGTGTGTGTGTGTGTGTGTGTGTGTGTGTGTGTGTGTGTGTGTGTGTGTGTGTGTGTGTGTGTATAATATTGTACTGGTTGAGGTCTCTGCCTTTGACATGAGAGAACAGGGTTCAAATCCTGGCTATAGGGTCAGTACCTATTCAGTATGGAGTCCTTAGGCAAGACTCCCTAACACTGCAGAGTGGCCTCTTGAGCGTGTCCCAGTGGCTGCAGCTCTTAAGCACTTTTAGTCTGAAAGGATATATTCATATTCTTCTGTGGCTCTGTACAGGATAAGGAAATGAGCATGTGTACGTAAAAATACAGTCATTGATACACAATACACTATACAAAAGTAAGAGACTATATTATTACTGGTTGTTACAGTGACATTTGTATAGATTAACAAAATGTACAGCACACAAAGGCACAGAGAACCCTCACTTTACGAAAGTTACTATGGAAATTCTAAATACAGAACGAATATTGTAAAAGGTAAAGTGAATATTATTCTTAAATTTAAAAATTTGAACCCTACTCTTTCATGGAAAAGAATAAACTGCAGATGTCACCATGCATATGTATCATTTCTATGTGGTATGATGGACTGACCCGTTCTGTACATCGTATTGAGGTTAGCTTGTACAGTATGCGGCCACATCTGCTGATAGTGTGAATATTCACATTTTTTGTAACTACATTACTGATCCATAATTCACATTTTTTGTAACTGCATTACTGATCCATATGTGGGAGAAATATGTTTAAGCAAACCTGTGATTGGATCCTGTGAAGTAAAGCAAGCTGATAAAACACATACACACAGTTCTCCTATGATTTATATATGATAGATAGATGGATGGGTAGATAGAGTATAAAAACACACCATGTATAAGGACATCCCAATGTAATGGCCATTGTCAGTAAGAGAGCAATGATTTTGTCACCGTTGCTCTCCGGCATGTACCAAAAACTGAAACATTACTTAAGGGCTGAATAACTGTTTCATTTCAGTCTTGAAAGTATAACCCTAGCCCTTGCCAGGTGCTGAAAGTGCAGACACGGCCCTGCCCATATAATAGTATGACCTCTGCATCAGTACAGAGGCCAGAGCATTGTCCCATGAGGCAGTGGTCTGCCAGCAGTCAGTTTTAGGTCAGAATTTACTGCTTTTTATGGTCCCCCTGGACCAACCCAACAGCAAGTGTTAAAGGTAACGTTGGAACTCTGCAGGCTATGAAATGCTTGTGTTTTTTTTTTTTTTTTTTTTTTTTCAGAACAGTTAAAGATGTACATCAAGGTTAGGTCAGCACTGGTTAGAGTTCAGCAGCTAAATTGAAGCATATCAGACTCAATGAAGATCAACTGGCCAGACAGGATTTGCAGTTCCTTTATTTGATGCTCTGTATTTGTCTGCTGTTAATCTCTGTTGGTTGCTGGTGCTGATGCTGGCGTTGCCTAGAAACACTAATAAGAGTACCTGCTACCTCTGGATGAGCTGGCTTGTGATAATTATTTATGAAATGAAAGATACTGATTTAAATAGAAGCATCTCTTTGGTACAAAAGCACCCACAGCACAATATACACAGTGTAATGAAATCTATGAATACAATTATTCTGTATATATATCTAGATCCCAGACATTTAGCAACAATAACAACAACTCAGTAGCTGTTGGCAGCATCTGTTAATTAATAACACTGTTGTATTATACAATTATACGCATCATGTGACAGACAGAAACATCCAAACAGAGAGCTGTATAAAGCAGCTTATCAAACACACCAAGAAAACTTTCTTTCTGTCTTTGGAGTAGAAGTACAAAATGAAACCGTGTAAACACTTGCCGAATAAATAACACAATGGTTCCAATTACCTTTGTAAGTATTTCCTATTAAAGTACACTTGAAGAAGTACAATTGCAAAGGAACAGAATGATTCCCATAGGCACACTGAAAATGTTCACTTTAATTTACTGGTCTGTATTGATTGCAACAAATCAACAGAATTTTGATTTATTGTGCTATTAAGACTGGAACTGCAAGCCATTCCTCTAATATAAAAATAGATAAGCCATTTGCCCCAGTGCTAATTCATTCCATTTCTATTGTATGCAAAGTGAACGTAGGTGGTTAACAAATAATAAATCCATTGAAAGAGCACACGGTTGTGTCATTGGCGCTGCCATTGTCGCTGCTATTATTTACAAAGCAATCATTCACCATAATGATTCTCAGTCACTCAGGGGTGCGAGCAGAGAAACTGTGACTGTAGCAGCAGCGCTCTTCCAAAGCTGCAACGCAGGTGCCAAGCAGGCTGCTGTACTCTTATTGGTGACACACACCAGGTAATTGTTAAACCTGATCTGTAGCCAAACGGCTACATACATGGCTGAAATATGATTATTGGAGCTGTCTTGCTTCTTTAACAGTTTGTAGTTTTGCACATCTCTTCTATTTCTGTAATATAATGTAAGCTGGCTATATACGGGTTGATCGTGGCCTGATATGGCAAGCAGCTTATTACTCCTCGATTTGCTAGATTTATCACATGGAGATATTCAACCTGAATTACACTACATACACACAGTAGATGGTCCCAGACCTCCTCTGGCTAGAATCTAATGTTTGCATAGCGTTCTTTTATCACCCTCGGCCTCAGGCATCAACAGTCCGCGTATGTGTGTATAAGGCTTTAGATTTTTTTTTTTGGGGGGGGGGGGGGGATCTGGAGGATAATTGACTGGACCAATACTTTATAACTTTTGTTTTGCTTGATGCAGTAAAAAGCTATGCAACCTGTCAGCCCCTGCCTATCAAGCAGGAAAACATTTGGCAACCTTCGGCAGTGCTTCCCGCCATTTGGTCATCATGTCTTCTTTTGACCCCCGAGCATAGCCAAATCTGGACACTACAGGTAGTGCCAAAGTCAAGACAACCTGATCTACCACTGCATTTACACGAATGACAAGAAATCCCGGTACCATAGTTAAGGTGCCTTTAAGCGTCGCTTTCATCGCCCACTGGAAATGGAAACGTTTACCACACCCAAGCATCCATCTGAACCAGCCCTAAGAAAGAGTAGGGTTTGATAAAGTGCATCATACTTATCTTGTAGCTTAATCAAACTGTTGAAAACCTGATTTTAATTTTTCACTCAGGCTTGTTGGGGTCAGTAAAACTGCCTAAATCAGTTAGAAAATGGAGCAAGGTGTATGGCCCCACTAATCTTTCAAAAGGAAAAATGCAGCATTTCTTTGGTTCATCAATCCAGCACTGTCAAAATTACACATGGGCAACAAGAAAGATTTTCTTAAAAGGTATGTGAGTCGGGACCCAGAATGTAATATAAAGAGTGCCCTCTATTTTATCACCAGTCTAAGAAGATTGGCGTGAAGTGTGGTGGCTCCAGGGTGCCCTGTTGCTCCATTGCCTCAACCTTTAATGCTCCAGCTGAACCCCATTCAAACATGTCCTATTTAAAAGCTCTTGTTCCTGTGTTTTAGGCATGTGCAGATCACAAACTCACACAGGCCCAGTTCATGTAATCCCCTTTTTGTCAGCAGGTGCTTCTCTTCAGCCGAGTTCTAGTAAGGGCCATTAAAGGCCTGGAAATCAAAGCCACCACTTTACATTATTTTCTTGATTGGTAATAAAACAGATCACTATTTATATCTGATTCTGGGTCTGGATTCAGGTACCCCTTTAAATATTTGTAGCATATCTGGCCCTGGATGTTTTTTTAATGTGTGAACAACTGTTTCTACTAAATAAATATTAGTAACAGAGTAATGGAACTCCAGACACTTCCTTTAGCATACATGAAATAAAGGCGCCTGAAAAAAAGGGCGCAGGGGATTTCCGCTATTAAAATATCGCTAAAGCTAGCGATCTTCTGCTAGTGGATTACTAACCCGAAGACACCCCCCATCATGCCTAACCCTAAATAAGTTTAACCTTACATTTTTACCTACTTTTCCGAACTTTTTTTCAGTTGCTAGGTGTTAAAATGTTATTTTCTTGGGAGAAATCTCTGGAGAAATAGAATTTATTCAAGATGGCTGTGTATGCATTTGATTTTCCATACATTTTAATTTGCATTTGTGCTTTAACTGGATTGAAAAAAGAAACATTTGACTTCATCTTCCATCAAATTCCAGCAGTTTTAGTTTGTATGTATATGAATATGTACACAGTATGTATTTTTATACATATATTATACATATATTACAAGCCTCTTGTACCTTTTAACTTTCAGGATGAGCAGAAACCAGTAACAAGGGTATTATCAGTTCAGTAGGAAAAGCAGTCATGCTTCTTTTGTTTGTGTAACTCCATAGCTTTTCCCCAGTGCCTGCATTACTGAATGTTAGGCAGAAAAAAAAAGAATAATAAAATAACCCCAACACTGTATAAAGTTGCAGAGAGCGCTCAAATTTCTGAGACAGAGACTTTGTAAAGGGGAACTTGGCGGCAAACACAAGGAACTGTTTGTCCTGTTTCTGTCATCATCTTTCCTTCCTTTCGTGAACAGTAAACAGTACTCTGCAGCGGGTGAACAAGTCCTAAGCCCCAGGCCCGCAAAGCATCTGTAGTTCAGCAACCATGTGAAGTGCTTGTGTATCTGCATTCAGCCTGTAACTATAGTGAATCAATAAACAGTCCCCATGCACACAGAATAGAAACAGTGGCTGCTATGCTAAGGCACAGCAAACTCTCATTAGCAGCCCTTGTTATTTTCAACATTAGAAATCTGAGGAGATCCTGTCCCGCTGCTGACCGGATCTATTCTGCTGGCCGGCTGACATGGTGCATACCAGCAAATATTTTTATTGCAATTGTTCACATTAAACACGATTAAGTAATTTAGAGGCTACCAACCGTGACGCAAATCTAATTATTCATCCTTAAAATATTCTAATTATATCGTCTTGCTCTTCATGTTTTTCTATTTGCCACCTTGTTTGTCTGAGGAGCACTCTGTAGCTTGCAGCAATAGGAGTTGTGGTGTTTGTGTAGTTTAGAACTCATGAGAGAGCATGTGACCAGTTTGATCAGATGATAGATGATAAAAGGCTCTTATTTGCTGGTAACCATCATGCAGTTAAACAGGAAGAATTACCATATATACTCGACTATAAGTCGCAAAATTTAGGACTGACTCAAAGTATAAAAGTGGGGGGTCGACTTATAGTCGCATAGTCCTAAATTTTGTGACTTACAGCCTTTGTGGGGTGGGGGTGTGTGTGGGGTGTGTGGAGGGGTTACTAACCATCCATCGCAGGGTGCAGTATCCTCTCTTTTCCTCTCTTCTCCCTCACTCGCGCGGTCTAGCCCCTTCAGAGAAGGTCCGGTTCACGATGTCACATGACTTCGGGAGTGGAAGTTACAGCGTGAGTGGAGGAGAAGAAAGGAGACTGCGCCCAGTGGTGGATGGTAACAGACTGCTGCAGCGGCAGGGAGAGCGGGCATGGAGGCAAACATCTCACCTTCTGGGATCCCCACAGTTTCTATCTTCCATCTGCTTCCTTTACCACGCATCCCTTGTGTTGATACCAGCGTCTCCTATGATGATGTCATCACAGGGGACGCTGGTATCAACGCACGGAATGCCTGGGAGAGGAAGTAGATGGAAGATAGAAGGTGAGAGGTTTGCCTCCATGCTCGCTCTCCCCACCGCTGCAGCCTATGCATGGGGGCAACTATACTGGCTACCAAAATGTACTGAGGGTAACTACTGGCTACAACAAAACTAAAATGGGGCAACTGTAATGGCTACAAAACTATACTGGGGGCAACTATACTTGGCTGCCTACTAATGCTGGGGCAGCTATACTGGCTACCTACCTTCCTATACTGGGGGCAACTATACCTGGCTGCCTACCTAAGCTGGGGGCAACTATACTGGCTATTTGCCTATGCTGGGGGGCAACTATACTGGCTATTTGCCTTTTCTGGGAGCATCTATACTGGCTACCTACCTAGGCTGAGGGCAACTATACTGGCTACCTACCTATACTGGGGGCAACTATACCTTGCTACCTACACTGGATGCACCTACCTGCCTAGCCTATACTGGGGGTAACAATACTGGCTACCTATACTGGCACATGCCTGGCTGGCTTACATATAGACTTATACTTGAATAATTGAAAAAAATCCACCTTGTGAGGATCAAATTTTTGGGGTCGACTTATATCCAAGTATATACGGGTAGTCAGTTTGAAAAGTTTAGTTCCAATTGGGCTTAAATGGAAGTTAGGGTTCAATTGGGCTTAAATGGAACTTGAAGTGAGAGGGATATGGAGGCTGACATTATTTTCTATTCTACACAATACCTGGCATTCTGATGAATTTTCAGCAGTGTCTGAATCACATACCTTAAACAGGCATGCAGAAAATGTAGTCAAACATGTGCTCTGCATGCTTGCTTAGGGTCTATGGCTAAAAGTATCAGAGGCAGATAATCAGCAGGACTGCCAGGCAATTTGCATTGTTTAGGACATATATATGGTAGACTCCATATTCTTCTCACTTCAGTTGTCCTTTAATTTTGTGGTACTTGGTACATTTACATCTTCATCAATTTAGGTGCTGCAGATGTTTGATAATTCACCTATCATGTGATATTATTCATCCCCTTGGAAGATGTGTGGAGGATACATTTTTCCATTGCAACTGCAGTATGCAGAAAACCTACCACACAAAAGAACGGATTTCAAACTTCCCAAACACTATAGATACAGTTTTTAGCTATAGGTTTTCCTAATCAGACAAGTCTTCAGTGTATCTGTGGCAACCAATCAGCTGTAAGTTTCCATATTAAGCTACACTGGTATACTATTGCTTATGATTAAATTGGTGGTTAGAAGTTCTAAAGCATTTATGGATGTTGTTTGTCATGCTAATGAGTAAAAGGCAAATTACTAAACGTTCAGAGCATCACATAGCAAAGAACTGCTCTTTTTGGGAACAGCTAAAGCCATCTGTGTATAGACTGCACCTTGTATTTCAAATTGGGTTAAATGAGCTCAGGAATTTTGCAGTATGTCGTAGTTCTAAAACACAGTTATATAGGAGTTTGTGATTGCCCTCTGGAGACTAGTGAAACTATAGAGGTTTCCTAGGTACTAGCATGCCAGGCCTGCAGTAATAAATGTCTGTTTGCCTTTCACTTAAAGCCATTGTGTACATCTCTTAAACTATTTCAGTCTTGTGCAATACATGTCAAACCTGAGAACAATTCAGTTCGATCTGCCAAAAAGCTCTGATAGATGGAATACTAAGTGACTGCAAGCCTGGTCTGACAATAACAGTGCCGTTAAAACCACAAGCTTTTAGATAACAGCTATAACTGAAAATGAGTTGGGGTCACAGGTTGCTAATTGTTCCTCTTGTAATGTGAAATGTATTTTGTTGCTGGTATGAATACCAGGTGTCTCAGCTAATGGGTAAATCAATGCCTTGGACATATGAATACATATGTACACGCAAGTGGAGGGGATCATGGCTGGGAACTGGATGTAAAATACAAGCATAATAGAGTTATTAGTACATACTGTTATACATCACTGATGTAGTCCTTGTGCCAGTTTTTAGAACCTTTTATTTGCTTGTATTGTCTGTATTACATTACAGTTTTCCAGAAGCATGATGGAAGAGTATGAAATATGACCATAATTAAGCATGGCAGCTGCTAGTACCGTGTTTCCCCGAAAATAAGACAATGTCTTACTGAAAATAAGACAGTGTCTTCTATTAATTTTTGCTCCAGAAGATGTGCAAGGGCTTATTTTAAGGGGATGTCTTCTATTTCTATGAACACTATGAAGAATGAAAAGCGGCAAGGATCTAATGATGCCTCCTGTATTAGCTCCCGCACTAACACACCATTGGATTGCATGGTAATTAATGTATGGTACTGATCAGGCACCTACCCTGTCCCTGCACACAGCTGATAACCTTGCTCTGTCCTGGGATGACGGGACTGGTGCACGATCGGCACTGTACCCCTGTGTCCCCGCTTGCTGGCTGCCTCTTCCTTCTCTGGGTAGGGGGTGGTTTGTGGTCACCACGCAATAAGGGAAAGCCGCATGCACCGATAGCGTTAGCCCGGCAGAGTCCCCGCTCCACATCACAGGCACAAGGTGTTGTCGCACACAGTGTGGCCATCGGCACAGAACACCTACCGTACGTGCAGCTCCAACACCCTCAGTTGGCTCATCTCCTTCTCCGGGCACCCCGCCCTCTAAAAGTCCAGCAAAACACCGCCTACGGTTAACGGAGGAAGATAATAAAGAGCAGGCTCTGTAGGATCTATCGATGTCTCCTGTATAAGTTTTCATCCCTCCTTTTTAACTGCCACTAGGGCCTTTTTTTGGGTAGGGCTTATATTTTATGCATGCTGGAAATTTTAACTAGGGCTTATTTTCAGGAAAACCGCGTAATACTTTTTTTGTTCATATCCCATGGCTTTACTGCTCCATGTCAGCTACTCGGAAGATGGATTTAATGCATAAAGTCTAAGGACCTGTTCATGTTGGTGGTGGTATTAAGTGATGCCTACCGCACTACCATCATACCAATGCTGCCCTGATCTCTCAGTTGAAACCCATAGTGCTTTTGTGCACCAGTGCAGTGCGGTGAACCATAAATTATCCCAGCTGCCAGCATTTTGGCACACTGGATGCAGGATCCCATTCACTTATGATGAACATGTTTGGACCATACCAAATGGCATGAAGGCTGAAGGCAGTTTGAGAGCACTGCTTGGCTTTGTTTCCTATGTGAGTACTAGCATCTTCTTTTCTCTAGAGGCAGTTCCTATGCTTATTTCATCACAGACTCACTTAAAAGTTTGTCTACTATGGAGCTGGAGCCTGCCGTACGTTCTAAATCATGCAGGTGGAGCTATTTTATTTTGAGGAAACCGGGTTAGGCATTGGTAGGGGGCTCAGTTAGGGTTAGGCATTGGTAGGGGGTTCGGTTAGGGGTAGGCATCAGTGATGGCGGTGAAGATTCGGTTAGGGTTAGTTTTAGTAACAAATTTTCCATTTTGGTTACTTCTTAGCATTATGGGGGCTTAGAATTGGCAGCAAAGAATCCTTGTGCCAAAAACCCTACGTGTGTATTTAGCACCATGCCTTATGCAGATGGCAGCAGCATTTCATTTTATTTATTTTTGTCTTTCCTGTGCTTCTTTGTCACTAATTCAGGAGGAGTGTAATACTCTGGACAAAAACTGCAAATCTCCATTTATTATTTTGCTGGTAAAGAGTGTTTATATTTACACTTATGTCTCCTACTATTGTAGAGAGCACTGGGTTTTCAAGCAGTGTTTCCTGTTGTGCATTCTTCTTTCCTAGCATCAGACCTTGCTTTTCTTATCTGCTCTGTGCGATCTGATATTTTTGTCAGTTTTTTCCTGTTGTCAGTTGCAGTGTCAAACAAAACATGATATCTGATGTTTCTTTGGGAAAAATGTGTGTCCTCTGGTGAGCTTTTCAAAGTCTCGCAGCTATGCCTATACTGATCGGTGACTAATGATATGGGGGAGATATTTATGGATAACATAACATACAGTGATAAGGTCAGCAGAAGTTTGGCATTTCTTTGTGACATTAGGAATCGGTAAAATTAGATTAAGGGATAATAATGTGGAAGAACATACCATTGATTTTTACTGTAGTATTGGCAGGTTTATGGAAACTAATGCAAACAAAAATTAGTAGTTAGCTAGTGTTCTGTACTGTGTCCACTTATGTGCATCCACATATGTGCATACAGAAAGGAACATTACAGGACTCTAAACAGGAATACTATATAAAATATAATGTAAAATAAAATCAATCAAACAAGTGAGCCCTTTTTGCAAGACTTGGGTGCTATAAAGTGCGCCCGAAATGGTATGAAGTATGATGAAGTATGATGGTGGCTGGATAGTGTACTGGTTAAGGGCTCTGCCTTTGACATGGGAGACCAGGGTTCGAATCCTGGCTAGGTCAAGTACCTATTCAGTAAGGAGTTCAAGGGCAAGACTCCCTAACACTGCAGGGTGGCCTCTTGAGCGCGTCCCAGTGGCTGCAGCTCTTGAGCGCTTTGAGTCCAACAGGAGAAAAGCGCTATACAAATGTTTGGATTATTATTATTATTATTATTATGAAATAAGATTGGCTGTGTACATTACCATGCCTACTTTAAGTGGATCCGAGATAAACTTTTACTCATTGCGTAATTGTGTTCCTTTCATATAGTTTATAGGTCATTCCTGAAGCCAAATACTTTTTTTTGTTTTTGTTTTAATACTCCCTATAAACTAAACAAGCCTCGCCCACAGCTTTTCAGAGTGCCTTGGAATTTTCAGACAGTAGCAACGGCTTATGGGAGCTCTGTCTGGGCAGGAGGAGGAGGAGGTTGCTAGCCAGAGATTTCAGAGGCAGAGGGGAGGAGGGGGAATTAGGTTTTCACAGGCTGAGGGCTGGAGATGCAGATCAGCTTGCCTGTGTGTAATGTTTACTAACAGAACATGGCAGCTGTCATTGTATCACAGGAAGAAATAATCATATTCTGTTGAAGCTGTTTGCAGCTAGATTTGCTGTGTAAAATCTAAACTTTAGATAAGATATATAGACAAGTTACTTGTTCTAGTTAGTTTTTCATCTCGGATCCGCTTTAAGCTCGGTACACACCCGACAGGTCTGATCTGATTTCTAATTGCTTTTCTGATCGATTTGCATAGAAGTGATCAGAAAATCGATCAGAAAAGCTATCGGATCTGTCGGAAATTATCTATTGACCCATCTGTCTGATGGGAAATTGCATGGTGTGTACCAGGCATTAGAGCTTGTTCATGACCAGTTCACTTTAAGGGAATTTTAAGCGACATGATGAGATAGACATGTATTTGTACAGTGGCAAGCAAACAAATAACTGTGCTGTTTCTTTTCCTCTTTTTCTGCCTGAAAAAGTTAATATTCAGGAATGCAAGGGACAGTTTCCGTTCCAATAGGGACCCAGTCAGACTATAGCAACACTTATGATGAGGAATTACAGCCATAAACCACTTTCCTGGTACGAAACGTTCTGAGAGCAGGGGGTCAATAATAGTCAATAGGTCATAGATTTTAGCTCTCTGGGACACATAAACACTGTCATTGAGCAGAGACAATACACAAAATCTACTCCGTTTTTTTATACATAACCTAAAACTGTGGGGATATTTTAAGGGGTAGGAGGAACAATACAATTGTAAATTTCATCAGTTTATTTTCACTTGAGGTTCACTTTAAACTAGATTTGTTTTATGAGGATATGTAAGATGCCATTACTGACCTCATTCTGACCCCCCCCCCCCCCTCCACACCCAGTGAATCATTCCTCCCTACAAGCTAGTCCTTGATAGAACTTTATTGCACTGATGCACCCTATACAACTGGTGGCAATCTTCATCTTTATGTGAGGAAGTCCATGGTGTAATCTTGCTTTTGTTGTGTACTAGTGCCCTATATTGTATTTTCCGTTTTTGTTTATTTTTATTGTATTGTATTGTATGGTTGTATTGTACTGTATTGCTGCTTTTAGCCCTGTTATATTGTACTTTATTGTTGTATTGTACTGTATTGCTGCTTTTAGCCCTGTTATATTGTACTTTATTGTTGTATTGTACTGTATTGCTGCTTTTAGTCCTGTTGTATTGTACTGTATTGTTGTATTGTACTGTATTACTGTTTTAAGCCCTGTGTATGCCAAGCCCAGGCACAACGCCTATCGTGCTTGGCGAAATAAAAGATTCTGATTCTAATACGCACTACCTACCATGTGGAACCCAGTATTTTTATAGTCCTTGAAGATTATATTTTATCACTGGAGTTGATAACCAAGCAAGCAGTTTGTCTGCTTATTGCAGGGTTGCATTCAAATAGCATGATTTGGTCAGCTACGTTGCAAGAGAATTTGAATAATAATACAACTTTTGCAGTTGTGTTTCCTATAAGGTATAAGCAGTCATTCAGTGAACGACCGTGTCCAATCCAAAGACTCCAATATAGTCATTCTTCGCTCATTTGTGCAGAAAATTGACAAGATGGAACATATTCTTTAAGGAGGTGACAGAAATGAATGTTATAAAATGTTAATTATTACAGAGAAAAGCAATAAGAAAAGGAAAAATAATCATTAAATATTCTGAAGACCGCTAATTGCATGTAGAACAATCCCTCTGAATAATGAAACAATGGTTTAAAATAGCACAAGCTTTTTTATTTGGCTAATTAGTTCGAGCCAATGCTTAGTCAGTATTCCAAGGCTATTTCGGTGTACAGGAAAGTGATCGTTTTTTTCACAGATAGCACACACTGTTCACTTTTCTGGGCTACGGTATTTTGTGATTCCTTTTCATTGGACAAAGCAATGGATGCGGTATTTGTTTCTGAGGTGTAATTAAAGTGGAATTGAATTTTTCAAATCATATTGCTCCTCAAATAATTTCTCCTTTCATAGAGCATGACATTTTACATCTGAACCCTCTCCAATACTCCTTTACCTCCTGGATGAAGCTCAGAATGGACCTGAGCGAGTAAGGTGACGAGATAGGGATGGTGTAGTGGGGAAAGGAAGGAGCACAGAGAAAGCAGAGGGTGTGTCTGTAACCTCAGACACAGGCTACTGAAACAGCATAACAGGGAGTGGTCACTCAGCACTACACATTAACTGCTACAGACATGTGGCCTATTACATTGAAGGACAGCAACTATGAAGTATTGTCATTTTAAAAAGCAAGCTTTTACAGAACATCACTCAGTGCCTTGTGATAGCAAGCAGGGAGGTGAGTGGTGGTACGTATTTAATGCAAGCTATGTTGGTTGGCATTCCATGATTGAAGTTCTGGGTTAAGTGCCTACTAGAACTCTTCCAGTATTTCTCGCTACCATACAGGTTGACCGTTGCTGCTGTAAACTTCCACATGTGTTTCTCTCCATATCGTTATCCTGCACAATCTGTTCGACTTGGAAGTTCACTGGGAGTAACTAGAAGTCCTCTAACCACCAAACTCAAGTAAAGAAAGACATCAAATGTTTGTAATACTCGTACGCATGTACAAGATCTGTTGCTGGCAGGGATCGACATCTGTTGCCTTGGGCGACATTGCAGTGCACATACTATAATACTAAATAGATGCATTGCTAGCCTGCAGGCTAGTGATATTTTCTATTCCTATGGGGGAGATGGTAACAGCACAGACAAGAGGTCAGACATCGGAAGGGGCAAGTGGGGAGAACAGTGCTCGCGGCAGATCGCTGAGCGGGATGGGTCCAAGGCTGCAGTACACGTTCTGGTTTCTCAGCAGAGGAGGTCGTTATTGGCTGCCTCAGCCAAGTTTCATCAAGCGTGTGTATAGCGCTTAAGCATCGCATGCACTTCCCCTTATACCTTCTTCATCACATGGAACAGCGGTGGATGTTTTTTAAGATATTAAAGTGTTATGAAATTTAAAATATGTTTGCTCTAAAACATTAAGCACAGCAAAAAATGAATAAAAAACATGGTCTGATAGTATTTCAAGGCATATTTAAGGTGCGTACACACACACTACATCCGGCAAGGACGGGTCTGAAAGACCCTCCAGCTGGGCGGACGTTCAGCCGACATTAGTGCGAATTGCTCAGAAACAGCCTTATCAGTCCGCCGACAGCGCGTACACACGCACTAATGTCGGCTGAACGTCCGCCCAGCGGGAGGGTCTGAAAGACCCGCCCTTGCCGCCGGTAGTGCGTGTGTACGCACCTTTACACTCACTGCAGTTAATTGATAAGATTACTGGTAGCAAGACAAATTATCTGATTGTCTTGTAATTAAGTAATTACCGGATACAGCAAAAGGTTTATGCATTCTTTACACAGCTTAGTATTAGCTTAACACATTGGATAATTTCAGTAATGCAAGGGCCCTCTTATCGATTAGCTTCTAAAGGTGCGTACACGCGCACGACAGCAGCCAACGACGGGCCCGTCGGCACCTCCCGCCCGGCGGATCGTTCAGGAACAGCCTTATCGGTCCACCGACAGTGCGTACACATGCACTACAGTCTGCTGAAAACCCGCCCAGCGGGAGGTGCCGACGGACCCATCGTTGGCTGCTGTCGTGCATGTTTTTTTCCTATTGGGGCTCGTTTCCACTGTTGCGGTGCGGAATCGCCTGGATTCCACCGCAGAAGAAATTACATGCGGCTGCGTTTCCGCCTGCGGATATAGCCGCGATTTCGCATGTGATTTCGCATGGCAAGGAGCCAGGCGAATTTAACCATGTCACTGCCTGAATAAAGCTCCATAGCAAACCATGCGAAATCGCACGCGAAATCGCGGGGAAATCCGCATGACAAAGCCGCATGCGATTTCCCTATTAAATGCATTAGCGGCGATTCGCCCGCATTCCTCCCGCACGCGAAATCTGATGGCTCTGCCGTGCAGATTTCTGCCGCACCGAAAAACGCTCCCGCCGCCGCACAAGTGGAAACAGCCCCATCCACTAACATTGACTATGCGAATCCGCATGCAGTGCCCGCATGCGGATTCGCTATAGTGGAAATGAGCCCTTAGTTTTCTGCTAGATTAAGTTTGAGTTTCATCCCTCTAAGTCTTCAGTGTGTCATCCTTTTTTTCAGATAAATTATTTTAACAGCTATTTTATCACTTTTCGATGCTCAAAGAAAGGATATTGACAGCTCATGCTATACATATCCGGAGGTCGCCTTTAAATATTGTTACGAATGTCATTTTTCTGTGAGTTGGGCTGCTTCTGTTTTCAGTTTTAGTTCTGTTTTTTTCTCTGTGTGGCAAACTCTAGCTAACTTTTGACCTGATACTCATATTTTGTGATAGTTTTACTGCTGGCAAAATAGTCAGTTTTACAAGCGTGATGCAAGTGATAAGCACACAAGTTGACTTCATGCCTGTGGTTGTTTTAATTTGGCCACCAGGGATGTGTTATGGTCATGTTGTGTGATGGCTACAAAGGTTAGCTGCTTGTTAAAGCTTTCATGGCAAACGACAGTGGTAAATGGAGATATACGAGGAGCTCAGTGAGAATACGTCACATGTAGCTTTCTGCTTTAATAAACATCAAAGGAAAAAGCAAATTAAGAGTCTGCATCTGTTGTTGGCAGTTGTACCTCATTAAAACTCTTACAACTTGCATAGCATTGATATTTAGTGGCTAAAAAGTGCAAAGCTGTGGATAAGGTCATGTTTTTTGGATGTTGCAAAGGATGCTGACCTGCTCAGTGTATTGTGGGCTGTAACCAATGTGGTTTGCCTCATAAATGGATCATCAAATAAATTGGCCAATATACACATCACGCTCAAAACGCATACAAAGAACAGCAGCCTCATGTAGTATAGGTATGTTTAACACCAATTAAGTAAAACCTTAAAAGTCGGCAGAACATGCAGCAATGTTTTAGAAGTAACATAGTTTAAAGTCCTACCTTAAAGCATACCTGAAGTGACCTTAACATTGCCAAACTACATACGGTATATAAGCATGTACATACCCTTCTGCAGTGTTTTTTTTTTTTCTTCTCCTCACCCCCGTAGACCCATTTCAATGTATTTCTGCTGGGTAGTCAAATCAGATCAGGTCATCTCACCTCCTGATCTGTGCTGTGCTTCGCATGACTTGGGCTATAGCAGCTATAGACTGTAATGTAATATGGCTGTGGCGGCGCACAGGGATTTATCAAGAAATCCCTGTCATTCGGGTATCGTCAATAGCTGGACTCCGAATTACATGTCTTCCCCGAGTTGCTACAACTCAGTGGGGGAATAGTTTTTAACATATCCCCAGAGTTTTAGTGGTAGCAGGGTGAGACGTCTTTCTTCTCGCCCTGTGCCCAACTAAACCACATTGGAACAATACATACGCGTAAAATTAGGATTTCTTGGAAGAGGATGTCTTGGAATTCCTCTGCTGTTCCCACTTATTCCCCGCCCATTCCCCACCTGACAAGGTTATGCTCCTGCACCTCTGGGACTTTCCCAGCTTAGCTTGCAAAATGCACAGCCAGCTATGTGCCCGAACGCATCTGCACTGAGCATCCACAGGAGCATTTAATGTGCATGGTCTCAGAATGGCTTCAAGGACACAGATTTCATATAGAAGGTCTGATTTATCAAGATTGGTGTAATTGCTGAGAACATCCAATCACATTTCAGCTGTTAAGTTTAACACATATTTTACTGTATATACTTGAATACAAGTCATCCTCGTGTGTAAGTCGACTCCAATATTCAACCCTCTTAAGCTGGAATTTTTTATTGATTCAAATATAAGTCTACCCATCAAAGTTAATGGCTGCACTTGGGGCTCAAAAGGGGTTAATGACTGCACTGCATATAGTATTGGAGCCATTAAACCCTCATGTCTCTTAAGTGCAGCCAATACCTCCCCCAGGCCCCCAATTGCTGCAATTATTCACTCCCTATTATGCAGCCCAGATATGCAATCCAGGATTTCCCCCCTGCCCCTTTCATTGTTAATTGTTGTGGCCAGGACTTTCAGGCCTGTGTTTTATTGGCATTTCCTTCCCTCAAAGTATCACTTATCCCAGGTTAAATTGCTGCAAATGAGAATGTCACTATTAGTACACACATAACTCAGTGTGCTCAGTGTTGCCCGTGACTCGCGTACAAGTGGGCCCCCATACTTTTATGAAGTGAATTCAGAACTTAATGTCTAGACTTATACTCAAGTATATACAGTAATGGGTTGCTGTAGGCTACTGCTCAACCTTTGCTTCCATTTTCCTTACACTTATCTTGATAAATCAGATCCATAGCCCCTCAAATGGTTAATATTTAAGTGTAACGTGGCGTCTGTTTTCTGATCCTGATTGGTCAATGTTGATTATCCAATGATGAACTAATAAAATATAAGGATCTGCCTCATGTCCGTCGCTTACCCCCTTAAAGAGTAACTGTTAGGCATAAAATCAAAAATCTATTCTCTATTTTTATATGGTAAACAAATAAGGATGCTAACCAGGTAATCCAAAAGTCAAAAATCACTCCTAATTTTCTTCTCAATAGAATATTATTTACCTGGTCCCCTGGCTCTTATTTGGTACATCTGCCGCAAAAGAAGTTGCAGTGCATACTTTTTTGTTTGTTTTTTTTCTCTTCTTTACTTTCCTGCCCTTTTTCCCTCAGACATAACTAATGTAGCCTGATTGGCTGGAGCCTCTTTCACTCCTGTTTTCCCCTCCCACACCTCTTTCCCTTTCTGATTGGCCAATATTTCTTGTGCTGAGAAGTTGAGAAAGTGAATCAGCTGAAATCCCATCCATACAAATAAACCAGGTCTGCAAAGTCACACAATGACGTGTGATGATGCACTTCCTACTGCAGAGCTGTGTGGGAGTGTCTGAAGACTCGGAGGAGGGCCAGCAAGCATACTAAAACAGAAAGAGGAGAGGAAACAGAGTAAGTGAGGAAATTACATAAGGATTGGCTTCAGACACAGGGATTCCAAAATGGAAACTGACAGAAACAGAATTCTCTTTATTTACTATATAAAATTCATTGAAATCAAAATGTGGACAGTGCAATACATATGTAAGTAAAGCAAGTATTTATTTACTAATATATGTGGGTTGTTTTTTTCTGAGATAGTATGGCTAACAGCTCCTCTTTAAGGTTCGTACACATATCCAACAAAGTGCACAACCAATTCCACAATATGACCGACCCCACAACAAACAGTTTACGAGCACCAACCAATTAAACAATCAACGCATTTGCATGCTGCATGCCCAAATGGAATGACAGACTGCAGTGCATTCAAAACAAGCACACATCACTCAAAGACCTGTACACATGGCCAACTGCATGATATCAGCCCAACAGTCGTGTGAATTGATCCCCTGATTATTGGCCAACACACCAAAATCAGACAACAACTGGGCAGATTAGTTGGACATATGTATGAGCCTTTACCGAAGTCAACAGAGACCTGATCCGATAATATTATGATTGTTCAATGAAGCTTCATTTTCATACCGTTTGTCATATGTTGATATAATGTTCGATCTTGTGTCCAACACTTCCCTGCCATGTTAGCTGTAGCATTAGCTGTAGCATAGCTCCTTCAGTCAATATTTGTAACCTTGCTCCCTCTCGTGTCACTTACTAAGGGAGTAAGGAGTAGAAAGGGGGTGGTTAGCTGCTAGTGAGCTGGTGGTCTTTGCACTGGGTCAGGGCTGTGTATATCACCAGATAGGCTAGAAAGAATTATAAGCCCTGGCAGATGACATAGTTTATGTATGTTTTGCAGCTATGTTGTTTCATTTGCTTGCATTTCATTGTAAAAAAGAATGAAATTGAGGTGTCTTTCTCTATAACACAGATATAACAATAAGCGGACATATAGGCCAATATCCTAATAACTTTTCTCATGAGTTTTCTCCATGGAGAAATTTTCAAACCTTACTAATAAAATACATTGTAAAGCTCCAACCATTGCAAGAAAATACTCAAAATAAGTTTGATGTTACTTTTTTTTAACCTACATTTCAGTACTTCTTGAATTGCGAAATTTTGAAAAGTAATTTTTTTGATAAATGGAAAGGGAGAAAACTCAGGCCCGTTTGTAATTAACTTTTTCCCCTGAATTTTCTCCTAGGTGATATTTTCAGCAAGCTACAAAATAATTTTGATTGTACTTTTTCTCCAACGTTGTAAAATACTTAAAGGGAAGATCCGCGCATGTTATAAAAAACAAACTGCACTTACCTGGGGCTTCTTCCAGCTCCTGGCAGTCGATTGGTGCCCTCGCCGCAGCTCCTCTCCCTCCCGACGTCCAGCTGGGAAGAGGCCGACCTCGCCAGGTCGGCTTCCGGGTCGGCTTCATGTGCGCTCCACGGCGCGGGTCACGTGGTGTAAGTGACGTCATCGGGTCTCTAATGCGCTGGAGCAGTAGAGACCCGATGACGTCCCTGCACCACGTGACCCCCCGCCGTGGAGCGCACAGAAGCCGACCTGGAAGCTTCTTCACCGCTGGACGCCGGGAGGGAGAGGAGCTGCGGCGAGGGCAGCGATCGACTGCCAGGAGCTGGAAGAAGCCCCAGGTAAGTGCAGTTTGTTTTTTATAACATGCGCGGACCTTCCCTTTAAGCTCGCATTCACAGTGGCACGTTGCAGAGCTGCGTTATAAAGTCTGCAATGATAATCCTATGGGCCGCTCACAGTGCGACGGTAAAGTCGCGTTGAAAATGTTGCGTTGTGGTAACTAACTGCTTGCAGTGCATTACCTCTGAACGCATTACCTCTGAACGCACACACATTGCGACTTTAAAGTCACATTAAAACGCAACATCCCATTGTAAATATGCCCTAAAATTTATTTTAAAGAGAGCATGAAAATGATTTCCTAGGAGATAATTTAGGAGAAAAAAGAAATTGCATATGGGCCATAGTATAGTGTCACATGCAGGTAAAATATATTTAAGCAACATTCACATTCATATTCACAATGACAAACAAGGCATTTTCATGTGCAATACATAGATACATGTTTGTATGTGTTTAAATGTATAAAATACTTTGAATAGGAAAATGCACGCAGCTCCTGGAGAAAAAAAAAAAGTGCCAAGCCGTCAATTTTTTGAAAATGAAAATGAATTAGATGTGAGCGAGCTCATTGATTGATCTGTCAATACGTTGTGTAGAATGCAGAAATGTCTGGAGGAGGCCTCATAGTGACAGGAGTCAGGGATTGCTAGAACCATAGAGGTAAGGCTATGACTGTTTCAAACATGCCTACAGGGTCAGCAAGGTGTTGCTGGCATTGGCAAAGCCTGAGCACACATCCTGTGAGTTTTTATTATTAAAGCATTTTTCTTTTCATACAACTCTGAGGAGTTTACTACCCCTTACTTGCTCCGTGCATGGCCTCTGATTATAAATAATTCATGGCCATTGTTTTCCAGCCTTGTTTCCATGTGGAAAACGTCAGGTGCTTTAGTCTTAGCCAGGGCAGATTAATGCCCAGGAAACAGCTGATAATGAAGAACGGATCATAATTTCTAATGTAACAATGGCAATAATGCATAGCCTGAGGCCATTGTTTGTAGCTATTCAGCATGCATTTATTCTTCCCATCTCATTCTAACGTATTTAGAGATTGGCTGGAGGGCTGTATTCAGCCTGTCATAGGAGAAACCGAAGCTCTACAAAGCCTTAATAATTGTCAAAAGCTGAGGAACCATTCCTGTTTTGAAGATTATTGTTATTAATCTTTATTCTCTGAGCAATATAATATACAGAGATTTATAGAAAAGGCTTAGAACACTTTATGGGTTTTTGTATGCCCTCCATAGTGAATGCATACGGACATATATTTAGTTTTATGTGTAGCTGTAGTAAGTTAGCTATTGGTTCATTGCCACATCTGAAGCGTTTCACCTGAGATCATGTACTGTAATTTCCTTAAAGTAAACCTGAGATGAAGTACATCAAAGGATTTCTACTTGCCTGGGGCTTCCTGCAGCCCCCTGTAGTCCGTCTGGTCCCTCAAAGTCTGTCCGGTCCCCTCTGTTGCGCTGCTGTGAGGTTCTCTATCCAGCTGGGTTGCGGGCTACTGCGCATGTGCGGTCCTGGCCACGCACATCCCCGATAGTGCTTCCATAGTCAGGTGTGTGCACGGCCAGGACTGTGCATATGCAGTGGCCCGCGGCTCATCCATTTAGCAGAATGTACAGAGCTGACAGCAACAACACCATGGTAGCCAGGAGGACGGCGAGGGAGCTAATGGAGTACAGGGAGCTGGAAGAAGCCCCAGGTAAGTATAAATCTTTTGGTGTACTTCATCTCATGTACACTTTAAGGCTGCTTACACACAGGGACGTTACAGGCGCACGTTAGTGCGCCTGTAACGCTCCCCCAATGCACAACAATGTAACACAAGTGGGCTGTTCACACAGCCCACGTTGCGTTACATGTAACGCTGCACGTTCTCCCGAAAGTGCAGCATGCTACGGCGTTAGAGCGGCTATAGCCGCGTTAGACTGTTTGCACATGCTCAGTGGGGGGCAGAGAGGAGGCGGGGAGAGCCAGCTACAGTAGCCGCGCACATGGCTACTTAATATTCACTGCACTGGCGGCAGCTGATTGGCCGGCGGGACCACGTGATGCGGAGTGTCTTGCTCCGCATCACGTGGTCCCGCCAGCCAATCAGCGCCACTCTGGGAGACCTTATAGGGATAGAGCCGCCTAACACGGCTCACTCTACCCTCCTATCTTGCAGCACCATGCGTTGTGTTAGGTGCACGTTATGCGACCTTAACGTGGCACCTAACGCAACGTCTTGGTGTGCAAGTAGCCTAAAGGCTTAGGGGACTATGATATTACTCACACAATTTTCATATTTAAAGCAGTGGAATTATTTTTACGTATGGAGCTGATATCAGAATAGGAGTTTGTTCCCTGTCACAGAGCCATCCCCTGACCTCGCCCCCCTCCTGTCTCTGCTTCCTTCTGTGGTGCACAGGGATAAGGAAGGCAGGCTCAGCTCTGAGAACAGATTGGCTGATGCCACAGCTCATCCCTACCACACATTTGCAGCCAGTAGGAAGAAAAATTAAGGCTACAATCAAGGTTTATGTGCAATGTACATTTTTTTCTCCTTTCACTCATTTTGAACCCTAGGGCTCTCCTATGATGCCTGGTTTTTGCAAACATGTCTTGTGCCTTTTATATCCTTAGCAAAGCTTAGACTCTACAGCATATGACCACAATTAAATATTCGATTTTCTTCCCCCTATATTTTGGGAATTTATTTCACAGTGGGCCATTAGATTTAAAAGTTTATCTGCATTTTTAGTTGAAGCTCAAGCAGAAAATGTTGAAGGCATGGTTTACTTAGCCATGTCTTAATCGATCTTCAGAGCACGGAAGTCAATCTGACTGCTTAATTTATGTGGTGCTCAATAAACAGTGTTCTTTCATCTGCAGACAGTGAATTCCATAAATGGCCACATTCTGACTTTTATCTTACATCCTTTATTGACTTATACCCTGCAGATACCTGGCAGGACACTTTATACTCTATCCAGCACTTCTGCATCCAGTGTTTTTAGAACCGCCAGAAAGTTTAATATTCACTAATAATGGATACTCGCCACAAGTCATTTGCATTGCTGTTACCTTTTTTTATTTATTTAAGTTATCTTAAAGCTTAGCTTCAGGAATAAATATTGCCTTGTTTGGTGTATGCACTCTTCAGCAGTGTTTAAAGAAAACCCGAAGCAACTAAAAAACCCCAAGCGCTAGATATGTAGAGGGGAAGGCTCTGGATCCCTTAGAGCCTTTCTGGGCCTCTCACCTTGCCCTCGTTCCACCGCAGTCCCCTGGTGTTTGCTTGGTAAACACTTCTCTGTTGTTTAGCAAACAAATACTAGAGGCCGAATCCTACCAGGAAGACCAGGAGGAGCCGCATGCAGTGTGGCCGGCCCAGGTTGGGTAAGATACTTTTCTAACGATTCTGCTGCCAATACACTCTGCAAGGGAAAGCGGGGAGGGTTGGAGGGAGGTTGGGCATCCACCAGGAAAACACTGCATGGGAAGAGGGAGATCAGCTGGCCAATACACACCAGGAAAACGCACTATGGGAAAGGGAGGGGGGGCACAAGACACCGGGTATTGTGACCCGAGTATAAACCGAGATTTTGCGCTTGGGATCATTTTAAGAGCAAAAAATAACTAGGCATATATGCTATGTTTTGTGACAGTTATCTCCAATTTCTAACATGACCCAGATTTTGTACTATACTTTTTTTTATCTTATAAAGAAAAGGATTGGACACGTGTCCTAATAGCACACAAATAACTATGCTGTGTTCCATTTTTTCTTTCTCTGCCTGAAAGAGTTAAATATCAGGTATGTAAGTGGCTGACTCAGTCCTGACTCAGACAGGAAGTGACTACAGTGTGATCCTCAATGATAAGAAATTCCCTTTTTATCTCTTTCTTGCTCTCAGAAGCCATTTTCTACTAGGAAAATGTTTTATAGTTAGAATTTCTCATCAGTGAGGGTCACACTGTAGTCACTTCCTGTCTGAGTCAGGACTGAGTCTTCCACTTACATACCTGATATTTAACCTTTTCATACAGAGAAAGAAAAAAAGGAACACAGCATAGTTATTTGTGTGCTAGGCACTGTACGTACACCTGTCTATATCATCATGTCACATGTCACTTCGGGTATGCTTTAATGCAAGAATTTAGGATCCTCCAGAGGCTTCCCCATTTCTTTGTTTGAGAGCTGGGACCCCAGAAGTCCCTGAGACTTATGCTACTAGGTACACACGATACAATTTTCTGACAGATGTACTGTCAGATCGATTATTTCTGACAGGTCCGATCTGATTTCCGATCGCTTTTCTGTTCACTCCTATGGAAAATCGCTCGGAAAATTGATCGGGAATCAGATCGGACCTGTTGGAAATAATTGATCTGACAGTAAATCTGTCCGAAAAGTATATTGTGTATACCTAACATTAGACCTCATCTTTGATGACTGTAGATAACGGTCTTTAGAGGTTTTAAGCCTGTATGGGGCACAGCTGCTGCAAGCATCACTACGCCAAAAATATGGCAATGTGAAACCTTGTACATACATACGAGCAGGGCCGTGGAGTCGGTACAAAAATCATCCGACAACTCCTACTATGACTCCTCAGTTTATGAAACCACCGACTATGACTCCAACTCCGACTCCAGGTACCCAAAATGGCTCAGACTCCTTGACTCCGACTCCTTAGTCTAATACTTACCAGGGCTGTGGATTTTGTACAAAAATAATCCGGCTCCCGACTCCTCAGTCTATGAAACCACCGACTCCAGGTACCCGAAATTGCCCCGACTCCTCAACTCTGACTCCGACTCTACAGCCCTGCATACCAGGCATGTTACCTGGCACTGATCAAGACTCGATCCCTTGGGCGACATTGCAGGGCTGGCAATGTCCAGACATGTCACTAGCCTGTAGGCTAGCGACGTATTTTTGTTGCTTTGCAGGGAGGGTGTGAGGAGGGCCCATGGCACAGGTGTGATGTAATGCGGTGAGTGGGGAAGACAATGCTCTCAGCTAGCAGTAGACCAAAATGATTCATCAGGCGGATCGCTGACTTGGGCATCGGGCCACTGTACACACACTAGATTCTCGACAGAGGTGGTTACAGTAATCTGCACGATTGCTTTCAGCATTTGCCTTATTCAATTTTGGATTCAATTGGCTTGTAAATAATTCCAAAGCATTTAGTCCACTTTCAATCCTGCATTGCAAATATGCAGAAATAATTTAAATTGTTAACCTGAGGTCTAGTATCCATTAATTAGTAGATGGCTATATGCAGCACACTGAATAAGGTTCCTGCAGGTGTCCTATTAAGATTCTAATTGATCCCTTTTCGTCTTGGATGAACTCAGTGATGATCACACGTTACACTGTAGTTACTGTACTTGTCCTCATGAGAAGGGAAATCTAAAGCCACTTTTGAGTTGAACGCTTTATCTCACCCGTTCCATAAACTGATGCTGGAAGTTGCAGAGAGAAGCGCTTCAGGCAGCTGAGCCTTTCTGATTTCACCCGTGTCTATTAAGGGAAAAGATTTCTAGAAACCTCCTTCCAGTCTTTTGGAAAGAAATAAATGATAAACACATAAAATATACATATTTTCTTGAGAGACACTAAGCCTCAGGCTTTTCCTGTCCTATCTTCCCTGGCTATGTGGAAATTAACCAGTCTGGAGTTTACCTTCTTGCATATTGCAGTCTCTGTATGAAATGAATCATTTTCATTTGCCAATCTAAAAAGAGAATTTGGTTTTCCTAATGAAAAATAAGATTTTGGAAATTGTATTAGGGGTAGCTGGCTTCCATTTTCTTAGGTTTTGATTTTTTTTTCTTTTTTAATAGTACATAAAAATGTTTTATTTTGGAGGGCAACTAGTTTCCGCTTATGTAAATGCACAGTATCGGATGCTCAGCTACATTTGTCACTGACCACGATCAAGGTCTTTTGCACGATTATGCTGTGGGTTTTGGGGGATTTGTACATTTCTCAGTATAACTGGGGTCTTAAAGTGATATGAAACTCAGCATTTCTTCATTGCTCTAAAGAATTGTTTACAGCATAAGGCTGCCTGCACACTGCATGCAATTCCGATTCCACTTTTTAATCAATTTTTACATCCAATTCCGATTTTTAATCTTTACTGCATGTTTTTTTATCTGTTTTTCTGTTGAATGTATTCAGGGAAATTCGGAATTGAAAATCGGAAACGGAATCGGAAAAAGGATTTGCAGCGTGCAGGGAGCCTAAAACCTACTACCCCTCAGAAAATTGGTTGCAGAACAGCATTCAAATAGTTAAACACAGCACTTTCTTCTTTAGTGGGAAGCTAAGTTCCAAACCCAAAGTTGAGGAAGTGATTACATTTGCCCCTATTTCTAAGCTGGATGAGTTTACCCTCTTTAAGGATCTGCATAGATTTATGCGAACTCTCACTCTTAAGAGGTTCTTTTCTTTCCAAAATGCTAAGAATATAATTGTGAACCAATCACTTGCGACCCCTAGTGAGGTTGGTGTAAAACACCTGCAGAGTCTGCCAAAGTTCGTCTGCGAGAGCCGTACGACTTCGTTGACGAACAGGCTTTGCGAGACCTCGAGGAATTGCAACTGGAAGCAGGTGAACCTGATTTCGATTCTGATTGGCTGCAATTTCTTCGAAGCACTGAAGTAAAAAAACACCGCTTTCAAGCCAAGATCAGTATTTTACCCAACTCATTGTAAAGGGCAGTATATCAATTATTTTTATAAAATCGTTTTGGAACAGTTAAAACAAGTATGCTCCAGTAATGTAGGGGCAAGGGAACAGAATTTAAGAGGCCTTGAAAAACCTGCCTGGTGATAAGAACCTTGTCATCAGACAGGCTGACAAGGGAGGGGGGATTGTGCTCCTGAATTTTGATGATTATTAGAAGGAAGGTCTGAGATTACTAGCTCATTCTTCCACTTATATTAAGCTGACTTCCGACCCCACCGATGTATATAGGAGTCAATTAATTACAGTCACTGATAATGCTCATAAAAGTGGGCTGATCACTATAGAGGAGAAGAGGTTTCTGGAACCATCATACCCGCAGACTCCATATTTATTATTACAAAGATCCACAAAGATACTAAGAAACCACCCGGAAGACCAATAGTAGCTGGAATGGGGGGCTACTTGAAAATATCTCATCTTATGTAGACCACTTCCTGCAGCCTACACCACGGATTCCCAGCATGTGCTTGACCTGCTCTCCGATTATAAGTGGGAAGATAGTTATTGCTGGGCTACCCTTGATGTAACCTCACTGTACACGTGTATACCCCATGAGAAGGGATTAGAGGCCGCAAGACATTTCCTCGGGTCTTTTAAGACCTCCCATCCGAGCAAATTAATTTCCACATCGATTTGCTCAGGTTTGCTTTAGCACATATTTTTTTTTTTTTTAAGTATTCAATATACTTGCAAACCTGTGGCACATCGATGGGGGCGGGATTCGCCCCAAGTTTCGCCAATTTATATATGGCTTTTTGGGAGAACATTTTCATTTGGGGCGAAAATCCTTATAAGAAGCATCTCGTTTTTTATACAAGGTTTATTGATGATATTTTAATCATCTGGGATGGCAACAAAGAGGAGTTTAATAGATTTGTGGAATATTGTAATAACAGTTTCAACTTATTCTTCACCCATGTAATAGACAATAAGGGTATTGCATTTTTAGATCTCACTTTAATGACAGATGAAACAAATAAGTGTATACAATCTAAAACACACTTCAAGCCCACTGCTGGGAATTCGTACTTGCATGTGTCTAGCTGTCACCACCCGAGATGGATTCAGAATATACCGAAAAGTCAGTTTCTGTCGCCTGAGAAGGAACTGTTCACTAAACAAAGATTATGACGAACAAAGTAAGATTCTAGCTAATAAGTTTATACAAAAAGGGTATAAAGAAAAATACCGTATTTGCCCCCCAAGGAGTGTTAATAGCGGCGGCAACTTACCTTTGGCAGGCTCCCGCGCTGATCCTATATCATTGCGCTGCCCCCCGCTAGTCTCCTCTGCCTCCCTCCTGCTTATCTGCCCTTCCCCCCCCCCCCCCCGGGTGTAGGAATAAGTATCGGCAACTTACCTCCGCAGTGCGCCCGCGATGACTGCAGACATCCATCTTCCAGGCACTTCTCGCTCTAGTGACCGGCTTTGAACTGCGCGTCATCAGTTCAAGCCGGTCACTAGACCGAGAAGTGCCTGGAAGACGGATGTCTGCAGTCATCGCGGGCGCACTGCGGAGGTAAGTTACCGATACTTATTCCTACACCCTGGGGGGCCAGATAAGCAGGGGGGAGGCAGAGGAGGCTAGCGGGGGGCAGCAGAAGATATAGGATCAGCGCGGGAGCCTGCCAAAGGTAAGTTATTAACACTCCATGGGGGGCCAGGAGACTTGGGTAGGAGGGAGGGAGGAAGGCAGGGGGGGGGGCAAATGGGGGCACAAGAGGACATATGGGAGGCACCGGAGCACACATGAGGGGGCACTGTAAGACACATTGGGGCACATAAGCACACACAGGATACATGGTGGGGGCACAGGAGGACATATAGGGACACAGGGGGACACATGGGGGGGCACAGGAGGACACATGAGAACACACAGCAGGACACATAGGGGGCACATGAGGACACATGGGGGGCACATGAGGACACAGGAGGACACATGGGGGGCACAGAAGGACACATGGGGGGCACATGAGGACACAGGAGAACTCATGAGGACACATGGGGCACAGAAGGACACATGGGGGGCACATGAGGACACACAGGAGAACTCATGTGGACACAGGAGGACACATGGGGGGCACATGAGGACACACAGGACACATGGGGGCACAGGAGCACACATGAGGACACAGAGAAGGACATGTACAAGACGCTCCTGGAATATGGACGCACCAGGTTTAGTATTTTTTTTCCCCCTGGTTTTTGCCCTCTAAACCTGGGTGCGTCTTATATTCCGGAGCGTCTTATACGGCGCGAAATACGGTACATCTCCGGTGTGATTGATGAATTCAAGAGTGTTGATAAAGATAGGAATCACAGAAAGATGAAGGAGCCAATGAGACAAGAACATATAGAAAAAACAATGGAGGCCCCTCATTTGTGACCACCTACAATAAAAGTGCAATGAAGATAAAAAATATTGTAAAGAAAAACTGGCACATTGTGCTACAGGATCCTTGGTTAAAAAATGAACTGTCTGATAATCCAGAAGTTATATTTAAAAAGGCAAGATCAATTAAAAATAAGCTTGCACCAAGTAATATTGGTAATCGCCAGCAAGAAGGGCCTCCTTCCTAATTTTTCCACAGCTAGTAGGAGACTACAAATGCAATAAAAAACGGTGTTGGTGTTGTAGGTAGATCAACCTCTTGTGTGAAGTAGCCAAATACATTTAATAGTCTTGTTGTGGTTATAGGTCTCTATCCCTGACCCCAAACTCCATAGGATCTTGTTCTGGTTCCTTTTGGCCCTTCCTAGAGGTTGTCTCCACTGGAATCTTCTTTTTTTACCTATCATGTATGGTGCGCGTTCTTTCCTCCTTAGGCTCTTTGTTGAGAATTTCACACACAGAGGGAGTTTTGTACAGCTGATGGGGTCCCTCCTTTAAGTAGCCCCCCCTCCCTTTTTTTATCCGGTGTCTTTAGGGGTACTCTATCGGTGGTTGCTTCACTGTTTCTATTTCGGTACTACTCCACTAGGTTCCCATCCTTTGGGATCTTCTCTAGTCCCCTGGTCTAGTGGCTATGAAGGTGGCAGAAAGAGGTGGCCACCTTAGTGGTTTGATCATGATCATGTTTTCATTATAATCAGGTTTTTGAGTTTATCAGACCTTACTGCGGGAGATTCATTAGCAAATTCATGTAAAGATTCTTCTTTCTGTGTGACCAGATCTGTTCCTTAATCGTGATGTTTCATGAATTGGGGCACATATAGTTCCCCTTGTGTAGGTCTCAGATAATAGAGGATCAATTATTAGCATAGTCATTTTTATTGTGTATCTCTCTCTCTCTCTCTCTCTCTCTCTCTCTCTCTCTCTCTCTATCTATATATATATATATATATATATTTTCTCTATATACATGAATCTCCTAATCTTAAGGATAAGTAGTAAGCATGTTCCATGTATGTTTAATCATCATTTATCTATTTTATTATTATAATTTTAAAAATGTTTTAAATAATTTTTTTTCATCATGGATAACATTATGTATGCTAACTGTGAGCAATGTAGGAATTTCGGGCAGCAACAGGATGGGTCCGTTCTTTTGGCCCTCCTTGACCGACGTTTGATCTAAACTACGCCGTACTCAATTGTGGTCACTGCAGGATACTATTCCGCCCACAAAAGAGGTTGCCTGGCAACATGACGCGGAACCCTGCCTCTCTCCGCTGCGCGCTGCGTGCTCATTACTACTTTGATCCACACACATCAGATAAGTCTTTGGAAAATGAAAGATCACAGACCAGTTTTACCCCCTTCCATGTAGTATGAGAGCCATACTCTACACAGTCTATTCTATTGAGCTGAACTCCCCATCAGATAAAAATCTTTGCAAGATGCTGCACACAAAGATGCTGTACACATTCAACAGATCAGTATCTGCAAAAGATCAGTTCCTTCAAAATGCATTTATAGTCTATGATATCTGCAGATCTCGTACACACCTTGTTTAACTGACATTTATCTGCAGATCAGACAATCGTATGCAGATCCAAAGATCCATCCTGGTGGATCTGATCTGCAGATGAATGTCTGTTAAACAAGGTGTGTATGAGGATCTGCAGAAATAGACTGTGAATGCATTTTGCAGGAACTGATCTTTTGCAGATACTGATCTGTTGCATGTGTACAGCATTTTTGTGTACAGCATCTTGCAAAGATTTTTATCTGATGGGGAGTTCAGCTCAATAGAATAGACTGTGTAGGTATGGCTCTCATACTACATGGAATGGGGTAAAATTGGTCTGTGATCTTTCATTTTCCAAAGACTTTTATCTGATGTGTGTACCCACCTTTAGAGTTGGCAGGTTACTCACAAGTTTGAAGCGAATCCTCTGGTTAATTGGCAGAAACTCATTTATGGCTTGCTGTACACATTGTTGGATCCCCAGTGGTGTCTTGCCCTCCATTATATAAGCTCTACTCTATCTGTAGGGCTGAAAGCATGATTACCTTCAGCCTCTGTGTCAGAGCACTGCAAACAAGCTGAGATAACATTAAACTAATAGATTGTATTGCTGATATGTTATCAGATGACCTGAGATAACTGCTGGGTTACTTGAATAATACACAGCTGATAAGGGTGTTTGGTGTTATTAAGTGACAGTAATATTTCAGGCCTGATAGTGGAGAATAAGTGTGAATTGAATTTTTACTCATTTTATTTTTCAGCTGCAGCCTATTTCTGTGTGGTCACTGGAGACTAATAGAAAGTCTTGTAATCCCAGTATGAAGCTCGGTGTGCTTAGCTGCAGCTACAATATGGCTACAATCTGGTACACTAAATTAATTCTTCCGCCATTCAATAAAACTGCACATAGGTTTCCTGGAAGAAAACACATTTTATACGACTAGTAGACCCCTACATGGCCAGCCCAGGCGCATATTTGTATCTGATCAGACCAAATGCTGAGATCTCTGAATGGTCATCTGAAATGTATGCAGTGTCCACTGTTCTGTGCATAAACTAAGCTTTCCAATGCGACTAAAAGTAAGGTGTTTAAACAGTAATAATCTTTCTCTCTTCCCTATGTATCTTTTTTCTTTTCTTGCCTCAGTAGCTTTCATTTCAAAAGCTGCATTAGTTGGCTCTACTATTATCGTATAAACTTCCACTGTATTGTTACATGGCTTATTCAGAGAGCGCCTGATCTGGCAAGCTATCAGTACATTAATCGGAAATCTATTAAAGAGTAGAGTCCATTTTACTGCCTTGAAACATTTGATTTTTTTTATCACATTTCAGCAGAATTCTGTTTGAAAGTCATTTGAACCACCACCACTAGCCTAGTACTAATGTGTGCAATAGAAATCTATAAGGCATTCAATCTCCACTGCTTACTTCCATTCTTGGTCAATTTTCAGTTGAAATTGACTGACTAAGTGATTAGCTTTTAATTGATATTTGCTCTCTTCGATGTGTTTACTGACTTTGAACATCTAATTAATTTAAGAAATTGAGTGGCGAATTACCTTCCCAGCCTAAAGCCTTGTGCACCAGGTAGATGGTTCTTGGCCGAAGTGCAGAGAGCTGGACCATCGTTTTTCAGACCCAGCCAAACTCCATTGTGTTCCCGCTTTACCCTTGCCGCCCCATTGTGTGGCACATATTGTCCCCCAGCTTCATTCCATAGCAGAGGAACCTGGCTTGCAGGCATCTGTACAGAACTCGACCCCAAACGATTGCTTGACAGAGCGAACCCTGATCCCCACGGGTGGCAGTAACCGTGCATTGTGTAAGCACCTTAAAGTAAACCCGAGGTGAAACATGCAAGAAAAATTAGATACATATCTAGGCAGAGGAATCCTCCTGAGGCTTCCTGTGTCCACCTCACCTCTACCGCCGCTGCCCAGGGTATCCTCTGGAAACTTGCAGCTACACTCCTCCTTTAAGCACGACCAGGGCCATAATCTGCCCTCATGAGTATGGCTACATGTGCGCAGTAGCTAGGAGTTGCTTGTGTTTGAGTGGCTCCAGCTTACTGCGCAGACACAGCGGTACTCGTGCTGATGCAGTATGGCCACGCTTGTATACAATGGGGAGCGCGTCCACAATAACTTGTCCGACAAGCTTTTGTCAGATCTGTTCCAGGGGTCTGTGCGTGGCAACCGTGAGGGCGAGGAGGACATGGAAGCCTCTGGGGGCTTCCCTCTACCCAAGTATCTGTTTTTTTTCTTGCAGGTTTTGCCTTAGGTACATTTTAAGTCTTTTTTTGCATTATTTCTTGTAACATGCTCTGTTTTCAAGATCTGCAAGCATTCTGAGAACTGTTGGAATTCATTATGGCTCTTTTCATGTTCACGAGACCAAAAAGATACTTTCTTTCCTTCCACAAAGGAAGAGATGATTTTACTGTTAATAATAGACCATGCATCCTGAGAAGATGGCAACGTGGGTACAGAGTGCAGACCTGCTGTAAGGCTGAGTAATATTAGAACCTTAACAGGAGAAGGAGACAGTATGATGCATGTCTCGCTCAGCATCGTGCTGTAACTTTCTTTTAGGCCATTTCTCACATTAAGCCTATTGTGCAGACTGTACCCAGAACAGTTAATATCATTTGTTACGGATCTCAGTGAATCATCTTCACAGTGGTTAAGCAGCAGATTAGGGATCTGGGCAGATCAGAGGCTAATGTCACTTGGGTAGTCTGCAGTTTAAGTCACTTTATGACATTTAACAATAGGTTCATCTGTGCTTCCCTTTCTGCAGACTCCACAACATGATTTCTCGGCTACGGTTCATAAAAAATGATAATATTCTTTGACACATCTTCACAGGGACATTAGGCCCTCTTCTTTTTGCCAAGTATGTTATATTTAGAATTTGACCATCTTGGGTGTTTCTGAGTCAGCTTTCCATGTTGCTATTGACCTTATTAAATAAAGGCTACCGAGGATTATTCTTTAAATAGAACTGTTAAACATGTCAGCGTAATACTCGCTCTACATAAAAGAAAGAGAAATGCAATTAAAGTATAACTCCGTGATGCATTAAATGAGTCTTCCCCTAGTTATGCCATTTATCTCAATTCATTTTGAAGATCTTTTCTCCCTTGATTATTATCTGCTTTGAAAAATCACTAAAATAGCCATTATTGTTCCTGCTCTGCATTGTGTCATGTATTTGAACAAGCTTGTTTTAACTGTTCTAGCTGTAAAAGAAAAAAAGAAAACAATCAGCAGTTTATTCCAGTCACAATCCACCCCTCCTGCTGTCTCCAGGGCTGCCGCTGAATCTTTTATATGCACCTAATATATTCAGGAGAAGGCATGCAGCAGCTACTGACATGATGGGCAACAAGAGCTGGAACCCGAGATGAGAGGGATATGGAGGCTGCCATATTTATTTTCTTTTAGACACAAGTTGCCCCGATACTGTGTCTCTAATACTTTTAGCCATAGACCCAGAACAAGCATGCTCATGATGTTCTCTGACTCAAGTCTGACTGGATAAGCTACATGCTTGTTTCAGGGTGGTCACTCAGATACTGATGCCAGAAGATCAACAGGACTGTCAGGCCACTGGTATTGTTTAAAGAGGCGCTGCCAGCCATACTATCTCAGAAAAAAAACAACATATATAAGTAGATAAATACTTACTCTACTTACTTAGTATATGTATTGCACTGTCCACGTTTTGATTTTAGTGGTTTTTCTATAGGGGAAAAAAAAGAGAAAATCCTTTTTAGCATTTCCCATTTTAACTGTGCTATTTTGAAGCCAATCCTGATGTCATTTCCTCCCTTACTCTCCTCTGCCTGATTGTGTATGCATTGCCCGCCCTCGTCTCAGTCTTCAGGCACTCCCATCCAGCTCTACAATAGAAAGTTAATTGTCTTAACATGAGAAATATTGGCCAATCAGAGAGGAACAGAGGTGTGGGAGGGGAAAACAGGAAGTAAAGAGGCTACAGCCAATCAGTATGCATTAGTTAAGTCTGAGGGGAAAGTAGAGAAGCAAAAAAGGACAACCCAGCATGCCCTGCAACTTCCTTTTTGCTGCAATGCACCAAATAACAGTCAGGTAAGCTGGGGAATTATCATTTATAAACAAAAGTATTAGTATTTTTAACTTTTGGATTGTGTGGTTACGTGGTTCTTGTTTACCAGATAAAAATAAAGAATTGATTTTTTTTATTTTATGCCCGACAGTTACTCTTTAAAAGGAAATTAATATAGCAGCCTCCAGACCAATGGGTTCACGTTAAGATGCCTCCATCTGGAAAAAAAAAAAATTGATTGCAATGGCAAGCTCTCACTAAAAGGGCGAGACGGTCTTTTACTACTGCTAATATTACTACCATTTCTACTGGTCTTTTATCGTGAAGTTAATTGATCAAAGCAGATACTAGGTTCACAAGATGTCCTTTACGGTGCGTATACATCTTACGTCGTTGCTCGATTGTTAGGTCAGGCACACTTATCAGCTATAGCCAAGAAGCATGAAATATTTAATGGAAAGGAAAGGAGGGATGAAGGGGCAGCACACAAGCAGGCGGCATCCGGTGGGTGGTGTAAGTAGTAACACAATGCATGTTAGTCATCTGACATGCTGGATTGTTAAATGACATCATGAGCAGCTGTACACATGGTAGAGTCTCAGCCAAGATGGCACTTTACTGAATATAAATTAATAGATGCAATTGCTTATTTTTACACTATTACTGTGTAAATGATTTAGTCAATATCTGCTTATTGTAAAATCTTTGCTCACCCTAATTTATGTACTTACATTTACTACAGGTGATGGTGAGGTGCATCATAATGGAATGTTTGTTGTGAAGTGAGCAAGAACAACCCAGAGTGCTCTGCGACAAAAGGCTGTGTGACATGAGCCTAGGCCAGTGATCTGCAAACTTGGCTCTCCAGCTGTTAAGGAACTACAAGTCCTACAATGCATTGCAGGAGTCTGACAGCCACAGTCATGATTCAAAAAGGCAAATGCATTGTGGGACTTGTAGTAGTTCCTTAACAGCTGGAGAGACAAGTTTGCAGATCACTGGCCTAGGCTAAACCTCACTAGGAGGGCGGGGTACATAAAAGAACATCTATAGGAAGTGTTTCTAATGCTAGAACCAGGATAATAGAATGAAATAGGATACCTATTTTACATTTACTATATACAGTGGAGGAAATAATTATTTGACCCCTCACTGATTTTGTAAGTTTGTCCAACGACAAAGAAATGAAAAGTCTCAGAACAGTATCATTTCAATGGTAGGTTTATTTTAACAGTGGCAGATAGCACATCAAAAGGAAAATCGAAAAAATAACCTTAAATAAAAGATAGCAACTGATTTGCATTTCATTGCGTGAAATAAGTTTTTGAACCCCTACCAACCATTAAGAGTTCTGGCTCCCACAGAATGGTTAGACACTTCTACTCAATTAGTCACCCTCATTAAGGACACCTGTCTTAACTAGTCACCTGTATAAAAGACCCCTGTCCACAGAATCAATCAATCAAGCACTCCAAACTCTCCAACATGGGAAAGACCAAAGAGCTGTCCAAGGATGTCAGAGACAAAGTTGTAGACCTGCACAAGGCTGGAATGGGCTACAAAACCATTATCAAGAAGCTGGGAGAGAAGGTGACAACTGTTGGTGCGATTGTTCGAAAATGGAAGGAGCACAAAATGACCATCAATCGACCTCGCTCTGGGACTCCACGCAAGATCTCACCTCGTGGGGTGTCAATGGTTCTGAGAAAAGTGAAAAAGCATCCTAGAACTACACGGGAGGAGTTAGTGAATGACCTCAAATTAGCAGGGACCACAGTCACCAAGAAAACCATTGGAAACACATTACACCGCAATGGATTAAAATCCTGCAGGGCTCGCAAGGTCCCCCTGCTCAAGAAGGCACATGTGCAGGCCCGTCTGAAGTTTGCCAATGAACACCTGAATGATTCTGTGAGTGACTGGGAGAAGGTGCTGTGGTCTGATGAGACCAAAATAAGGCTCTTTGGCATTAACTCAACTCGCTGTGTTTGGAGGAAGAAAAATGCTGCCTATGACCCCCAAAACACCGTCCCCACCGTCAAGCATGGGGGTGGAAATATTTTGCTTTGGGGGTGTTTTTCTGCTAAGGGCACAGGACAACTTAATCGCATTAACGGGAAAATGGACGGAGCCATGTATCGTGAAATCCTGAACGACAACCTCCTTCCCTCTGCCAGGAAACTGAAAATAGGTCGTGGATGGGTGTTCCAGCACGACAATGACCCAAAACATACAGCAAAGGCAACAAAGGAGTGGCTCAAGAAGAAGCACATTAAGGTCATGGAGTGGCCTAGTCAGTCTCCGGACCTTAATCCAATAGAAAACCTATGGAGGGAGCGCAAGCTCAGAGTTGCACAGAGACAGCCTCGAAACCTTAGGGATTTAGAGATGATCTGCAAAGAGGAGTGGACCAACATTCCTCCTAAAATGTGTGCAAACTTGGTCATCAATTACAAGAAACGTTTGACCTCTGTGCTTGCAAACAAGGGTTTTTCCACTAAGTATTAAGTCTTTTATTGTTAGAGGGTTCAAAAACTTATTTCACTCAATGAAATGCAAATCAGTTGCTATCTTTTATTTAAGGTTATTTTTTCGATTTTCCTTTTGATGTGCTATCTGCCACTGTTAAAATAAACCTACCATTGAAATGATACTGTTCTGAGACTTTTCATTTCTTTGTCATTGGACAAACTTACAAAATCAGTGAGGGGTCAAATAATTATTTCCTCCACTGTATATTGTTACTGTTCCTCTTTAAAGCGGAACTGAACTCTTGCACAGCACACAATGAAACGTCTTTATTCCACATATATTGGCTTCAGAAACTGCTCTGTGTTCTGTGTTTGTTCAGCCAGATAAGTGTCTAATTACTTCTTATCGGCAACCATGGGAAGACTGCAGGAGAACTCTGCCTTGGCAGCTCTCCTCATTCAGTAAACACTGAGGCTTGACCATTTCATTGCCCCCTGCAAAAGTGAAATTAAGTTCAACTTAAGATTTTGTAAGGATTTCCATAAATTATAATGGATACATTTTTTTTCCATGAAGGTTATCATGCTGTGGCTAGTCTTTTAGAACAGAGAGGAGGTTCTGAGTTTCTTCCACCTTAAACTTGTATGGGTAGGTGCACAGAGGCGTCTTGTATGTCAGAGGCAGTGCCCTTAACCAGTACACTAATCTAGCCACAACAACGTTGATACAAGAGAGCACATTATATTGGCCTCTCCATAGCAAACCGAAATACAGGCAACAGCTTCTACCTCCAAAGAGTCTTCAAGGTTGTTAGAAATTACAAACCGCATAAAAAAGTTATGAAGTTGATTTATTGAGCTCAGCAGCAGATGTTTCTGGCGTTAAATTGATTGTAAAAGATACATTTAAGAAAAATAATTTTTGGTGTCAATTAGTGAAGCTCTCCTGCTTATCGACACATGCTGGCAAAATAGCTGTAGATGCTAGCATATCAATAATGTAGGAGTGATGTGGTTTACATATTAAATGGTGTATGAAACTCTCCATCCCTCATCTTCATTTGCATGATAAAAGATGCCTGTGTATTGAGCTCATGAAGCAGACGGCTAAGTGCCATTTTCAGTTTGTGTTTTTTTCTGAAGTCTTTGAGATGTAATCACTGTAAAATCACTTAGATCCTGCTGTCTTTTCCAAAATCTAAACTACTGTAAAAATATCTTGCTGATCACAAGAACTAATGCAACTACAACAAAAAAGTTATACCAGTTCTCCACCTTCGTATAACTGAAGAGGCAAAGCATGCCACACACGGTTCAGTTTCAGATTGCAAATTGGCCACACAACACTGCCAAAACAGGCCTTGCGGTGATTACCACGTTAGTATCCCCTTCTGGTTTAGCCAAATAGGAAGTGCATGAAGCGTATTGTAAAAATATGCTTCGGTGCCGCAACGCCGCCACAAACATTTTTTTAAAACGCATGCATTGCCATATATTTACATTACTTCCGGTCTGCTGCAGGAGCCACACTGCAAAGTAGGTATGCGCTCTCGTTAGGGTGCTTCCGGCACAGCGTACAGCAGCGGGGATAGTATGAACTAGCCCATAGATTTTCATTGGGCCGCAGTGGGGCACCACACCGCCCCAGTGTAATAGGGCCCTCAGTGGTACAGTAGTGGTACTCTGTGCAGCCATTGATTTTAGCATTAGATAGAAAGGATACAATTGTGCTGGAATTATGCTACATGCCATTCTGATTTCATGATTTCAATGTTCTGCTATGTATTTCCAATCTTGTTTGCAGACCTGCTGGGTTCAGAATAAAATGTACACATGCACAGTAGAGCACCGGTAGGTACAGGAACAAACAGATACGTGTGCAGTAGAGTGCCAGCTTGTCTTTACAATCAGCAGTGGTGCATAGGAACTTGATAACTGGAAGCACGATTTCTATGGATTAGTACACCCAAAGTTGGAAGCACTGTATAGAGTTTGTCAGCATTGGTGGAGAGAAACCTATAACTGACCTTTACTTGGAGCCTGTACACACCCTACATGGAACTTGGCTGAGGCGGTCATTAAGGGCCATCTCAGCCAAAATCTATTATCTGTACAAATGTCCCTTCGTGGTCACTAAGAGATTTGTCACTCTAGTTACACGGACAAGCAAGCACCTTGCTTACATGTTGAATCCACCCTCTGGAAATGGTCCCATCATGAGCCACCCTCTCATATTTCATTCCCATGCCGTAAAAACTGAAACTACAGCAATTGATGTGTTGGACGCTTGTTGTCCGCATTGTCTTCCTACAATCCAGCTCAGTTCTTACAGGTGACACTGATTGAGTGTGTATATGCATGCACCTTTACTGTTATCCTTTAAAGTGTACCTCTACACTTTACTCTGCATGTACTTTTAAATGAAGACTTTTTTGTATTTTCTTCCGTAAGCCAGATATATATTCGTTATATCTTTACTTTGTCGTTGTGGGGCGTCATTCTTCAGATATCATCATTTCCTGACTTATCACAATAGCCATCCCCTTGCACTTCCCACCTCTCTTCTGTGTAAGCAGTGCTACCTCAGAGAGCACTCGGAGCACAAAGTAAAGGTACCCATACATCTACCGATTTTGGTGGCCGATCGACCAATAGACAGATCTCTTTCTGATCGAATCTGGGCTGAGAGAGATCTGTTGGCTGCCATAAACCGCAGGCTGGTTCCAAATCGATTTCAGCATGAAATCTTCTGGCAATCTGCCTCATGACGATTATACTGTACGCCTAGTAAAACAATGTAATTCCGGCATGTAGAACATGGCAGAGATAAGCTCAAGTGAAGGAATGTCCAGTTCAGGTTCGCTTTAAGCTCTGTGTCCTTTCACATGAGTGAAAATAGGATAAAAAAGCAGAGCTGCTGAATTCTTTGTGTTTTCCCTTTTACTTTCTTGGAAGGAAACTTGCAAACTGTTCTTAACACCATACATCAGCAAAATGAAAGCAGAGGAAGACAGAGCTCCCTATAAAATATACCGGCTTTTAGATGTGAGCGCTGATGTATTGGGAATGAAATTACAGAACTCAAGCAGGGCAGCCTAACCACAGATACTTTTTTGTTCTGTTCGGCATTACTATGCTGTTGCAAATGTGTGGCAGATAACTCTGTGACATTACATATTGCAGATTGCTCTTACTCACTGTGCCTGAGGAGAGAAGAAGAGAGAGCACTGTGGCTGTAATCGCCTTATATTGTGGTTTATCACAAAACCTCAGCAATTTCAACTTTTTATTTTTTTAATTTTTTTCTGGAGGCCATTTCATTCCTGAAATTCTAAGATGGTCCTCAAAAATCACTTAACCGTTGCCGGTCTATTGTCGCAGCCTTGCCTGCTTCCTTCTAGCTTAGCTGCTTTTAATCCATCCAATAATTCTAAAAATATTTCTAGTTTACCACTTTACTTAGATGAGTGAGTTGTGTTCTTCCAACACTGCAGGGGGTAAAGGAAATGTGCCACATTAATACAGGGGCTACAGTATGTCCTGAAAATGTCCCATGTTGATACAGTGGCCACAGCGTGCAACATAAAAATGTTGGGGAGGATGAGGTTGGGGTTTAGGTGTCAGGAAGGGATTAACATTCGGGCCTGAAATTATAGTCTGGCTTCAGGAAGAGATTAATGTTAAGAGGTGGAAGATGGGATTGGGCATCAGGATGGAATTAGGTTGTGTCAGGAAGGGATTAATGTTGGGGGGGGGGGGGGGGGGTGGAGCTTGGCTTGGCTTTGATTCATCTTGAGCTGGGGAGGTTAGGGTTAGCTATCATGAAGAAAGTTGTACATTAAGAAGAAGGCTAAATACCCAACAGGAGATGGATCAGGAAATGTGTGAGAAAGATGAGGATCATTCCCCAAGATATATTTCAAAATGGCGTAGCGCAGGAAAAAATGACGGGCTGCAAACCAACAATCAAAGAATTGTGGTAATTTGCACAAGTCAAGAGTCAATGGTCAATTGAATGATTGTTCGTTCAGTGATCTCTCAATGGCCGTTGTTCAATAGGAACAATCGTCACAGGTAGTTAGGCATCTTTTATGCTTGTTTAACAAATTTTCATTAAGCAGTGCTACACAATAAAAAAAAATTAGCAAAATCGCATTGTGGGTATGGATCTTAAGGTTCGACGTCGGGAAGGAGGTTATAGTTACATAGTAACTTTATTGGGTGATTGGTTAAAGCTAGCCAAACAATGTGGAGAACTCCAACAAAATGATTGCTGGAAACCATGTCATCTAGTCAAGGAACAATTTGTATAGTCATACCACTGATCAGATGGCAATCTGCACCAAATCCATCCATACTTCAGTATGACTTGACTCCCTGCCATGCCAATTCAGTAGTTTGTGGTGAACACACTTGTCCCTCGTCTGCCCTTTTCCATAAGGTGGTAATTTTTTAATGATTTTTTTTTATCTTCTGCTGTAGTGAGGTATTGACTATTTTGGGAGCAAATTGAAAATTTGGAAAGTTTATTTTAGCTTTAATAACATTTTGACCTTACGTGTGTTCCTTGCAGACTTTCAAGTGACATCAAATCGTTTGTCAAGCAATCTTCTCTTTTGTTACAGTCGGGACACATTTGTAGCAGATTATAAATGGCCCCCAGAGGCATGATCCTTCTATTTGCATTTCATCAATCACCGCCTAAATTTGCCAACATAACTACTGTTTACCATTAGTGAACGCCTTTTCAATGTTAATGTTCAGGCTGTATTGCAGCTTATACGGCAGAGTACATAAGAAGTGATATTGCCAAGTCTGCGGTAACTTGCAGTAATAATTTTGTCAGCGACTGTGCATTTCAATGAAGACCTTGATGTGTCTGTGGAAATATATTGAGCTGAACAATCACTGTTTTAGTATCTTTTCAGAAATGTTGTTGTCAGCAGTAGTACACCTGGGGATTGCACATATTATGTGATTTCCTTCTCATATCTTTCTTGCTCATTTAGATGTGAATATATATTTGTGAGTTATGACAAGCTGATGATAAGCTGGGATTTGGTGTTCAGAAACAAAAATACAGTAATGCATATAGCCATCGAGGAGGCAACTGTTTTGAGCCAGAATAATAATAGAATTGAAAAGCAGATAGATTGACTTTGAAGCTTTCAGTCTGCAATCAGCAGCAGAATTATGATAGTGCCTGACATTGCTTGGGAGAGCTGGATGCAGAACAGCTGTATTGTGCTTAGGCGCAGTTGTTCAGTTATTGGGGGCTGCAGCTGTAGAGTGTAGAGAGGACAGGGCTTTAGTATGATATAATGAAGGGAAGGCTTATTTCTTAAGGTAGGTGTGTGGTTGTGTGTGTAGGTAGTACTTTTCAACATCCAACCTGATGTAATCTCAAACGTGGTGGCATGTGAAGTGGTGGAAAAGAAAAAAAGATTGATTCTCATCTATGGAGTGGAAAGGCTCTGGATCTTCTTGAAAACCTTCCTGGTGCTTTCTTGGTCCACTCGTTCCAGCGTGTCTCCAGGTGAGGTTACATGCCTTCAGGACTTCTCTACAATCTTTGGAAGTACTCTCATCCCTGAGTACTTCCTAAGATTGGCACATCTGTGCTGCACATGAAAGAGCCCAGATTTGGGGCTAGGGATCCGCTAGTCTTTGGAAGTACCCGCTGGTTGAAGAACTTCACTGTTGCCCAGCGCTGGAACTACGATACGGAGCAAGGACCAGGAAGGCAGTATGGTGATCCAGAGCCTTTTTTTTTTTAATACGCTCTACATTTAGTACTTTAAGCCTTGTACATACAGTACTTAAGAGAACTACTGCCCAACAGGAATTGTGGGTCAGGAATTGGGACTCTATCCTCTGAACGACAATTGCTTGCCAAAGCTGTACAGACACGGTATTGGCCTGGTGGCTTGCAACACATCTGTTACTTTAAGGCTGGATTCACATTTAAATGTTTATTCGGGACCTTCTTGAAACAAGTTAGAATAGGGCGATCTGTTACAACGCAGAGATGTGAACAGGCCCATAGAATTGTATGGGCAGTGAGTTGACATGCAAAATTATTCTGCGACGCAGTTGATGCACTGTGAACTAGAAATGATTGGTGCAGCCATACATTCTGGCTTGTGCTGTTGAAGGGAATATACAGGGCCGGATTTGTACTCTTTACCGCCCAAGGTCACCGTCACCAGTCGCCCCCCTTCGGTATAGGTAGCGAGATGACCCCTCCCCCTTCCCTCTAGTATAGGTGGCTAATAATGCCCTCCAGTATAGGTAGTCAGATCACCCGTCCCCCTTTTCCCTTCAGTATAGTCAGATGACTCCTTTAATTCCTCCTTTTCCCACCCCCTTCAGTATAGGTAGCCAGCTCGCCTTCACACCGCAGCAGCCATCAGTGTCACTCATTTCTTCACTTGTCTCCAGTGCAGAAGCTTCCTCTTCTTTTCCGTCTCCAATGCTGCCCAAGTCCTTAGCCGCCAGCCACAATGCAAACGTGCACAGAGAGAAAATTGGCTGCTGCACAGGCGGTAAGTTGCAGAATACTGCGGTCAGGGCTTGCCTGATTTCCCTGCATTGCAGCATGTGCAAACTTGCAAATGCTGCACCAGTTTAGCCTGCTGGTTTGGTGCCCCTGCTCCTGTGGTGCCCTAGGCCTTGGTGGCCTTGGTGACCTTTGCCTAAATCCGGCCCTGGGAATATACAGTGGGCAGCTCATATTGGGAAACAATAGCAATCAGACAAGGTTGCTGTGTCCTCTGCTTTACTTTGCGAGCAGTGTCTGTAAAGAGCCTTCAGATATGAGGGTGATAATTTAGATGGATGTTTTCAGTTGAACTTTCCTATAGACAGGTACCTGTGAACTGGTGCTTTATATGTCAAGGCTTATACAACATAGATACATAATGAATATTGTTTTAAAACAATGATGTTCACTTAAACAACACGGCTCCTCTGCGGCAGTCTTGCTAGAAAGCACACATAATATCTGCATTCCATTTATTTTGCTCTGCATATTCAAATCAAGTCTTTGCATAAATCCAAAATTTAATTCCACAAGCTCTCTAGAGTCACTTATAATGACAGATGGGACTGTGCTACAGTTTGCCATTTTTGGGCACTGGAAATGTGCTGCATTTGTCATTGAGATCATGAGGATGATAACTGTGCCTCTTTTTAAGAGGTTTTTAGTATAAGATTAGGATAAATAACATAGCCGTGTTTCCTTCATCATGTGGCGGGTCATAGAGAGAAAATGTTGCAAATTTGTTACATTAAAATCAGTCACTGATTTTTATCATTAAAATGAATATGCTAACTTCTTTTTTTAAGCTAAAATAGTATTTGTTGGCCTTAAATGGAAATTAAGTGGTAACGTTGTGCTTGTTGTTTGTACATTTTATGAACCAAGCCACCTGACGCTCATAAAAAGAAAATGTTTTATTACTACTCAAGTTAAAAGTAATACTGCAAAGTCCGCGTTACCTGGAATTCAGGCACTTGGAAGTCTCAACCAACCGGCATGCCTGATGGAGAACAGGGACCTGTGTGCTCTATGTGAGTTCTGGCAGGCTTATCAATACTTACCGAGCCTCCAGCGATGGATAGCAGTCTCTCTCTATCTCCCAGCGGGCTCCATGCAGCTTCCGGCATCTGTGTACGGAAGCCGGAGTGTCACATGACCCGATGCTGGTCAGCTGACGCTCTGGCTTCCGTGCATCGGGGAAGCCGGAAAGCCGCTCTGAGATATAGAGGGAAACTGCCATACATCGCTGGAGCCTCAGTAAGTATTTCAGGGGGGAGGTTTGTGCTCAAGCACCCAGCAAACACATGTATCCGGCATCAGGCGATCTCCGCTGGTCCTGGATACCGAGGACTTTGCTGTAGTGTGTTTTACGGTGTATAAGACGCTCCAAAATATGACGCACCTAGGTTTAGAGGGCAAAAACCAGGGGAAAAATATTATATACAAAACCTGGTGTGTCCATCATGTCCCGGGAGCATCTTGAAGATGTTCTCCCCTAATTATTGTGTCCTCCTGTGTCCCCATCTTCTCCCTTCTGTCCCAGAATCATGTGCTTCCTTCTGTCCCCATGTGTCCCAGTGTGTCCCCTTCTGTCCCCAGTGACTCCCCTTCTGTCCCCGAGTGTCCCCTTCTATGTCCTCTTCTGACCCCAGTGTGGCTCAGTACCTTATGAATATTTTTTCCACCTTTACTCCTCAAACAAAAATCAGATTGCAAATGGATGAAACTGTGGCATGTACAAGCTCTCTACCCTTACTGCAATACAGTGCTCAGGGCTCTTTCACACTTGGAGCTGATCCATGCGTTTTGACCGATCGCTCCTACAATGTGCTTAGAATGGTAACATGAAAGTCTATTTGACTTTCATGTTAACTTTCACATTAGACAAAGCGTTCTAGAGCATTACGTTGTAACGCATCTGTGAGCATCATGACGCCCAGTGCTGACGTTTTCCTGTTGGGTGAATTAGAACTACCACCGCAAATCAGCATCACACCGCAACTTCCCGACGTCACGCCATAGGTCAAAACGCGTACATGAAATCTGTTCCTGCATGCGTTATGTAATGTGAAAGAGGCCTAAGTGACTGTCAATTCCCTGCCGTTACTACCTTCACCTGTGGCACATTACTGTGATATAAGTGCTCAGTAAATAAAGCACTTATAGGTTCACTTTAAATACTAAGTGAAATGTGATGTTTATTCGGATCCTCACCTCCACATTCAAGTACAAAGATGGCACAAGTCTGGGGACCTTGCTCTTGCAATGTTATAGACCATAAACAGCAGAAACAGTAACATGACACTTTCATCTGCTCACAAAACATTACCAGGTGGAAGTACAGATGGAACACTAAAAACTGAACGATTTATTTGGAATATGTTTTATGTTGCTAAGTAAAACACTTTTTTTTCTTAACGTAAGGCAATACATAAATAAACCAAATGTGTTATAATTTCCTTTAAGGCGGTAATATACAAAACATCCTAATGGTGGCCATACATGGTACAATTTTTTCATACAATCTTACCATTTCTATGTAATATAAGGGAACTGCCTAAATTATCCTTACAGTATATTCACTTAATTTGCCCTTATACTACATAGAAATGGCAAGATTGTATGAAAAAAATTGTACCATGTATGGCCACCATAAGGAAGAGGATGGAGAGATCCTGGAAACCCCTGGGTGACAGCAGCACTGGGGGTATGATACAATCACTATTGACTTCTGAGGTAATATATAGCGTTCAGTTCTGATCATTTTCACTACACAAGGTGTCCAGGCCAGCATTAGTATGTTAGTGTGAATGAAGGATTCACTCGCACTGAATCAGGTAAATGATTCACACCAAATCCGTTGTGTTGCAATGGGCATCATCACTGCAATGCAATGCAATGCAATGCAATGCAATGATATTCCTGTGGGGCACATCAAGTGCAGTGTGGAGGGTTCTAACGCAGTAATGCATGGCATGCCACAATGAGTACCCCATGCATACTTTTTCCTTGTACTGTATGCCTCACTGTGTGGCCACACCACTGAGAGAAAGGTTTTTACTTCTGCTGATTTTAGTATGGTTTGTGAGTTTAATTTTTACTGGACTGGGTGACGTATGCAGAGAGGCCAAGGCTGTGGAAATGTACATTTCTGTGATAACTCAAACCGCTATGCAATGAATATTGCACTGTGGCTGGCAAATATTGATTAGTACATGCTTTTTCTGGTGTGTGGACCTTTTGTATATTTTGTCTGGTGTGTGGAATGCTGCTCCCAAGCCCCCAACTGATATTTTCTGTCTGCAGCGGTGGCACATTGATGGAACACAGAGTTTCACTGCATCGAGTAATGCAATGCTGTAGTTTAAGAAATTTTCTATAAATTTCATGCTGAAATCAACTGAAAATCTCTGTATGTGCAGTGAGTAAGGGAATTTAGTCCCTCTGATCAGATTCAAATCCTTTTTGGGTGGAAATCTATGCATATATGGGCACTTTAACTCCATGTAAAATCACTACCTCACCATTATCCTCTAATATTCCATGCCTAGCCGTGACCTCTACCCTTCAAACCTATATCCTGCCCTACTTTACTACTTTGTCTTCAACCCAATCCTAACCAATAAACTTAGGCTAACCCTAATGGACCCATTAGAAGCCCCGGGTAAGTTCAAATCTTTTCCCCCCTCCCCCCATACAGTATTCCTTTAAACATTGTCTGTATTTGCTTGCTGAAGCTTTAAAAAGAAATTAGGACTCCCATTTATTGACTGAATTAAGATACAATACTACGATTTACTTTATGTGCTTGAGTATGACAATTTCTGATATAGTAAACCACTTTGCCCCATCCCTTGGAGTTTACTATAGTGGGATTCTACTGTATTTATAACCTATATCAAAGGGCACCCAATGAATTGGCATCTCCAACTCCCCCTCTTTGCAAAGAATAATATGCATGATTTTCCCTTCATTGACCAGATCTATCTTAGTTGGATGGCACTTAGCACTTTCATATATGCATGCATCCCCAGGTAACTTATACAGATGTAACACTTTTGATGGCTGAAATGATCGCTTGTGATCATTTCGCAGTCAGTCTGGTGACGGTACAGAAATCCTCCATGTTCCGAGTCCGACATGATTTATTTAGGGTGGCTATTGCTTTGTCCCCACACACCGCAGTCCTGCTTCTCCTCCCAAACAACATGCAGGTCAGCGGAGCGGAGTTTGTATCACTGTTACTTTCTGCCGAGCCAACTGTCGGCCGAAATAATGACAAATAATTTCTTTTTGGCTGACAAAGTACTGTTTCCATGCTAGACTTTAGTCTCTCTGGGCAGCTTCAATTATCAGCTCTCCCTGTCGACACAAAGGCATGAATAAAACGCACAAAAGGTAGTAGGTCCATTTTGCAGGAAAGTGTACATAAGCCAGTCAATGAAAGCCTTCTGCCAGGGATACCTTTTTGTGTGAAGGTGTTTAATTTGCCTTATTAACATGACAATACACCTTCTGCTTGGTTATGTTTTCCTGACACCATTACCAAAACAAAAGAGCGCTGATCTATCACCAAAACGTCACGCTTTTATTTCAGCTCAGTTAAACACAGAGCGGTAATAATCCAAAGTAATGGAGCACGGCTGCGTGAGAGAGCGATTCATCATTGGAAGAGATTGATTAATCATTTTGATAACAAAATCAAATTGCAAGACTGGCTATTAAAATAAATGGATAAATGATGGGGGTAATAAATCAGGATAACATGTTAATGTTGTTTAGGGATACTCAAGTTAATATTTCCAGGGAAGAACCCTGTTAGGGAAGAGCCGGAGAGAAATATCTGCAAATAAACACATAAAAACATAATGTAGCCAGTATAAAAGAAATGCTATAATTGCTTTCTCTGCCAATTTGTGAAGGATTCTTTAGGTTTAATTGTTATGTTCTTGTTTTAATATCACCCACAGGAAACATGCAGCATTCCTGTTTTACTCATAATATTGCTGTTTTCTGCCCTCAAAAAAAAAAGTTGTTTATTGAAACAGAAGGTTTATAATATCATGTCCTAAAGATAAATGTAGCTCTTTAAATGACCGGTAGACCTTAACATGAACCTGCATTCGGCTTTCGCTTTTTCAGCTATTAGTATATATGAGATACATGCACCTAAAGGCATGTTTATATACCTTGCATAGTGCCATGGGAGCTATGAAACCTGCCTGGTGAAATAAGAGAAGCTACAACTGCACTTAGCAGCTGATGGTAACCACACCCAAGGCTGTATTTGTCATTGCATGGAGTGTCACGGGTAGCACATTAGGATGAACAGCACTCGGGTGTAATTCTTCCATTTTTTAATATATTTTTATCTAGCTTTCCTCTTAAACCTCATACATTTGAACGCAAGATGGAACTCAGCGGATGGGGCCTTTGGGGCCATCCTGGCCAGGAATCTAGCATGTGTACAGGTGTCCCTCAAGGTCACTTAGAAATCTGGAACACTGGTATTCCAATGAGGTGGTAGAGCAAGTGCATTGTTTTTGTGTTCACATGTGTTGGAAGTTGCTTCCTTGTGTACCGCCCATTGCTACTCCTACCCTCTCCATCGAAACAGGACAGGCCAATCCTTTCCGGCAATGCTAATAATGCGTGTATATCTAGCGATGTATGGGCAGATTCAACCAAGAGAAAAATCTCTCTCTTACCCAATCTGATACGAGAGAGATGTGTGGGCGAGCCCATACACCCCAGGCCGATTCCCAATCAATTTTATGCTGAAATTGCTGCTGTACCCCCCTAATGTAATGTTCCCTCATGCCAGTGTAAATGTATACATTACCTCTCCGCAGCCTCCGCTTGTCCCCCGCACTCTTCTGGCATTCCTCTTCCGCATACACGCGCTCCTCTCATGGTTTACAATTAAGGGCGAACTTGTGTGACGTCACACTCGCCCCCTTACCAGGAAACCACGTAGGGCGCGCGTGTATGCGGAAGAGGAATGCCGGAAGCCTTTGGAGGACAAGAGGAGGCTGCGAAGAGGTCATTTCCGTCCCGAAATTGGTTGCTTTGTTAGTTGGGCATGCACTTGGCGGCACCAATTTTCATCCAATTCGATTATAATAATCGAATTGGATGGTCGATCTGCTGCCAAGTCGCCTGATATATGGCCACCCTAATGCTGGGCATATACGAGCTCGATTAGCCGCCGGATCGACTCCCGCCGCGTCCCCACTCGTCCTCGCAGATGGCCGGATCAATTCCCGCTCATCCCCACGGGCGCTCCTTATCTTCTGCTCGATTCCCCGCTATTGTCGGTGAGCGGGGTATCGATCCGGTGGGTCATCGGACCTGTCGGAAATTATCAATCGAGCCATCAGCGGCTCGATTGATAAGGGCGCATCGGCCCGTGTATGCCAAGCATAACTCTTGGGGATTTGTACTGATATCTAGCAGTAGAGCTGGAGTGGAGGGGGGCTGTGAGCTGCTCTTTGTTATAGAGTAGTGTTGGGCGAACATCTAGATGTTCGGGTTCGGGCCGAACAGGCCGAACATGGCCGCGATGTTCGGGTGTTCGACCCGAACTCCGAACATAATGGAAGTCAATGGGGACCCGAACTTTTGTGGTTTGTAAAGCCTCCTTACATGCTACATATCCCAAATTTACAGGGTATGTGAACCTTGGGAGTGGGTACAAGAGGAAAAAAAAAATTAGCAAAAAGAGCTTATAGTTTTTGAGAAAATCGATTTTAAAGTTTCAAAGGGAAAACTGTCTTTTAAATGCGGGAAATGTCTGTTTTCTTTGCACAGGTAACATGTTTTTTGTCGGCATGCAGTCATAAATGTAATACATATAAGAGGTTCCAGGAAAAGGGACCGGTAACGCTAACCCAGCAGCAGCACACGTGATGGAACAGGAGGAGGCGCAGGAGGAGAAGGCCACGCTTTGTGAGACACAACAACCCCGGCCTTGCATGAGGGCAAGAAGCGTGCGGATAGCATGCTTTGTACCGCCATGCAGTCATAAATGTAATAAAGATAAGAGGCTCCATAAACAGGGACCGGCAACGCTAACCCAGCAGCAGCAGCACACGTGATGGAACAGGAGGAGGCGCAGGAGGAGAAGGCCACGCTTTGTGAGACACAACAACCCAGGCCTTGCATGAGGACAAAAAGCGTGCGGATAGCATGCTTTTTACCGCCATGCAGTCATAAATGTAATAAAGATAAGTGGTTCAATAAACAGGGACCACGCGGCAACGCTAACCCAGCTGCAGCAGACGTGATGGAACAGGAGGAGGCGCAGGAGGAGAAGGCCACGCTTTGTGAGACACAACAACCCAGGCCTTGCATGAGGGCAAGAAGCGTGCGGATAGCATGCTTTGTACCGCCATGCAGTCATAAATGTAATAAAGATAAGTGGTTCAATAAACAGGGACCACGCGGCAACGCTAACCCAGCAGCAGCAGACGTGATGGAACAGGAGGAGGCGCAGGAGGAGAAGGCCACGCTTTGTGAGACACAACAACCCAGGCCTTGCATGAGGGCAAGAAGCGTGCGGATAGCATGCTTTGTACCGCCATGCAGTCATAAATGTAATAAAGATAAGTGGTTCAATAAACAGGGACCACGCGGCAACGCTAACCCAGCAGCAGCAGACGTGATGGAACAGGAGCAGGCGCAGGAGGAGAAGGCCACGGTTTTTGAGACACAACAACCCAGGCCTTGCATGAGGACAAAAAGCGTGCGGATATAGCAGCAATGCTTTTTGCCGCCATGCAGTCATAAATGTAATACAGATGAGAGGTTCAATAAACAGGGACCGGAAACGCTACACCATCCCAGATGTTCATTGGTCATGTTACTTGGTTGGGGTCCTGGAGTGTTGCGTAGTCATTTCCAATCCAGGATTGATTCATTTTAATTTGAGTCAGACGGTCTGCATTTTCTGCAGAGAGGCGGATACGCCGATCTGTGACGATGCCTCCGGCAGCACTGAAACAGCGTTCCGACATAACGCTGGCTGCCGGGCAAGCCAGCACCCCTATTGCGTACATTGCCAGTTTGTGCCAGGTGTCTAGCTTCGATACCCAATAGTTGAAGGGTGCAGATCGATTGTTCGACACAGCTACGTCATCTGACATGTAGTCCTTGACCATCTTCTCCAGGCGATCGGTGTTGGAGGTGGATCTGCACGCTTGCTGTTCAGTGGGCTGCTGCTGCATGGGTGTCAGAAAATGTTCCCACTCCAAGGACACTGCCGATACCGTTCCCTTTTGGGTACTAGCTGCGGCTTGCGTTGTTTGCTGCCCTCCTGGTCGTCCTGGGTTTGCGGAAGTCAGTCTGTCTGCGTACAACTGGCTAGAGGAGGGGGAGGATGTCAATCTCCTCTCTAAAGTCTCCACAAGGGCCTGCTGGTATTCTTCCATTTTGACCTGTCTGACTCTTTCTTCAAGCAGTTTTGGAACATTGTGTTTGTACCGTGGATCCAGAAGGGTATAAACCCAGTAATTGGTGTTGTCCAGAATGCGCACAATGCGTGGGTCACATTCAATGCAGTCTAGCATGAATTGAGCCATGTGTGCCAGAGTCCTACCAGAATCCTCATCATCCTCTTGTGAGCGTTGTGATAGTTGTTGTGATGCATCATAGTCGTCACCTTCCTCCTGGTCTGCTTCTGCTGACCATTCGCGTTGAATTGTGGAAGTCCAACGTGCACCGCTCTGGCCCTCGTCAGTGGTGGCATGAAATTCCTGCTCCAACTCCAGCTGTTCCTCCTCCTCTTCTTCGTCATAGCTGCTGGGGCCAGCGTTCCCTGAGGCGGATGGCCTGATGTTGGTACCATCACGCTGATCGTTTTCTCCTTCAGATTCCCCCAGTTGCATCATGACAGCTGTTTCCTTGATTTTTAACATCGACCTCTTCAGTAAACACAGCAGTGGTATGGTAATGCTGACTGAAGAGTTGTCACTGCTCACAAGCAACGTGGATTGCTCAAAATTTTGGAGGACTTGGCAGAGGTCCAACATGTTGGCCCAATCGGATCCACAGAAGCTTGGCAGCTGGCCGGATGCGCCTCGGTACTGCGCCGTCATGTACTAGACCACTGCACTCTTCTGCTCGCAAAAGCGGGCTAGCATGTGCAGCGTAGAATTCCAGCGCGTAGGGACATCACACAGCAAGCGATGGTGGGGGAGATTGAAGCGCTCCTGCATCTTGGCGAGTGCCCCCGAAGCAGTACTGGAATTTCTACAATGTTTGGCCACTCGACGCACCTTCAACAGAAGATCGTCCACGCCTGGGTATGTCCTCAGGAACCGCTGAACTACTAGGTTCATCACGTGCGCCAGGCAAGGGATGTGTGTCAGCTTAGCCAACCTTAAAGCGCGAATGAGATTACTCCCATTATCACACACAACCATGCCCGGTTTCAGGTCCAGCGGTGCCAGCCACAAATCCGTCTGTTCCTTTATTCCCCTCCAAATTTCCTCCCCTGTGTGCTGCTTATCCCCAAGGCAGATTAGCTTCAGCAACGCTTGCTGACGCATGCCAACAGCTGTGCTGCACTGCTTCCACGATCCTACTGCTGCTGGGTTAGCGTTTCCGGATGAGGTACAGCTTTGAGATGCGTTGGAGGAGAAGGAGTCAGAGAGGTAGGTGCTGCTGTTGTTATCCAGTGGGAGGGACGGCGGTGCAGCTGTTTGTGGCGTGGGCAACACCCGTGCCGTAGCAGGTGAGGAATCGCTGCCAGGCTCCACAAGGTTCACCCAGTGCGCGGTAAGGGAGATGTATCGACCCTGGCCGAACGCACTCGTCCAGGTGTCAGTGGTGAGGTGAACCTTGCAGGCAACGGCATTCTTCAAGCTTCGGGTTATTTTGCTGACCACGTGCTCATGCAACTCAGGCACTGCAGAGCGCGCAAAGTGGTAGCGGCTGGGAACCACGTAACGTGGGATGGCCACTGACATCATGCCCTTGAAGCTGTTTGTCTCCACCACTCGATATGGCAGCATTTCGCAGGCCAGAAGCTTGGCTATGCTGGCTGTTACTGCCACGGCCCGGGGGTCATTTGCTGGCAATTTCCTCTTGCGCTCAAACATCTCCGACACAGACAACTGAACCGTAGCGCTGCACACGGAAGGGCTGTTGGTTGTTGTGTTTGATGAACACTGGGAGACCTCAAGAGCACTACTCCGGAAAGTGACAGTGTCAGCGTCGTCTGATGTTTGTGAATGTTGTGAACCACGCAATGGCTGGGCTACTGCTGCTGCTGAGGCGGGTCTGGTGGTGAGTCTGGTGAACCCAAGGGAGGCAGTGTTGTTGCTGGTACCCTGTCCTGACGCGTTTGCCCACAGAGTGGGATGTTTGGATAGCATGTGACGGCTCATGCTGGTGGTGGAGAGGTTGTTAATACTTTTCCCCCTGCTCAGGCGGGTCTTGCACACCTTGCAAATCGCCATGGTAACATCCTCAGTGCAGTCTTCAAAGAAAGCCCAGACTTTGGAGCACCTGCCTCCTTGCTGGCGATTTCTGTTTGCTCCTCTTTTGCCTCTCACTTGAACTTCCACGCTTGTGGTGCCTGAAATTGCGTGCCGCCTACCTTGTGGCACAAGGCGAACTCGTGCAGCAGTGGGTTCTTCAACAGACTCATCTGTGCTGCTGCTACGACGGCGATGTTCTCGTTCACAAACAAAATCTGGGTCTCTGTCCACATTGTCCATACCCTCCTCTTCCATCTCCTCAAACTCGTCATATGTCATTGTGGGCCGCCGCCGTGGAGTAGAGCTCCCCACAACAACCTCTGCGCAGCACACTCCAACGTCGTCTTCCAGATCTTGTCGGCCGACCTCCTGCAATTGCAACCCCTCCTGCCCAAATTGCTCTGGGATTTGGGTTTCCGAGTCCTCCTCGGACTCGCCTTGTATTTCAGTGCGCGGTGCATTTCCCACAGTTAAAGGTTGTGAATCCAGGCACAACATTTCTGGCTGTTCCTCCATTGACCTTTGAAAGGTGGAAGTTTGTTGGGCTGGGAATAGCTCCTGCGAATACCCCATTGTGTCCTGAGGTAATTCATCGGACTGGTTATCTGGCAGTTGTGTGCGTGGTGTCGCTGCCGGTTGTGTCAGCTTTGTGCCCACTGGCTCCTTGTAACTGGCTGAGGACTCGGACCTCGTGCGTGATGTGCTGGTGCTGCTTAACCCACTGCTGGACGCTTGAGAGGTCATCCAAGTAATTATCTGGTCCTGTTCTTTTGGATTTGTGAGGGTTGTTGTCCTGGACAACATGGGCGGTATTGAGTGGGTTTTCTTGGGTGCTCCCCTGTGGCCTGTACGTGAACCGTCAGGGGAAACACCTCTTCCCTTGCCCCTCCCTCTTTCACCGGATTTCTTCCTCATTTCACTTATCCTTACAGTACACGCTGACTGGCAGCAGTACAGTGGCAGTACAGAAATGCTATACAGTACCACTATTCCCAGCAGCGACACAGAGCACAATGCTATACAGTGACGGGTGAGCGGTGTACCACTATTCCCAGCAGCGACACAGAGCACAATGCTATACAGTGGCGGGTGAGCGGTGTACTACTATTCCCAGCAGACACAGAACAGTAAACAGAATGCTATATAGTGTGGCTGAGCGAGCGGTGTACCACTATTCCCAGCAGACACAGAACAGTGAACAGAATGCTATATAATGTGGCTGAGCGAGGTACACAGAGTGGCAGTAAACAGAATGCTATATAGTGTGGCTGAGCGAGTGGTGTACCACTATTCCCAGCAGACACAGAACAGTAAACAGAATGCTATATAGTGTGGCTGAGCGAGCGGTGTACCACTATTCCCAGCAGACACAGAACAGTGAACAGAATGCTATATAATGTGGCTGAGCGAGGTACACAGAGTGGCAGTAAACAGAATGCTATATAGTGTGGCTGAGCGAGCGGTGTACTACTATTCCCAGCAGACACAGAACAGTAAACAGAATGCTATAGTGTGGCTGAGCGAGCGGTGTACCACTATTCCCAGCAGACACAGAACAGTAAACAGAATGCTATATAGTGTGGCTGAGCGAGCGGTGTACCACTATTCCCAGCAGACACAGAACAGTAAACAGAATGCTATATAGTGTGGCTGAGCGAGCGGCGTACCACTATTCCCAGCAGACACAGAACAGTGAACAGAATGCTATATAGTGTGGCTGAGCGAGCGGTGTACCACTATTCCCAGCAGACACAGAACAGTAAACAGAATGCTATATAGTGTGGCTGAGCGAGCGGTGTACCACTATTCCCAGCAGACACAGAACAGTAAACAGAATGCTATATAGTGTGGCTGAGCGAACGGTGTACCACTATTCCCAGCAGACACAGAACAGTAAACAGAATGCTATATAGTGTGGCTGAGCGAGCGGTGTACCACTATTCCCAGCAGACACAGAACAGTAAACAGAATGCTATATAGTGTGGCTGAGCGAGTGGTGTACCACTATTCCCAGCAGACACAGAACAGTAAACAGAATGCTATATAGTGTGGCTGAGCGAGCGGTGTACCACTATTCCCAGCAGACACAGAACAGTAAACAGAATGCTATATAGTGTGGCTGAGCGAGCGGTGTACCACTATTCCCAGCAGACACAGAACAGTAAACAGAATGCTATATAGTGTGGCTGAGCGAGCGGTGTACCACTATTCCCAGCAGACACAGAACAGTAAACAGAATGCTATATAGTGTGGCTGAGCGAGCGGTGTACCACTATTCCCAGCAGACACAGAACAGTGAACAGAATGCTATATAGTGTGGCTGAGCGAGCGGTGTACCACTATTCCCAGCAGACACAGAACAGTGAACAGAATGCTATATAGTGTGGCTGAGCGAGCGGTGTACCACTATTCCCAGCAGACACAGAACAGTGAACAGAATGCTATATAATGTGGCTGAGCGAGGTACACAGAGTGGCAGTAAACAGAATGCTATATAGTGTGGCTGAGCGAGCGGTGTACTACTGTTCCCAGCAGCGACACAATGACAGGGGGGACCCTGGCTAGCGTGGCTGGAGCGCGAACTACCCTGCCTGCCTACCCAAAGCTAAACCCACAGACAAATGGCGGAGATATGACGTGGTTCGGGTATTTAGTTACCCGAACCACGTGACAGTTCGGCCAATCAGAGCGCGTTCGGGTCCGAACCACGTGACCCGTTCGGCCAATCACAGCGCTAGCCGAACGTTCGGGGAACGTTCGGCCATGCGCTCTTAGTTCGGCCATGTGTCCGAACGGTTTGGCCGAGCACCGTCAGGTGTTCGGCCGAACTCGAACATCACCCGAACAGGGCGATGTTCTGCAGAACCCGAACAGTGGCGAACACTGTTCGCCCAACACTAGTAGTGAGACTGTTCTACATCATAGAAAGTACACAGCAGGAAATGTTTCGTACTTTGTCCTAATCTGGCCTTTCTCAATGGAAGGTCATTACTACAGCGAGTAACATCATGGGCCACAGGGAGGTCATTATCAGAGCTTCATATATGAGCAGTGAAGAACTTGCAGCCAGCAGTTTACAGCTGTGTGGACTTTAGTGCAGTATGTAGGTGGCATAATACAGGTACATCTGTAAAATCCTGACCCTGTCAGGCACAGACATGTCATCTCTTCACTTATTGTCACCTTGCTGTCATTGAAGGATGTCATAAAATGGTCCGGTCTGTCACTTCTTCTTCTCCTACCTGTTTTTTTGTTGTTTTTTTAAATACCCTTCAATGATTACCTCAGGATACTTGTTTTAACCACCTTAGCGGTATGGACGAGCTCAGCTCGTCCAGTACCGCCAGAGGGTGCCGCTCAGGCCCTGCTGGGCCGATTTTGTTCAAATAAAGTGCAGCACACGCAGCCGGCACTTTGGCAGCCGCGTGTGCTGCCTGATCGCCGCCGCTCTGCGGCGATCCGCCGCGAGCAGCGGCGAAAGAGGATCCCCCCAGCCGCCTGAGCCCTGCGCAGCCGGAACAAATAGTTCCGGCCAGCGCTAAGGGCTGGATCGGAGGCGGCTGACGTCAGGACGTCGGCTGACGTCCATGACGTCACTCCGCTCGTCGCCATGGCGACGAAGTAAGCAAAACACGGAAGGCCGCTCATCAGAAGAACGCCTCCGGAGCGCCATCTAGTGGGCTTTCATGCAGCCAACTTTAAGTTGGCTGCATGAAATAGTTTTTTTTTTATTTAAAAAAAACCCTCCCGCAGCCGCCCTGGCGATCTTAATAGAACGCCAGGGTGGTTAAGGAGGCACTTCTGTAATTTGTAGTACTTTCACTGAAAGCCTTTTGTTGATTGCCACATCAGATCCTTGGGGTCCGCCATAATATGTTGCTCTCAACATTTCTCTCTGCAGCTTTACTCCACAGAACCACGATCTTCCAAATCTTTTACTGATGATGGCCTTATAGTCTGAAAGAAAAAAGCCAAGACTTTGTATATTTAGCACGGTTTTCTTTGTATTAAACCATTGGATCTGGATGCACAGTTGGCAACAGGATAGAAAATAATCATTTACAATGTTTTTCCTATTGTCTCTAAGTGGGTAATAATTATTCCCCTGATTTTTTGAATACGTTGGAAACATGACCTGTAAATTCCTTCTGTTTTAGGATTGTTATACCATAAATACATGTTGGTCCTGATTTAATAATCATTTTGCACATATTTTCTAACAGGAGATGTTTTAACACCTTATAAAATACCTTTTCCATCCACCACGATCAAAAAAGTAAAAAATAAAAATATGTTGTCCTAGTTAAGCATAATTTTGATATTACCGTATATCACCTTGGATAGGCTGACTTTTTGACACCCAAATTGGAGTACAAAGAGGGAGTTCGGCCAATCTGCAGGTGATATCCCGCCGGTTACTTGTTCAGGAGCCCCCGAATGCAGAGTGTGCTGCTTAGCCTCCTTCAGTATGTATAGCTACTTATCCTCAGTATGGCTTGCATCCTTTAATGTCCTGTGCATCTTCCCGAACTGGCCGCTAAGGCTCCAGGCTCACTGCAGTCACATGACAGTGAGCCTGAAACTCTAGTGGCCAGTTCAGAAGCTGCATAGAACTCTAAAGGAAGCAAGCCGGAGTGAGGACAGGAAGTATACATACAGAAGCACGCGCCACAGCGCACTCTGCACCCGCAGGCACACTCTGCATGGGATGGGAGAGAGTGTCAATGGCAGCTAATTGGGGGGTCGGCCAATTGGTGGGCAATAGATTTTTTTTTTAGGTTAAACGTGGAGGTGGGGGGTGGAGTCGGCATATGCGTGGTGGAGTCGGCATCTTCATGTATATACGGTATTTTGCTCACCTGGCAATTATTTGGGTTGAAAAAAAGACATACGTCCAACCAGAAAGGTACAACGTTAGCCTGCACCCTCACATACCCCTGCTGTTCCAGAGGAAGGGGGAAAATCCTTACAAGGCACAGGCCAAATAGCCCAATAGGGGAAAACAAATTCCTTCCTGACTCCAGGTGGCAATCAGATAAAATCCCTGGATCAACACCACTGGGAATTACCTAGTAATCATAGCCATGGATGTCCCTCAACACAGTTGTTCAGTTGCTAGATGCTGACAATATATTTGCACAACAGATGTAAAATCCTCTTCTGTGAGGAAATTCAGGAGAAAAGGCTATTAAGCCAAGGCATTTGAAATACTTTCATGTAGACATTGTGCATTCTTTTAACTTACTGAGTTTAGTCCACCTGAATGTGGACATATTGACTTGCTTTACCAGACAGATCATGTTCTGAGTGACAAACTCCATTGAGCTATAAACCTCAGATCTGCTGCTGCGTTTCCTCTTGTAAGTGGTGCCTGAAAAGCTGGCCAAGGGCAGAAGGGACTTAAATTCCTCTGCAGGCAGTAAAATCCCCAGGGAATTGCTAACAAGTGGCTGGAATGTGTAAATGTGCATATATTACTTTGCAAATGGGGACTAATGAATCATTTTTTTGTCAGATGGAATATGATTGCACATTGCTTAAGGATGAAAGTTTGCTTCACAATAATTATGTTATTCCATTATTTCTCACGCTGTGCAAACACAAAAGTTCCCAATGCCTCCCTCCTCGCTTGCCATTACGTGACTGCACTAAAAATGTCAAAAAAAATTTTTATGGCAAGGCAGTCATGCCCTAATGACATCACATGTGCATCTGGTGCTGTGCAGATAATGCTTAACAAGTAAGAATTATTCTCCGATTTCCTTTCTGTTGGGATGACATGCCATTTTCTTTCACCTAAAAAAAAATCCAATACGCTTTCTGACAATGTAAATGCATATTTGGAATTGCTTTTGAGAATTGCTGTTGTTTAGCGTGGCGTTCTACATAGGGGGAAAGTGGGAGATTTCCACTGCAGGCTTACTGAACTGAATGTGAGGCAAACAGGTTCTGGGCAAACAGGATTCATGTATTTAATTACTTTTTCCTGTGTAGTATCCACAGAATTGGAGGAATCCCACATCTGCAATTTTTTCCCCTGAGTACATACACTATCCATCCCTTCTCCGAAACCCAGAAATGCGTATTATGAGATTAAACTGGAACCTCAGGCAGATGTAAGAGAGCAGCATTTAATCCACTTAGGTATCCACTAAAACATAGGTTCTCATCACTTGCTACGTGTACCCCAAGGGGTAGATCTGCTGGGTTCAGGGAGCACATCTACCTGTCAAGGTCATGCATTACAACAAGTTTCTAAGTATTATAAAATAGTCATATATAAATCAAGCCAAATACTGTAAGTATTTTAAGTAATTTAAGGGCAACTGTAGTGAGAAGAAAATGAAGGCTGCCATTTGTATTTCCCTTTAAACAATACCAGTTGCCCGGTAGCCCTGCTGATCTATTAGGCTGCAGAAGTGTCTGAATCACACCAGAAACAAGCATGCAACTAATCTTGTCAGATCTGACAATAATGCCAGAAACGCCTGATCTGCTGCATGCTTGTTCAGGATCTGTGACTAAAAGTATTAGAGGAAGAGGAACATCAGGGCTGCCAGGCAACTGGTATTGCTTAAAAGTAAATAAATATGGCAGCCTCCATATCCCTCTTGCTTACGTTGTTCTTTAAGAGCCTGTTTCCACTGTGCTGATGCATATTTTTGGCAAGAGATGTGTGCAGGTAAGGTGAACTTGTAAATTTGAGTTTACCTATCATTTTGCCACCTCAACAATGAACAGGAAAATCAATGGCAGCAATCCTCTGTGCTGTAGCTGAAAGTGTTCCAAGTACAACCAATTTACCTGCCTTTACCCTACTAGGCTCTTCCTGATCTTTCTGTTGCTGTATAGCAGAAGTTAGAAGTGGCACTTCAAACGTCAAGGCCACAAAGAAACCCCGCCCAAAAAGTGTAGGCAACATATACTTGAAAAATCTGTCAGGGAGAGAATGGTCTTTAATTATCAGAAAAGGTGAAAAGGGATATACAACATTACTCCTGCACTCAATATTAGTCATATGATCTCTCCAGCGAGCATGGAGTTGTCAGTAGAGCGGGTGTACCCAACTACAGAGAAACTTCTGTCTGTGCCGCTATAAGTTTAAAGTATACCCGAGGCGACGTGACATGATGAGAGAAACGTGTGTATGTACAGTACAAAACATAATAACCAGGCTGTTTATCTTTTTTTTATTTTGCTACTTTGTAAATGTTTATAAAATAAAACCACATGATTTCTAAAAAAAAATAAAAAAATAAAAAGGTAATTTGTAAGAGTAGGAGGATAAATACACATTAATGTGACATTTACCTAATCTGCTCAGTCTTTCCCTGATGAAGAACTGATTGAAGAATATCAATGGCTTTACCACCTTTGGAATTTAATAAGACTTCTACCACCAGTAGCTTTCTGCTGCTTGATGCAGAACAACATCTGATTTTATTGAAAGTCACAATGTATCACTATAACTTAACAATGGTAACAAGTGAGTAATGATGTCAGTGACCTATTGATGCTCCTTTTTAAGGGGCCCATACACTTAGGGCCTGTTCAGACTATCTGCGTATGAAGAATGCGTTTAAAATCAAAGAAACGCAAGTTGAAAACCGCATGCGTTTTTCTTGCGTTCTAATGCGTATTCTATTGCGTTTTGCACACACACGTGACCCAGGGGAAAAAAAAGAATTATGGGAACCGCAGAGGAAAACGGACGCTAAAAACGCAATAGTACGCGTTTTTGATACGCGTCCATAGACTTTCATTGCGTCCGTTTCTATGCGTGATGCACAGAACTGCGTGCAGCAATGCGGATGAGAAACGTATGCGTCTCATACGCATACATGTGAACTAGCCCATTCAAAAGCATTAGGAGCCGTTTCTATGCGTTTTTGGTACCCAGACACGTTCCCTGAAAACGTCTAGGAACGCGCAAAGTCTGAACAGGCCCTTACTGATTTTCCCGCCGATACACAGCCGATTCGATCACTGTGATCGAATCGGCTGTGAAATCGTCGCGCAAACGCTGACCGAACTATCAATTTCCGTTGAAATCGATCGTTCCCGTCGATTCTCGTCGTTCCTGTCCGTGCAGAAGATTTCGCTCAATCGCCGGTGGGTCGGGAATACATCGATAGCGGCGTTCAAATGCCCGACGACCAACGTAATACAGCGGCAATACATTACCTGCTCTGGCCGGCGCGAGTCCCCTGGTCACCGCTGCTCCATCTCCGCGCTGGGCTCAGAGTCCAGCAGGCTTCACTTCTTCCTGTCCCGGCAGGAAGTTTAAACAGTAGAGCGCCCTCTACTATTTAAACTTCCCCCGGCAGGAAGTAAAGTGAAGCTGGAGGAGCCTAGACCGGAGAAGAGACAGCGGAGACCAGGGGACTCGCGCCAGCCAGAGCAGGTAATGTATAGCTGGCGGAGGGGCGGCAGCTCCACAGATGGTGAATCGATTTCATGCTGCAATCTATTACCAATCTGTTTGCAGTAAAGGCAGCCATACGATCTCTCTCTGATCAGATTCGATCAGAGAGGGATCTATCTGCTGGTCAATCTGATGGCAAATCGACCAGTGTATGGCCACCTTTAGCCAGCCACTAGAAAAGGAAAGGTAGATAACCAAACTGGAAGAAAGTAAGCTGGTAGAGCTCTGTGATGTAATACATTTTTTACTATGACACAATTTGCGCTAATATACGCACTTAAGAAAATGAAGGGTTTCAGGCATGTATCTCAATCTCGCAAGACACTGCTCCGAATCCTGATCTATGGCCGGCAGCATTGGGCGCAAACTTCTATAGGGGAAGATGCAAGCTGTTCATGAGCTGGCTCCGATTGCCGTAAGGACTACACGTTTCGACGCACCATGTCTTTATCAGGTCAGATAATTACAAAGCTAACTTGTCTGCCTAAATATAGAATGGCTATGGATGGTGTTAGACGTGTGGAAGACTGACCAAGCTTTTAAATAATGTGGCAGATCAAATAGGTTGTCTGTGAGAGCCTTGCATTTAATTCTGAGCCTGTTCTACTGACATACCCATAGGCTACATCAAAATGTCACTTGTCATGGGTTTCTAAATGCCTCTTTACAAAATATGACAGAAATGATCAAACTTCATACTGACTTATGAAAATCAGCAATACAAGAATGCAGAGACTGAACGTACATTTTAATAAACTATAAAGTAAACCTGTTTAATAGGTCAATGCATACATTTTGTAGGCCTGCAGATCAGACCGAAAATATACAGAAAGAGACGGGGAATTGATGACAAAACATGTGAATAGTCGCTGCTACATAATTCTTTTCTGTGTCCTATTTAATAGGGAAAAGTTTGAGCTGCGAGGTAATATTCTATAGGTTCTAATAATTTGGCCATGTAGCATTTAAACACTATTTCATGCAGTCTAACTACTGTACAATACTGGCATTGATTCATACATAAAAAGGCAAATAACATGACCCAGCTGTAATTATACAAGATCATTAACAGCTCTCGACACAAAAACTCACAATAGGGAGCTGGTTACACAGCAGACTGACTGAATGAGGCAGCTGAATGAAACCGCTACTAAATATAAAGAGCATGACAAGCCTCCCACCTTGTTAGCATCTTTCCTTGCTACTAACCTCCTCCACTTCCCTTATCTGGAGGATATATAGAGTGGTCATCCTCCCCAACCCAAGCGGCATGCTTGATGTCTACCACTTTACTGGCTCTCCAGGGGAAAGCAGTATTTTGTGCAACACTAAAGGCTGGAACTGTCTGTTCACTTTCATTTAGAAAATTAAACGATTCTAGTTGGTTCCAATGTTGTTCTGAAGATATCCGTGGAGGGTTAATTTCCTTCAACATGTCTACAATTTCTTCAGATTTATGTATAGATTTTGATTTATTTATTTTTTGTTTGTTTTTTAAGCTTGAGTTCCTGTTCCTGTTCAAAGTTTTGCTTGGAAGTTAGAAGGGAGAGGAATTGAGAGAAGATGTATACAATGGTGACATGTACGGCGGTAGAGAACAAAAGTGGTTATTCTCACTCAATATATTGATGAATAATTAACTGTTAAAATATTAGGCCCCATTCACACTCGGAACCTGCTATTTTCCACGATTTTGCCGCAGTTGGTTTTTTGTCAGGAAAATGCTGCATGCAGCGTGATTGCGATCAGTGGAAATTACAACCGCGTCGCAGTGTGACTATTCCTATAGGATTGCTTGTGCTGCACTGCCTTGCTGATCGCTGGCAATCAGCAAAGCGACAACCACCAGCTGAGACTGTGCAGGTGAAAATGGGGTCTAAGGGCCCTTTTCCACTAGCAATCGCTAGCGTTCACGCTGAACGCTAGCGATTGCTGAATCGCAATTACCGGCAATTCCCCGACGTTCGCGGCCGCGATTTTGCTATGCTATGCACTGCATAGCAAAATCGCGGCAAATATTGATCCGCCGCGCATTCGCGTTCCCGGCAAAAACGAATCGCGGTAGTGGAAATGACCTACCGCGATTCCTATGTTAAAAAGCAAACCGTAGCGATTGTAAAATCGCTAGCGGTTTGCGTTTTTGCGATTCAGCCAGCGCAAACGCGCTGGTGGAAAAGGGCCCTTAGGGCTGTTTCACATGAAATCCAATTTTTTTTAATCCCCAGCATTTGGAAAAGTGCTTAGACAATGAATGACACATGGCTCCACATGTGAAATGCAAACATTTGCATGCAGTTTACATGAAAAACAATGGAAGAGAAAATTGTCCAATATACTAGCTGCGTGTGGATATTTACATACTTTTCTTTCTTTCCATGAGAAAATGTTCATGCAAATTTTTACACATAAAATGCAAGCATGTAGTGGAAAGTCAGCCTTACTCTCTGGTAACTTTTTCAGGGCCCTTTCAAACCAGTGCGGTGCAGTATTTTTACTGCACCCCATCACCGGGGAATGAAAGTCTATGGAGACTTTCATACTGCCACAGTACAGCGCGATGCGACGGAAGTGCCGTTTTCGCTGCATCCCCAACGCTAGGAGAAAACTGTGTTAACACGCGTTCTTGCGTCAGACTGGAAGTCATGTTACTCTAAGGAGACGTGGGGATTTTAAAAATGTTGGTATTGCAACAGGGAACAATGCATACTAACTGTTTTTGGGGGTACAATGCTGCGGGGGCGTGACGCACCACATCGCTGCCGCCAGTTTGCAGCGTTAAACTGGCCTCAAGATTAATTCAAGTTACACAGCATAGCTAGTTAATTAAAAAAAATACATAGGTTCTGCGACAATCCAGCCCCTGAGGTGCCATTATAACGACTGTACTTCCTATTACTACTATGGAAAGTGGAGTCGGGGGCAACACTGCAACTTCAGGGGAAACTATAATAATTGGATATTGTTTTTTCTGACAGAACTCGGCTAGTGATCACTGTCAGGAACTTATTGACATATAATTGTTGTCTGATGTGGCTGAAGATTGCTAGTTCAAGTCATTATATATCTCATGTCCTTGGAGTCGGAATGCTCGGTTTTCCTCTGAAATGCTGTAACAGAGGCCCCTACAACAGCTATTTAAAAGGATACTGATTAAGTTCTCCAGGAAATGCTGTCATGGGTGGGTTACAAGGGAGAAAATTGTGAAAATCATATCCAAATATAATTGGTGGCCTTTTGGCTGCAATGGAGAAACATTAAATCTTCACTTCTCTGAGCAGTTCAACTGAAGAGTCACCCAGTTACCACTTTCTGTTCAGGTGCTCAGTCAGCTTAGCTTCCTCACTCAGCACTTGTGTGGCATGCCAATCTCTTGCAACAAAGTAAGAATTTGTTCAGATAATGGCATTTTGTATAGTTGTCATAAGGAGTAATAATATTAACCACTCAAGATATACCGGTATTCATTTTTAATTTTATTTACATAAAATACTGAACTGTCACCCACGTGTGTACAGTAAAATATGTTTGTATTGATCGTAAAGTAGCTGCAGTGTGTGATGATCCCTGTTTGAAAAATTTGCTTTTAAAATTGTGTAGATGGTTTTTCACATGCAGTGAGAATAGAGGGTTCAGTTGTGTTCATGGAAAACATAAATTACACACTTGTATCTTAAAACAGCATTAAAATCAACCATGCATCTATTTCTCATTATTGATCAGAGCTCCATTTTAAGACATTTAACTGCAGTTATATAAAGGTACGCTATCCCTTTAATCTGTTTCTGTGAGGGCTGCTGTGTTGTCCTTTTCTTATTTTTCACATCCTTGGTGTAACCACAGATTATTCAGGCATTTCTTCCATAAACCAAATCACCAGAACGTTTATAGCCAGACTGCAGTGAATATCATTTCCTACCTAGCCTTCCTCACTCTGCTTTGGGGAAATAGAGTATTAAGCTCGAAATGAACACACCTCCCCCTGGTACTACTCCAAATGTGAACAGTGATTTAAATTAGTTTGGAGCCAGCTTCCTTGTGTGAAAATGCAGGGAAATTAATTATTTCTCCAGTCTATAAATTTGCTTCGGATATCACGCTTGTTAGTGATTTATTTTCTTCAGTGCAATTAGGAAGTCTCACCGTAAATCTACAAACATAATTGGTTATGTGAGTGGGATTCAGCGATAAACATGGGCTACACCTCACAAAGAAATACAGAGTTCAAAAAGTGTTATTTTCTTTAAAAATAATGTTTTTATCCTTCTTAGCATATCGTTATTCTGCGATAAACAGCAGTTGTAGGTCAGTATAATTGACCTACTGAGAAACAGTTGCTTTCTTCGATTTGCAAGCGTTTGAGGATAATAGTTACTTTATAAATGAATTATTTGCATGCCACAGGAAGGTATAATACAAAATGAGAACAAAATCACAGAATTGGCCTGTAACACTATATGTGATAATATAATAAGGCAAGCTGTATAACCCAATCAAAAAGTAAAGGTCACTGAAAAGCACAGTCGTACGAAGGCCTGGCTACTGTCCTTGATGCGCTCGTGTAGAACAGCTTTCTATTTTTATAAGCAGTGAGGACAGACAGGATAAAGGAGTAAACTTATGAAAATTAAAAACAGAATAGAAGAGTGAGAGGGAGAAGAAAATAGCTCAGTAAAGGGAGGGAGTTGGAGAGACAAATAAGTCTTGTGTTTCAAGGACTAGCTTTTTATCTAAATCTGAATACTCACCTACCGACTTGGGAAGATGGATCACAGCGACGTCCCCCGAGGACATGCATTCCCCGATCCATCTGCCTGCTGGTGGGTATACGTAATGGACACACCAGGCGTAAATGAGTGTTCAAGCTATCGCGGTACTTTGCACGGGAGTCGTTGGGGATCTATTCACCCTGACGGAGGTTGTTGCCGCGTCTCGCCGACTGACAGGATAAAAGCTACACATCTAGTGCTGCTATCTGGCAGACTTTGAGTCTTGGGTTTAAGCCCACTTTATTAAGGCTAAATTATTAAGGCTTAGCTCTGATGGTTCCAAGTAGATATTTCTGTGCATGGCTTTCCTGAAACCGCACACGTTCTAATGCTATGTAAGGCATACGTTCTACACTAGCCACGAAATGGCGTGTAATGGGGGAAAACACACAATGGCCTCAATTCACTAAGCTTTATCAAACACTTTATCGAACGTTTAATAATTTACCTCATGAGTAAAATCTAATTTTAAATTTACTAAGGTGTTATAGATTTATCAAACATTTTATCCATAAAACATTTGTTAAATCTATAACACCTTAGTAAATTCAAAATCAGATTTTACTCATGAGGTAAATTATCAAACGTTCGATAAAATGTTTGATAAAGCTTAGTGAATTGAGGCCAATGTCTGTAGAAAAAGCACACGGAAACATTTTGGAAGCCACTCACTTTGACTTTAGATTTTAGACTGGTCTAACTACTCATGGGGGATTCGTAGTATTACCTTTATTACCTTTACAACAGAACTCCCTGGAACGGATCTATACAAAGATATCAGCCAGCCTGTCAGTTCGTTTGCACACTCTTTTGGCAGTTGGACTGAGTAAGTTAGCCAATAAATGGTATCATCCTGATATAAAACGTCTTGCTTTTACTGATGGCCAACACCATACAATATTCTACTGCTACTGCCATTCTTTTTGTAATTCAATAATTGAGATAGACTAGTCCAAACCCAGTCAGAACATAAGGGAACAAAAAGTTTTATAGTGCATTTTAGCCTGAGAGAAATGTATATTTATATGTATATATTTTAAATTGTACGATTTCTTGCAATAGTTGTCCTTTATTAATCAGCCTTACCCTGAAGTCTCAGTTTTGTTTTTGCACAGAGACTTCAGGGTTACTTGGAAGGGAATTCATCAGCAGCGATTATACCTGTGGGAAAGGCAGATATAAACATAGTTGGAAGTCATTCAAACACTGCATATTAGTGCTGGGGATGTTGCTGGTACAGTCATGCCATTCACTGTGAAGTGGAATAGATTCAGCTTCACTACATGAGAACTAGTATGTGGCCCAGAAATCCTATCACTACTGCTATTAGTGGGTCAAAGTTGCTTCGCCACAGTTCTGATTATTCCAGCCTGGATTATTCATTATGACTGATCCCGTTTAAAAAAGGGTGAGAACACGCAAGCCTAATTTTCCCCTGCAGATCCCGGTGCTGTCCCCTTATCTGCCTCCTTATTTTATGTGGCTGAGAATCCCCGAGCCGTCCAAATAACTGGTCCAAATAACTGCACCGGCTGCCAAGAGACTCAGCAGTAGCACAGATCCTTGATTTCTTCCTTTCAGACTTTCCCAGCAATAGTAGAGCAGCCAGGTTATTATCAGTTCAGGTGACTGGCAGTCCATAGACAACTCCTCTATCTTCCAGCACTGTCAGATGTGCAGATATCAATCAGATTAGGGAGTTAACCCTACGGATATCCTAAAGACAAAACCCGCTACTTCCACTGATGATTTGCATAATTGAATTCCAAGCATTATATACTGGTGCAGGCGGGCAGTAAATATGGCTTTTCGGCAGGCGACAAAAGCATTGTTTGAAAGGGTTCAACCACCGTTTCTTTCAAATGAATGGAAATTTTTAAACATTGGCTTTTCAGGTTGTTCACATAAACACTGCGGTAGATCCCGTTGTCTCATCTCGAACGCTACATGTAGCATCCAATGTGTCTTCGAGTGGATCCTTGTCCCCCCTAGGGGTCCTAAACTCTAATGCTCGGAACCAATGCCAAATGCTATTCTGCTCCGTAGCAGATAAGCGTTAAGCATCGACTATACGAGCCGCCGCCAGCTATGCGCCAGAAGCCCGTCTGAATCAGCCCCTTAGTTGTGTGTTTTTGATTACTGAATTGTAGCAATGTGCTTTTCATACAAAGCTAAACTGAACTGACACAGACAAACAGAAATATTTAAACAAAACAGGTTTCCTGAGAAAGTAATGAATGTTGTCGCCTGAAGCACGTTGTATTTTATATGCAAAAAGTGTGAAACATACATTGGGTCTGTCCTGTTTGTGTCCGCTTGCTAATGAACATTATATTTTAGTTCATTAAAGACAGCTGCCTTAACCTTCCCAGCGTTCAATTTCCCCAGGATTTCTGTGCAAACAGTGATAAAATTTATTTTTAAAACTTTTTTTTTCCTGTAACTTGCCAAAATGTGTCAAGCAAGGGTCTAGTATACAGTGCAGGAGAGTATTGATGGGTATGCATGTTTATACTGTTCACAGCATGTTTTTTTGAACGGACATTTCTGTCCATACCGCTAGGGAGGTTAATGCTATATTTAGCCCTTGCATCTCTCCAGTATATAGTAATATAAGGGTGTACAAGCGTGGAGTATGAGACTCCAGTACTTGGAGCAGCTCCAAGTGACCTCCTATGGTCAGACTTTGATAAATAATGAAGTACAAATGAATATGGTGTCTAATAACACAGTAGTATTTTAGATGGAGCTAGACAAATGTGTGCCTCTGAACTGCTTTATTGAAAGCTCAACTTTTCCTCATGTGCGACTTTAATACTATCTGTATAATATTTGTGCAAAATTAATGTCATTGTTACAAATAGATATTACATTATTTTACTGAGCATTGCATACCCATTACACATGTGATAGTTTGGGTGGCAGATTTCCCTGCAGATGTACATATTGCTGTGCGGTGGCATAGTGGCTAGCTCTTGTAACTTCCAGTGTGACAATCCCTGGTGTAATTCCCTTATCACTGGTGGGCAGGACCAGTAGTGGTTACTATGCAGAATTAAAGAAGTAGGCCCCATGTGGCACTACTGTCCTCCTCCTGTGCCATTTCTCCTACAAGCCTTGTGCAGGGCAAAAATGGCAATTATATGAGCTGAGAGGAGATTGCAGAGCAACTAAATAGGCCCCAGAGGTGACAGGGCCCTGTGTATCTGATATGTATGTATGTCAGATGGAGCGACTGTCTGAAACACAAGCTCTTTCACATAAATAATCCTTTTTTAGCATTCAGGAATATAGCATTCTAATGCTATAACTAGCTAGCCAAACATTACTAGACCACCACCCAATGTGGCAAAATGATCAATCCCTCACAGATTGGCATCTGATCAGGGATGAATTGATTCCTACCACATACTGTACATCAATATTCCTGCTGACAACTATTTGTTGCATTGTTCAATGTTGTGCAACCTATAGGTCATCTAACTACTGCTGCTCTTGCCCCACCCTGATCATTGCACATTTTCCACCCTGTCAGATCGAGAAAAGGTACAGACATGTCGAGCAAAGTGAGTAAGAAGCAGTGGGGGTCCACACACACACATACAGTATATGACCATATCCCATTCCGGTTATGTACAATCCGTCAGATAAACTCTAGGTGGAATAAGGGAAACCATAAACTACCCACTAATATTGGTAATAGCATCTGCAGCACATACTCTCATTACCATTGGTTCTTTTTTCATACTTGCAGCTTGCATTCTATTTTACTTGGAGTGAAGGAGATGCAGGAAACGCATCATCATGCCACCATTATTAGTAAGTACTGTATCCTAGAACAACCAGGAGAAACTAACCCAACAAGTCTCTTCCAAGCTTGTAGTCGCAGGAAGAGTTATCAGATGACCCAACCATTTACATATACATCTTAAAACATTAAAGATACTACAGTTCTGCTTTACCTTGAAGTAGTGAAGAGATGGGAAGTCAGCTAAGATAAACAGATATTGCACAGTAACAGCAAAGATATTGAAGATCAATCACATGTATCCGAGTTCAGCACGGCTATCTGTTCTGTGAAGCCAGTGAATTATTGATGCCAGTCACAGGAAATTAGAGCTAAGTGTATACTGTAGAAATCCATATTAATAAAGCGTGTAGAGGTCTGTTCTTTATGGCTCAGTGCCTGCTGTCCACATCTCTCTCCACAGGACGATGGATAACTGTATATGCTAAGTGTATGGATTGCCAATCACTTTGTTCATTGAGCAAGCGGAACAGGAGAATCATCCCAGAGATCTATAATGGCACAAGCCAGTTTACTATAGAATATGTTACAGTAGAAGGACTCCAGGGGACCGCAATGAACAGTGGTGGGTACTGGGGGTGTTTGGAAAGGTGGGGGCAACACTCAGAAACAATTATGACTTTTCACATAAACTATAGATCCATTTTGCCACTCCACATTTTTTTTTCTGTTGAGAAAGAGCCCATTGTTAATCAGCATTAGGATAAATTGATATGGATACTAATCCGCAAAGAGGCAGAGCACCAAAACTGTGTATTCAGTTCTACCTAGAATCTATTTTACATGTGTGGTCTTATAAACTGACATAATAGCTGAGATCGTAATGTAAAAATGTTTCACAATAGGTGATTTCAGAAACAGTACTTACAGGAGCTAAAAATCTCATTTTTTTCTCTTTTTAGTCTGCAAATATTTAAAAAGTGTTTGTGTCATCTCTTGGTGTGTGGTCTGTATATTTTGTTAAAACAAGGAGTTTTCCTTGGAAGAAACCTACTCCCTGTGCTGTTCTGGGGAGACATCCAGTGAATTGTTGTGGGGTGGAGTTATTGGCCAGGTATTTCCCTAGCATGTCATGAGTCAGTGGATGTAGAGTGACAACACCTGCTGCGACCAATGATGGGCCTGGAGAATACCACAGCCTTGATATTACACCATACAGATTGTGACTTCCTGTGGAGAGCAGACATTTTTAAAGACCTTTTTTTTTAAAATTTATTTATAACTCCAAAAGTGGATTACAACCTTTTCACCGATCACATATTCCGAGCTTTACAAGGACTAATAATCTTTCATTCCGATTCCATTTCTCAGCATTGTTTAACCACATCAATATCTTTCAAAAGTTCTAGGCAAGTCATTTGTATCGTTCATCATATTTCACTTTTGTAAATTACATCAAATAATATAAGTATTATTATATTATTACATTTGGTGGAAAATAATAATCTTGAGATGATCCTCAGCATGTCCTACTTGAAAGTAAATCGTGAGTAACAAGCAGAGACCAGGATGACATCCCTTCAGGTGGCCATGAGTTCAGTGACACAATAAATGCAATGCATTGCACCTGCAGAAGTGGTAATGGGGTTATTTACCATCTGCTTTCCAAACACCATTCTCATTATTACACAAATGTGTCTTACAACAACTACGGCTCATTAGTAAATTGTACGGTTTTGTGAAGTGACTTAAGTGACGCTTCATGAGAGGATCTCTCAAACAGGTGGCCGCTTTATTGCAAAGAAGAATCTGTTTTGACAATCTGTAACAGTTGGAGGGAAGAGGCGATGGTTTAGCATGAATTCAACTAATATACAAGTGAGTTGTGTTCACTCCAAAATATTTTGTATTTGGCTTGGTTCACACTGCAAAGCAAACCGGACCATTTTGCTGGGTCGCAGCAAAACATGAATGGGTCCTATGTTATTAATAATTAATATTAATAAGATCCATTCACACCGTCGATCAGAATGTGGTTGGAATGCAACACAAATTCAGTTCCAACCTCAGGTATTTTTCCTGATAACAGGTACGTTTTCCATAGAAACCTATGGTGGAAACGCATCTGCTGCAGACACGAATTGTCTGCTCTGAACGGGCCTATTGTCTCCAGCTTGATGTGAACAGAGTCTTATGTTTCGCCGTTCTTTCAAATCACACAGCCCAACTTGGCAATGTAGGTTCTGTAATCTACATTTATTAAGTTACATTTTAAGGATGTGCAGGATTTGCAGCAGATTCGACCATCAGATAGATTTCTGTCAGATGCCCGTCAGGTTGAATCTGGCAGGAATCTATCTGATGTGTGCCACACACTAGGAACAGATTTCCAATGCATTATTGGACCATTAGATCCAATGCAACTCTATGGGCCATCAATCTGCTGGCAGCAGCAGATCGACCTATATCAGGCATGGGCAAACTTGGCCCTCCAGCTGTTAAGGAACTACAAGTCCCACAATGCATTGCAGGAGTCTTACAGCCACCGTCATGACTCATAAAGGCAAATGCATTGTGGGACTTGTAGTTCCTTAACAGCTGGAGGGCCAAGTTTGCCCATGCCTGACCTAGATCTTCCATCCTGTCAGTTAGATCAAATCCATCGAAATCGATTGAAATCAGCCACAAATCGATCGACTGATAGATTTGAAAGAATTGATTTTTGATCGATCGATTCTATAGAATCGATCGATGGCGGAAATTGACCAGTGTATGGGCCCCTTTACATAGAAACAACAGGGCAGTCTTTGCATGTGCTTTAGCTTCACCATGCATTGCTTCCTGTTGAAATGAAAGTGGCAGGCTGCATTGCCCTTGTGACAAAACCTCTTACACCCACAGACAATGAACTGAGCATTTCCTCAAAGCAGCGCATGCATTTTTGATGTGTTCCTCAAGTTTCAGAGAAGCACTTCAACAGGAATGTTTCAGCCTGGCATTTTTTAAAGAACAAGCAACACGCATGCTAACCTAGAAATAAAAAACACATATATAAATAGATAAATACTACCTCTTCTTACATAACAGATGTATTGTGCTATCCACGTAATGATTCCTGTGAATTTTACAAAGGAAAAGCAGAAAATCCTATTCTAGGCAGTGGCCATCTTGCCAAACTAATACTGACATCATATCCTCCCTGACTCTTGTTTCCTCCTTCCCTTCTCTTGCTCATTGTGTATTCATTAGCTACCCTCCTCCCAGAGTCTTTTTTTTTATTTACACATCCAATCACTGAGTCACCTCAGCCTTGCTTGTAAACACAAGTGATCAGCTAGGCAGGGAAATAAATGGAAGAGGATGAATATATTATAGATAAAAAGAACTCCCAGCATTCAAAAGAACTCCCAGCATTCAACTGTTTGGCACTAGGGCCAGTGCTCCTATAGTATGTAATAACTCCAAACCATAACAGCAGAAAAAAGTTTTGAATGCAGGATTAGCATCTTTATCACTTAATACACTCAGACCAGTTGCTGTTGAAATTTGATTTTTATGGTGACAATACCGCTTTAAAGCAAGAAAGGTGCACATCAAAAATGCAAACCTTGTAGTCTAGGGCTAGTGTACTTACTTTATTTCTGTGTTTGAACTGCTTTTTTGAAGCTGTGTTGAATGCAACTTAAACTCCAGGTGTGAATTCTGATTTATAGCTCATGGAACTTTGTTATCCTGCTTTTAAAACTAACCTCATATGATTTGCAGTTTAGCTCCATGTGGGTGGTTGGTAGAGGTTGAACACATTGCTAACCTATTGTCTTTGCAGTACCAGTACATTTGAATGACTTTTTTATATACAGTATATGGTGGCATAGTGGTTAGCATTCTCACCCTGCAACGCTGGGTCCCGTTTCAAATCCCAGCCAGAGCATTATCTGCTTGGACTTTGTATGTTCTCACAGTGTCTGTTTATTCACTGTACCTGATGTACATACCTGTTCTGGGTCGGGCTGAAATTATTAGACTCGGTTCCCACTTGCGCCACATCAGCAGAAGTGGACAGTACGGCAGTGGCCTGGGGCAGATGCGTTATCCCCATAGGCTATATGGTGAATGCATCCGCCTGCCCAGGATGATTACAGACTGCACAGACCGCAATGGATCCCACGGATCCATTGCAGAGTGACAAGTGTGAATATCTTCTATTTATAAAATAGGAACAGTTCACTGTCCATTTAGCAATGAGAGGAGAACGGACAGAAAATGTCTGTTCTCCCTCAAGTGAGAACAGAGCTTTAGAGACGAGGCATCAGCAGGACAGCAAGGAAATTGGCATACTTTGAAAGTGAAAAAATGCCGCCTTTCAAATCCCTTTCACTACAGTGTGCCTTGCAATTGAGATTCATTACCTACCTGCCCCAACTTGCAGCCTGGTCAGAGAATTGCCTCTCTGATAAGTGATCACTTTCCTCTCCCCGTCTGTCAGTCACACATATCATCATGTCCTCAGTTGCAGTTATACCCAGAGGAAATCGGCAGGGAAGAAGAAACACTGAAGTTTCAATAGATAGTCCAGACTTTCCTTGCTGAGGGCATAGGCATGAGATGTGTGTGCCCCAGGGAATGCACACACAGGAGACTAAACTGTGAGGCAGGAGTGCTGTATGTTAGGCTTAGCAGTCTCTTCTGTGTACCTCAAGAGGAAAGGGATTGCCACAGGTCGATTAAAACTAAGTGTAAGTGGACTCTAACCGTTTGTCACATTAAATAAGTATCTCATTTTCAGGTACGTGAAAGCTTTCTGCACAAATCTGCCTCAGATTCTCTGAAGTGATAATTCGACCATGATCACATAATGCTCACAGTAGTAAGCGTGTTTTATAGCTACCACAGTTTTTCCAAATGAAAAAAGAAATTTCAGACAACTGGACTGTAAGGAAAATAGAACAAGACAGAGTATTGTAAGCAGGGAAAGTTTCTATAGAGCCATCCAGGCTTTTGTGCGCACATAGTTGGATCTCAGCATACTGGAAATGGTACATTAGGCTAAAAAGTGAGAAATAAAAGGCAGCAATTGTCTAGACAGGACAAAACACCTGCAAGGTATCCTGCTGTCCTCAACAAAAGCTGTGACTTGTTGGTGATTTTAGCGCCTGTGTGTGTTTGTTCATCTTTCCCCTTTCATGTGGAAATCCCATTGCACAGAAGAGGGGGAGGAAAGTGCCTTCAGAAGTACTTTGCCAAATTTACATAATGATTCAGTAGCTCCTGCCAGACTGTGGCCTGAGTGAGGAAAGAGATGATTAGATGTGAAAGGATTCCCCCCTCACGCTCACCTTGCCTCTGCCACACTTGTATTTTTTTAAAATGGTAATATAACAGTCAGATAACTGACCTCTAATAGCTGTAGCGGTAAAATCACTGTTTGTGAGCTCTGATCTCTGCATCTTCTCTCCTCCTCACCTCCGGCTTGTCACTTACCTCCCAGCGTCCGTTTCATCATTTGATGGAGGCATGGAATAGCGCTGTGAAGTTTGCTGCAATCCCTGCCTGAAAGAGGTTTTAAACTATCTAAACTTCAAGGGCTGTGTACAGCAAAATGATCATGAAAATCTTGCCTCTCAGGGGCATGTTATCCAATCACGACTGTAAACCAAGTCACAGAAGCTGCTGACCACCTCTAGGTACCCACAGACGTGATATGTCTGCAGGAATTCTGATTTATCCAGGTCATGCCATATCCAGCGAGGAAAATAGAAAAACTAGACACTTTTTGTGTTGTGAAAGACACTTTTTTCAGTTCATATGAGATGAAGGACATATGCCAAAGACAGGAAGGGTGATTTACTACAGGTACCATCAAATCGGTGCTGGAATTTACTGAGTTTAATTCTGGATATCCGCTGAGATTTTTTTTTTTAACCTCAAATAAAGGTTTTCACTTAAAGGACAACTGAAGTGAGAGGAATATGGAGGCTGCCATACTTATTTCCTTTTGTGCAATGCACATTGCCTGGCTGTCCTGCTGATCCCCTGGCTCTAACAAGTTTGACTGCATTTGCTGCATGCTTGTTTCAGGTGTGATACTGATACATGAAAGATCAGCAGGATACCAGGCAAGTTGTGTTGTTTAACCGATCCGGACCGCCATGAAAAATACGTCCTGCATATAGCTGCATGGATCTGACAGGATGTAGATTTCAATACACGGTTCCGCCGATTGCGCCGCTGTCTCCCCACCTCAGATCACTCGTCCCGCCGTCTACATGACGGCAGGGTCATTGGCTCCTGACCCTGTCATCACTGTAAGCCAATCCCATTGGCTTAGATTGATTGACAGTGTTAGGAGCCAATGAAAGCGGCTCCTGACCTGCTCACACAGCTCTGCCGTCACAGGGACGGCAGAGAGAGACCTGTGGCAGGACAGAACGTCATGACTGGCGGGGGCGGCGGATGATTGCATTGATTTGTTGGTAAGTGCCGTTTTACCGTGCCAGCAGTCTCTGGTCCTTAGGGGGCAGAGACTGCTGGTACAGAAGTAGTTAAAAGGAATAAATATGGAAGCCTCCATATTCCTCTTACTTTGCTTTCTTTTAAATAGAAAAGAGTAAAAAAAATGCCTCATTTACCTACTTCACTCGGATGGGGCGGACATCTGGGAGTCACCTTATTGTTAAAAGGTGCTTAATATCTGGTTGTCACAGAAACTGACCACATGTGTGGTTTCAGTGAGTTACATGTACATGGAGGCAGGTGGCAGTTGATGAAAGAACTGCTTCACATACTCGCAGTTTCACTATCCATGTGGATTAGCCCTTGGTTGCGCTGTGCCACTATATAGCAAACACACTACCGTTCTTTGTATTCTTCTAAATCCATGTGCCTGCAGCTGAACTTCTCAACTGGCAGCTGGTTTATGGAAGCTATTGCATATGACTTTAAGTGTTTATCCTATTCACATCCCAAACATATCTTCCTGCGCTGGCACTTTAGGACACTGTAGTGCACATAGATTCCTCCCCCAGCAGCCCTTTATTATATTCCCCTTTCCCCCGCTCAATCTGGTTTACACAGCACACTGAATAATGCTGTTGTTATGCACCTGCCATTCTGCTGTTTTCTCAATCACTGTCAATGTCAATTAGCATTGTACATTTATAGGACTCTCTTGGCGCCTTAGCCTGCATTATGTAAGGGCATTTGATTGCATCAGAGCCTGTAAAGGCACCCGAAAGCACTGTCAAGTCTACCTTTAAAATGAAATCTCAATATGTTCACTAGGTATCATAAAACTGTGGTGTTCTGACTACAGTGCTGTGCAGTACAGTGCTTCTTTTAGTCACGTTTTCTGTCTACCTGCCTGATGCAGTGTGTGTGTAGAACCCTCTTGTGCACCCAAGAGAGCTCTGACTGTCAAGCCATGAATGCCAAAGAACTTCAAAGATGTCCTCTGGTATCTGGAAACAATACAGTAGTAGCATATCCTTTAAAGAAAATCCAAGCTGAAGATCTGATTCAAAAACAAATACCTAAGAAGAGGGAAGCCTCTAGATCAGAGGTGCCCACACTTTTTTTGGCTTGTGAGCTACTTTTAAAAATTAGCAACTCAAAAGTGATCTACCTATGTACAATTTTAGGAGCACACTTGTATATACAGAATGGAAAATGTAGTGGGGTCGGGATCTACCATGAAGGCCTTCGCGATCTACCAGTAGATCGCAATCTACCTAATGGGCACCCCTGCTCTAGATCCTATAGAGGTTTCCCACGCTGTCCTCACCAGGACCCTCGCTAACATCCGTGTGAACCCAAGCTTCGGCTGCACTTTAAGTCTTGGAAGGGGCAAGAAGGGGCCTCCATGGATCAGACCTGTTTTCCAGTACATTTCACACATGCACAAACCCAGAGGTTCTGTATTGGGCTGTTACTATGTCACTAATACATTGCATTTTTTAGCACTGCACCTTATTTATTGTCTTTTCCTGATGAAACCTTAATCATTTAATAGGCGAAACATGTCAATTTTGTATGGGTGATTGTGTGTTAGTTTGGGGGTGAACTCCTTTATGTGCGGGCAGCTCTCAGTTTGATAGACCTACACTGTTAGTTACATCAGGTGTCTGTATTGTCAGATTGATGTGCAACTTCCAAAATCCATCATGAACGCAGCAGCCAGACTCATATACTCCTCCCACCGCTCTGTCTCCACAACTCCCCTACGCAAATCCCTTCATTGGCTTCCAATTCACTTCAGAATCAGCTTCAAGATCCTATGTTTGGCATACAAATCCTTACACAAGTCCTGCCCAACCTACATCTCTGACCTGGTCAGCAGATATACACCTGGCCGCCCACTTCGCTCCTCCAACGACCTCCTCTTAAGCACCCCACGCATCTCGCACTCCCATGCCAGACTGCAGGACTTCACTAGAGCTGCCCCTATCCTGTGGAACTCTCTCCCGCTGCCCATCAGGCTCGCTCCCACCTTCAACACCTTCAAAAAAGCACTCAAAACTCACTTCTTCAAGGAGGCCTACATCAACTCAACACTACCCTAATCCTTTCTGCCAATAACTTCTTGATGCACCCCCTCCTTTTGTGTCACCAGCCCCTCCCTCTAGATTGTAAGCCTTTAGCAGGGCCCTCTTCCCTTGTGTATCATACTTGACTATGTGCACTTTACCCAGAATTTGGAACTGGTAATTTTTTACCACTACCATTCCAGTTTATGATCTGGCATTGTACTATTATCTGCATTGTGTTGCGTATCTTATTGCTATTACCTGTATTGTTGTATCTATGGTCTGTTACCTGTATTGTTCTGTCAACCCTGTTATGATTGTCTGTAATCCTATTTATTGTACAGCGCTGCGTAATATGTTGGCGCTATATAAATCTAATAAATAATAATAATAATAATAACTTTACATGGGATCTAGCTCACACCTACAGTACTTGGAGTGCATGATTATTGCCTACTGAGCATATGGGTGTATACCAGTTATAACCACACATCCAGATCAGCTCTACACCTACCAAGCACCATTATATGAATATTAAGTACAGGGTGCTGGTAGTTTTGTGATCGCCTGTTGTATGCAGTGAATTGCATGTGATTATGTGCTATACTATACTAATGATCCAATCTTTTTCATCCAATCTTACCAAATCTATGTAGTAGAAACGTAAATTGAGTGAATATATTGAATGAATCATTTAGAGAATTCCGTATATTACATAGAAATGGTAAGATTGGATGAGAAAGGTTGGATCATTAGTGGCCACCGTGAGTGAACTGCATGATGATTATTTCATGCTGAATGGCTGGATGTTTTTAAACTATAGGCATATATCCAGACCAATTCTATTTTTCAAGCACTACTGTATACAAACGTTTGTAAAGTGCGTGCAGTTCAATAATCGCATGCGGTAAGTATATGTGTTCTATCGCCCATTTTAGTATTTTGGTGGTGATTTTGATGGCCCATTTTTACTAATATTTACAATAAAAGTTACGTTTATGTATTATAATACCAAAATCTAAACCAGGCCAAACTCTAAACCAGGTAGAGCAACAGATTGCTTGCTTTGTAGCGCATACAGTAAGCCAGAACAGAACCACCCAGGGCCATTACTGGTACAATTCAATTAGATTTGAGCTGTAATATGATTGAAATCTGCGCGTGTCATAATTTTATATTACTGATTAGTATGTTTATTTAGACATATGGATAACAGGCATATGTCTATATGTTCTTCATAATCTAGCATAGAGCTGGAGTAGGAGGTGAGACATCTGTCCAGTACAGACTGAAATTCCACCATGAAATTGTCCACTTTAGCAATCAATGACCTCTTGTTGTGAGAGGTCAGAGTATCTGATGAGTGACTTTGCACTTCAGTCTTCAGACAAGGGTCATCCGGACTCTTGTCTGATGACCTTTGACTTGAATGTTTATAAGGACTTGCTCATGAGCATTTAGCATTTGAGCAGCACAGTAACATAGTGGATAGCACTCTTGCCTTGCAGCCCCAGGTCCCTGGTTTTAATTTGGGCCAGGACACTATCCGCATGGAGTTTGTGTGTTCCCCCTGAGTTTGAATGTTTCTTCCAGACCCTCCATTTTCTTCCCACATTCCAAAATAATTACAGATAAGTTAACTGGTTTCCTCCAAATTGGCCTTTTAAGGTCCGTACCCACTGCAAGATTTCATCTGTCAACATGACAGATGAACAGTCCTTCCAACCAATATCTTTTAGAGGAAAAACAGTAAACGATAGTTACACATGGTCGATATATGATGCAGCTCGTACATTTTGAAAGACAGTCATGATGGATCACATTTGATCAATTCACTCAGCGACCTCTGCTTGTACATATCTTTAAACATTATTTCTGCTTACGTCTATGAAACCTCCCCCTACATCCTTTTTGTTTTAACAATCTTATCGTTGGTAATCTTCTTGCAGTCTGTTGCATTTCTCCACATACCATCAGTAAAGAGCTTTAGTATAAAGATCGTGGAAAGTTTGTTTATCAGCAGTTTCCAACGATTTAGTCTTACAGTGAGTACTAGGCTTTAGACTGTGACTATGGTAGGGATTAGATTGTGAGCTCCTCTGAGGGACAGCTGGTGACAAGGTTTTATATTGTGTAACACTGCAGAAGATGTCAGCTAACTGAACTTAAATCGTATGTATATTTGTACAGCTGTCTTTAGCATACAGTACAGCCAGATTGCTGCATTTATTGTGCATATTTGTTATTGGTTATAGCATTGCTACATATGAAGTATAGTAGTTAGTAATAAGCTATTTTGTTTCTACTATATGTAGTTTAGAACGCTGACTGCATTGCTATAAAGAAATATGTGTGTGTTAGGTGTTGCGGTGCAGCACAATAAGGAAACACACTGCATTCTGCATTTCAGCTATTTAACATTCCTGTTCAGTGCAATTGAACGGTGAATACAAGCAGGTGAAACACATTGCATTTTTCCTCTTCACCTTGCCTTTTTGTAGTGGGAGCTAGGCCTAAGGACTAACTTATTTATTGGATCAGTAGATAAAGAGCAGACTTTATATATCTTCTTTAGCTTCTCTTCCGGGAAAATTGAATATTTGAAAATTGAATATTTATTATTTATTTTATAAACTGCTTACTCTTACCAGTAGGTTTCATACATACTGTGGTGCATTTTGCAGTAATGTTGACCCACTAAATAGGGTGGCTCACAATAAATGTGGGCAAAACTACAGTATGGCACCATAGCAGAATGCAGCACACTAGGGGGATGTTGGGCATCACTTTGAATGCAGCATCTGATGTCTTTGCAGATCCCACACCACTGTACTGCATTCACCACACAAAGGGGTATAGACAAAAAAAAGACAAAGTCCTGGCACCAGTATGCAGCAGGAACAGACAATCCACAGCTCCTGTAATATGTAGTCTAATTGTAGTCAAGGAGAAGAAAGCCGGGCACCGCTTAATAAAAACCCTTTATTGTGGATGGGTTAGTGTGGCATACAGCAGTGGAGGTAAAAAAAAAGCCTGACCGCTGTTTTGCAAGGCCTAGCCCTGCTTCGTTAGAGGCAAAGTCTCAAAGTCAGAGACAAGACTTTGTCTCTGATGAAGAAGGGCTAGACCTTGCGAAACAGCTGTCAGGCTTTTTTTTACCCCCACTGCTGTATGCCATGTTAACCCATCCACAATAAAGGGTTTTTATTTAGCGGTCCCCGGCTTTCCTCTCCTTGACTGCAATTGCACAAAGGGGTATATTCACTATATTACACACCATGAGTAGAGGTTAATGTATCGCATTGCATTCCGCTCTACTCATCGTGCGGTAAGACATTCAAGCCTATTATTCTGATTAATGCAGTTTAGTGCATATACCCCAAAAGCGTGAAAGTATCCATAATATTTTTTTTCTGCTTTTTGTATTTGTTTTTTCTCCTGTTCCAAGTTTTTCATTCAAGAATAAAAACTCAGTGTGTGCTGTGCTAAACCACTAAGAGCAGCACTATGGAGCAGAAGGAAAAAATACATATATTTTAGCATTTTTTTTCTAAAGTCGGCAAATACATGAATGCAAAATGCTTCAGAAAGACACATTTATCTTCCAGTGTGTTCAATACTTGGAGGAAACAAGTGTAATAAAACAAGCTAATGGTATTTTGACATGTTGTCACAGTTATTTAGGAGACTCAGTCACATTCATATTGAAAACTTTTTACCAGCTGCGCCTAAACCTCAGATTTTTTTTGTTGTGCTTCTAAAATCTGCACAGTATTATAAAATATTCAACAAATACTTTTTGTTTTGAATTCGTAGTATATGCGTGCCTTTATTGGAGGAGCTGGTGCCTAAATTATTTATCCTTTGCTCTCGTATGTGCCAAATTCAGATCTTTCGTTATCATTTACATTCCTATTATGATTATTGTCATCTTTATGTTTGTCCTGTCCGTCTGGGTGTGAGGAGTGCTAAAATAAATAATCTGGACTCTCCACCCTGGTAAGTATCAACATTACTGGTGTGTAGAAGGCCAGAGAAAGTTAAAGGGGGTCGCAACATTCAAAAATAAAAAAATTACCCCCAAAAAAGTTAGCGCCTAAAAAAATATATGTAAACCCTTTTTTTTCTAAAATGGGTCCCTATATATATCAACCAATTTTTTTTTATTTTTTTGTTAATCTGGTCTGGGTGCCTTTACCTAACTATAGGAACTCTGCAATGCTAGCGGGATTGTGGTAAGATTTTTTTTTGTACAGTAACAAACTTATCTCAGCATGCTAATAACAGATATCTCCCTATTTCTGATAAGATAAGGACACTATGAACAGAACCCCCCCCCCCCCACACACACACACACACACACATCTTTGAAGAGTTTACACAGTGAAAGCCTGTTGTTTATTTGCTGTGGGAGGGATAGTGAGCTGTGGCAGTCTGGAGGAAAAATTCATACAGCGCTGGGTTGAAAAAAAAAAGTGATGTCACTTTTTGACTTTTTTTATGGAGAAACAGTAAAGATGGAAACCAGTAAAGATATTTTCTTTTTTTTCACATGTCTTGTAGTTCTAACAGAGAACACTAAAGCAGGACAGGTAAACTAAATAAGTCATTTCTGATTAGAGGAATTTTTTTATTTCTTTTTTTCCGTTAATATGGTGTTTCATCCCACTTTAAGGTAAGAGCAGGGTTAGGTAAGATTCGGTTAGACAAGAGTATCGGGTTAGATTGGGGTTGAATAGGATTCCTGTTAGGGATCCTTCAAAGGGTTAAGGACAGAGTATGCTTAGGTAAAAGCTCAGTATTGTTAAGGTGCCCATTACTTGTGATCATATTTTTGAAAAAATCATTTAGATTGAAAGAAGAGATTGTATTTAATCTAGTCACACCATTAAAGAAACGTGCAATCATATCTTTTAAAATCTTCCATGCCAAGCAACCATTACTTTATCTGCCACATGTGCTGATTAAAGTTTCTTCCTGAATGCCAGTCTAGATACCATTCAATAGGTAAACCAACTCTTACCTTTTTTATATATGTTTTTATAAGTCATTACTTTTGTTCAGCTTTGGGGCCTCTTACCCCACTATTGTACTAGTACCACCCTCCTTTGGAGGGATGAGGCTCTTGTGGCTCACCCCTTTTTTCCCCAGAGAAAGCGACAAACTCCTCAAGGACTCCTCGTATACCCGGGTTCAGTTCCCCACACGCTAACAGTGGTTGCTTTTATGCAACCCGGGTTTCTGAGTAGCCATCTCTATATTTTACACCTTTTAAGAAAATGCTACACTATATCGGGCTCCTGTCCTCTTGTTTACCTCAATTGTTGCACTCCTTATATTACTTTTAGGAAAACATCTACCGTATATGATCATTCAGGATTAGCTGAACCAACCAGCTTCTCTGTTTTCATACAATCTGAATTCTCTAAAAATAGAACTCTTAATGGGAACCTTTCATCATTTGACAGGTTATTTGATAAGGTTTCAAAACAAGGTGTAAGGCCTCTTGCACACTGCATGCATTTCAGATTACGATTCCGCTTTTTAATCTGTTTTTACATCCGATTCCGATTCAGATTTTTAATCTTAACTGCATGCTGCGTTTTTTGATCCGTTTTTCTGTTGAATGTATTCAAGGAAAATCGGAAACGGAATCGGAATCGGAAACGGAATCGGAATCGGAAAACGGATTTGCAGTGTGCAGGGAGCCTAAGAGAGGGGACAGGGAGGGACAATCAGAGTACACACAGACATCGGGAACACCTGTACTCACATGGGATTGTTTTGTGAGATGACAATCAAGTTGGTGTTTGTAACTTTAGGGTAGGTAGATGCCAACAAAAGTTATAGAGCCAGAAGTCATTACAAGAACAAGCTTACAGGCTTTGAAACTATGTGGTGATCATTTGAGCCAGCTGGGCACATAACACAGCAATGTGGCTTGCATTGTCCTGGTGTATGGGAGAGAGATTGGGAATCCATAAATGACATCACTGCTTACCTCTTGTCAGTGTGTGACAGACAAGCCATGGGGTGATGTCGCCTATGATGTCACCGTCATACAGGTTTGCAGGAATGCAGGTGTGCTATTGCAAGTACCCTTTGGCTTTGTCAAACAATTGTATTGTAGCTGGCAAAGTCAGCCTTACCTAGAAGTAATTTAAATTATTCAGAGTAGCCAAACCTCTTCCAAATGTTTGTTTAATGCTGATGTGTTTGACATGAGTTTAATGAGGCGAATAGCAGCTATTTGCATTGCTTTTGTGAGATCAGAGAGACTTTCACATTAACTAATGGATTTGCAGGGTTTCAACTAAGACATTAGATTGATGCTGAATAATTATCATTTCCTCATCCGTTTTCTCAGATGGGCAGTGCATTTAGTTGTTAGATGTGATCGAGCCCCCATTTGTATCTAGTTGAACAGTACACTACTGATAATGATTTAGTTAGATCTGATTGAGAGCCCTTTCACACCGTCTGCATTCCGTTTTCATTTTGAAAAGGTTTGCAATTGTTAAAACGCAAGTACAGTAAAGTTACAATTGGAATCATGGGAATGCATTCACACTGAATACATTTGCAATTTTTTAAATAGGCAATCATAGCTCTGCTGCATTTTTCCTGCGTATCAATTTAGGCCAACATAGTGAAAATTGCAAAACACAAATCGTGAAATACAAAACACATTTGCGATTGAGTTTTGCGATTTTTGGGGTGAATGAGCCCTGAATCATTGCAGTTATTTTGACTGAAGTTTCAGAATGCATAGAATTTTCCTTTTTTTTATTTTTTTGATAGGAATAGTAAAAATTACAGTTTAATTCTTATTGGTCATTGAAATGGTTGTCTCCACAGATATTAGCAGTTGAGCACTGTGTGTACCGCTAAGGTATTGCCAGGCGCAGATATGTCCATATGGGACTTTATTATGGGATAGTGACAGTAGACAACAAACAACCGTACACTTGGTTTATTTTTGTCTTTCTGCTAGTAGTAAGGGTGATATTGTCTGTGCATGGAAATATTATTCAAAGTTTTTTCATCAACTCCATGATGAGATAAACATAGATTCATATAATACTAGCCGTAAAAATAATCTGTCTGAAGTCTGCTTCTGTTTTCCAGTACAGCTAGAGTTAAACATAAGTTGTTTTGTATGCAAAAGAGGTTGTCGAACAGTCAAATTCTGTCCGGTTTCCCGAAAAGTAAAAAGAAGTTAAAACAACTGAAAGACAGTGAAATACGTCCTCTAATGAGGTTTTACTTTGTGAAAGTTCAAAGGGTCACTACTTCTTTCTTTTTCAGCTTGAGAAGGAAGAGGGTGCATTGTAAACAACTGTCTAGTCCAATCTTTAAAAATAAGCCAATAAAATAAAAATGAGACTCCTTTCTGTTTTAGTTATTTGCCATTGATACTACTCATTGAATTAATTATTTTATAGGTTTATTTTCACTTCATGTTCATGTCAAGTGTGGTAAGTATATATTGTATGTATGTTCACATACACATAAACCCTACTAAATGCAGCAGACAGAGTGATGGATATTACTATTGAATTATTTACATGAGCAATGGTAGACATAGACAAGGCACGGGAATTTGCTTGACTGGTGCCTGAATTGTTCACCAGTTACTGGTGAGGACAAGTATCAAGTGGACAGAGGTCTTGTTACCTTTTCATTTACTGTTGTCTTCCCCAATTTATCAGAACTGGCAGTATCCGCTCTTTTCCTTCCTGCCTCTTTTTCTGTCTGTGGTCCATTGACAAACATTTGGAAGTTTTGCAAAGCTAGCAATTTATGAAATGCTCTGCAAGCTATTAGTTGAGGGAGATCAGGCCTTAAATCAGTATCTGGAAACCGTAACGGTACTGATGGACATTGGAAGGCAGTAAAGGCCCATACATGCATGCAACTTCCCCCTCTAATGTTCGTAATAGTGCACAGGATCACCCCTGTCTGCTACAGACCATAGATGTAAGGTGAACGGAGACACAAAGCATTCTTGCCTTATGATCACTAAGCATCATTTGAACTTACCTTTATTTTTTTAAATTGACTGTTATTTACTCTATCCATAGACATATGGGCAGCACGGTGGCGTAGTGGTTAGCGCTCTCGCCTTGCAACACTGGGTCCCCGGTTCGAATCCCAGCCAGGTCAACCTTTTGCAAGGAGTTTGTATGTTCTCCCTGTGTCGGCGTGGGTTTCCTCCGGGCACTCTGGTTTTCTCCCACACCCCAAAAAACATACAGATAAGTTAATTGGCTTCCCCCCTAAAATTGGCCCTAGACTACAATACATACACTATACAATATATAGGCAATAGGCATATGACTATGGTAGGGACTAGATTGTGAGCTCTTTTGAGGGACAGTTAGTGACAAGACTGTATATACTCTGTACAGCGCTGCGTAATATGTTGGCACTATATAAATAATAATAATAATAATAATAATAATAGACACTACCCCAGCCTTCAGCCATTTCTATTGATTATAACATACTGTTGGCGACCTCTTTAAGATAGAGAAACCTATATACTTGATGTATTTGCATAAGTACATATAAATGACAGGACTATACTTGACCGTTTTTTACCAATCTAATAAATGCTTCTATACAAATATGGCTAATGTCATTATTGTAAACATAATTTGCCATTGATCAGATCATGCATAGATGGTCGTCATTCAGGTTCTGAATGCTGCTTGCAGTATATGCACCAGCATTGGGGTGTGTATGGACTACTCAGATGTACCTCTGGCTGAAGATGGCTGATTCTATTAGCGATAGTGGCACTCTGTCTATGTGTATGGTCATCTTCCTTACCTGCTTATTTTTAAAGCCTGTGCAGTAAAATCATTTCACTGGCTCGCCCAGACACTCATTTTTCAGATGGATTTGCTCATGCGGAAGAAATCTTCCAACAAGATGAAATATCTGTGTGTCTGATACTTTCAATTTACTTTACTCTGAAATGCTTGGTTTGATGTTTTTTTTCCAATCCCCACATTCCTAGATTATTGGAAATGGCTGTCAAATTCTACGTAAATAGTTTGGAGCTATATTTGCAAAACTTTCCAGCAGACTGCAACTTATCAGAAGGCTACATATGCCATGAAGGATGTTAGTGGATCAGTGTGTTCACTGTCCGGTACATTTTACAGATACCGCCTATAGATTTCTCTGACAAAATGGACATTGCAAACAGCAGGAAACTGGACTCAAAGGAAGTCTGAAAATGCAGCAAATATTTAAGGAATTTTTATCATGATGCCTCCTACAACAATGTAGAACTCTCTCTATCTCTCTCTAACACACACACACACACACACACACACACACACACACACACACACACACACACACACACACACACACACACACACACACACACACACACACACACACACACACACACACACACACACACGTAAATTAGCTTTTAGCAGGTCTTTTACACCTCCTGTATTATTAATGATAAGCAGTATCTTAAAGGGAGAATCCAGCCAATCTGTTCTTTGAAGCTGTTAGGCCTTTTTCACATTGCTGATTGAATTGGGCACTTGTTGTGCAGTTCAGCCATCGATACACTGGCCTCCGAGTGCCTTCCAGCTGCAATTCATTACAGCCAAATGGCAGCGTTTGTAACCCTACACGTGTTAAGGCTCATATACACATCCAACATGCACACAACCACATGACCACCATGACAACCTGACGAACCACATGACCTATACGTACACATGCCTAGACAGCTTAAAGAGGAACTTCAGCCTAAACAAACATACTGTCATTAAGGTACATTAGTTATGTTAATTAAAATAGATATGTAATATAATCTCTTACCCACACTGTTTTAAAAGAACAGGCAAATGTTTGATTTCATGATGGCAGCCATCTTTTTGGTTGAAAGGAGGTGACAGGGAGCAAGAGACACAGTTCCAACTGTCCTGTGTCCTGAGCACCTCTCCCAGTTGCTAGGCAACGTGAATAACAACATAGGAAATCCCATCATGCTCTGCACAGCATCAGGGGAAAAAAGCCCGGGCTTTTTTTCTTTGATGGGTGGAGCTTAGATAAAAATGCAGCTAAAAATGATGCTTTGGTAAGAAAAACAAAGTTCTGATGCTGTGAAACTGTTAAAGAAACGCCAATCCTTTTCAGTTCTGCTAAGTAGATTTTTAGTCCGGAGGTTCACTTTAACAACCAACTCAATTAACATACTGCACAGTCAAGAGGACTGACGGACTACACATTTAAAACTAGTACAAGTCTTTCAAACAACCTGTACATACGCACCAACTGCATGATATCAGACCAACATAGATCCAACAGTTGCGTTGATCAAACCGCCTGTGGATCAGTTGCTCATCAAGTTGTTTGCATTCGTACACATGCCTGATTATCATCCAACACACTTTAAAGTCAGATGATCATCAGGCTGCAGGTTGGTCCGTGTGTACTTTGCTTTACCATTTGGACACAGTGTCATATGTATTGCGGGTGAGATGAACAGGTAGCAGTGGGTGCATAGGAGATAAAGACTTGACTGCTGTTTTGGGTTTCTGTTTATGTGATCAGTCACTACTCCTCAACCAGCCAGTGAACATGCTATCTGGTACTTACCTGTGATGTTACTGGTTCTCCCTCCTGAATGCTAAAGATTGACTTCCTAGTGTGTGCTCTCTAATGTCTCTTTGCATTGTTACACTATCCCTGTCTTTAGCCTGAGAAGTCTGGTCTTGAAAAAAGTACCTGCCTATGTATTCCTTACTGAAGTCTTTGTACAATTGTTTTCATGGTTAGAAGTATTGTGCATGCTCGGGGTATCCCCATTGCAAGTTCCAATTAGAGCCATGTAGACTGTTAAGTTAGGCATACACATATCAATTTTTTGTCTGATTGAATCACTTTGATTAATCGAATTGAAATCTTGTCCCCAACATATACTATTGGCTTACTGTAGATTTATTTTGGACAGTTTGTCAATTAACAGTGTGATTGGACACATCAGAAAAATGTCAGCATGAGTGGGCAAGGGACTGATGACAGGCTGAAAAACAGCATTTTTGCCATCTGCCATAAATTTGTTAAACTCTTAATCTTCTCTGAAATAAATAACACTGTATACAATATTTTAAATATTTGGTATAATTGTATAATTCCTATATTTCTACCTTTGTTCCTTATAAACATCATGGGGCTGTCATGAAAAGTCATTTCATTGTGTTACACAGCAATAATAAAGTGCTTGAATCTTTTGATTGCTGCATAATGCTGCACTGTGCTAGGGGTTGTAACGATTCTTGATAGATTTCTGCTAAAATCAAATGGAGATATTGCGCCATGTGATAGGAATCAGTTAGTATGCCATCAAATTCCAGTCAGGAGGCAACTGATTGGCTTTCCAATTCAGGCCAGTATACACCCATATATGCCTAGCTTAAAGGGCTCCTAATGTAAGAGAGGCTTTACTGGCTGAGGAGCAGTAAGATTTGGAGGTTTTATGCTTGGCTGAATAGTGTACTGGTTAAGGGCTCTGTCTCTGACACAGGAGTGCTGGGTTCGAATTATGGCTCTTTCTGTTCAGTAAAGCAGCACCTATTCAGTAGGAGACCTTGGGCAAGACTCCCTAACTCTGCTACTGCCTATAGAGTTCGCCCTAGTGGCTGCAGCTCTGGCACTTTGAGTCTGCCAGGAGAAAAGCGCAATATAAAGGTTATCTGTCTTGTCTTAAAGGAATACTGTAGGGGGGTCAGGGGAAAATGAGTTAAACGTACCCAGAGCTTCTTATGGTCCCCCACAGACATCCTGTGCCTGCTCAGCCACTCACCGATGCTCCGGCCCCGCCTCAGGTTCACTTCTGGAATTTCCGACTTTAAAGTCTGAAAACCACTGCGCCTGCCTTGCCATGTGTTCGCTCCCGCTGATGTCACTAGGAGTGTACTGCGCAGGTGCAGACCATACTGGGCCTGTGCAGTACGCTCCTGGTGACATCAGCGGGAGCGAGGACACGGCAACGCAGGCGCAGTGGTTTTCCGACTTTAAAGTCGGAAGTTCCAGAAGTGAACCGGAGGCGGGGCCGGAGCATCGGTGAGTGGCTGCGCAAGCACAGAATGTCTTCGGGGGACCATAAGAAGCCCTGGGTAAGTTTAACTCATTTTCCCCCGACCCCCTACAGTATTCCTTTAAGTTCCACTGTAAAGTGGAGACTTTAGAAATGCCCGGATCATGTAGAGTGGAGCCAGTCACCTCCCCATCTACCACCATAGTTGACTTTAGTAATGTTCTCCTTTACCACAGTGTGATCAGGTGAATAATGAGCCACATTCTTCTTATATGGGTTATGCTATTTCTATTTGTGCTTTTTATAAATGCTTTTTCTTGACTGTGCAGTATATTGATTGACCTTAAGAATTATTTTCTCCTTATCATAGCGATAATTTTCCTGAGGATTAGGTCTAAACTGCCCTAATCAGCTGTCAAAATAGCTTTCCCTTTTTGCCACCCATGAATATAAAGGCTTACTGTATTATTGAGCTTAATTATCCACATCTGTAAGCTTAATGATTTCACCTTATGCTGTGTAGTAGCAATCTTTCATATAGCTTTTACATAGATAACATCAAGTCTGCAGTGTGCCACTAATGTCATAAGAAAATGATCCTGCTTTCAAATGGCAAGCATGTAGAATGGTTGTAGATGTACCCTAGATGGAGGATTTTCAGCTGCTGTTAACGTGACTCCTACGCTGGCAATTGGCCCCCTGAACTCCTTGGAGTTATGCTGCACACCATCCTGTCAGGAGTATGCCATGTCCATGAACTTACTAGTGTGTGATGAAATATGCCTTGTGGAGAAGAAAATCGGAGAGAGCCAATCAAGACAGTGCCATTGATTTGAAGGTTGAAAAATAACACACAGTCTAATGAGCTGACTCAACGAGTTTGAATCCACAACGGCTCCTAAGGATTATATATAACCGATCCTCTGTAGTAACATTTCTCTGGATGGGTTGCGTGCAGACAATACTTTAACCAGAAATGTCAAGTCTAGCTGTGGAACATTGTCCTGTGCTGTGCATCTGCAGCTGTTACTGTGAATACTATATCATCAGATTACACATCCAGCAAGGAAGATCTTCTTGTTCATTTTACAATGAGGCAGTAACTAGTAATGGCTTTGCTAAGTGAGTAATCCACAGCAACCAGTCAGGGATCATCCGTTGCTGTAATGATTTCAGCTGCTGAAAGGCACAGTTGGAATTGTAAAAGTTGTTCCTGATAATTTGTTTTCTAATACCAGTGAAGAGACCAAAGCATGTACAAAGTGCTCAAGTCACTACAATAAATAAACCCTTCCAATTCTAGACAGAAGCTTGAAAGTGATGAAAAATTAATTAAGCAGATATTATCTTACCTCCCTGGCGGAAATGACGTGTATGCGCGTCTATACAAAACATGCTGCAAATGGTATTGATGTGCATACATGTCAGTACTCTCCTGCACTGTATACTAGACGCTTGATTGACACATTTTGGCAATTTACAGGAAAAAAAGTTAGGAAATGTAATGGATCACTTTTTGCACTTAAATCCTGGGGAAATTGAACGGCAGGGAGGTTAAAGGGAACCTCACTGGAGAGGAACATGGAGATTGCTATCTCTATTTTCTAATAATTAATGTTAGTTGCCTGACGTTTGTGCTGATGCTCTGCCTGTAAAGGCTTACACACATCCTTGACAGTCGATAATCAAGCCTGTGTACAGCAGCCCCCAACTGGCGAGCAATCCGCAAGGCAAATCAAATCAACTCGAACGACGGCCAGCTTCGTTGTTCACGCCACTTCCCTGCAACCCCCTCCCCCGTGCATAGTAGCAGAACGCATTGTCGGCTCAATAGTTGACACATGTCACCCAGGGGACCGGGTTCCGATTCCTGACAGGCGACATAAGACATAAAGGTGTGTATGTACCTGAAGTCTCTTTTTTTTACTGTTTTTGTCATAAAAACCTCTGAAGCATGAATGCCCCAGTTAAACCGCCGCATTCCCGCGGCAGATGAATGATTTATTACACTGAAATAGCCCTGCTAAGCTCCCGGGCTCGCAGGGCTTTACTTCCTCAATGAGGCAGAGCTTTAGTCTGTAGCTCTGCCTCCTCCGCAGTCAATCTCTGCGGATCGCCGCCTCTCCCTGCCCCTCTCAGAGATCCGCCGAGATTGATTGTGGAGAGGCAGAGCTACAACTCAAACTCAGCCTCTCCAGAGCAGCACGATCTGCGACCTATTACACTGTAATAAATCACCCATCTGCCCGCAGGGATGTGGCGATTAAACTGGGGCATTCATGCTTAAGAGGATTTTATGACAAAAACAAGAACTAAAAGAGACTTCTTTAAAGAGAACCTGAACTGAAAATAAAAAATCTAAATAAACATACACAGGTCATACTTACCTCCCATGTAGTCTGCTCATCACTTTCTTTCTCCTTTCCTGCTTCCTGTTTGTCCACTGTGATCGATGTAATTCTCTGTCCTCCATTTTGAAAATGGCCATTACCCCATAACAGCTTCCTGGTCAGCACACTGTTAAACTGTTATATCACCCACTTGAGCCATAGGGAAACATGGACATTACCTTGCGCATTCAGTTGTAACTGACAGCAGCTGATATATAACTGACAGCAATTAGTATCTTGCCAGAACTGGAAGGGATCACTGTAAGAAGAAAATGGTGAGGTTCTGAGAGGAACTGATGGCAAGGTAAGTATGTAATATTCATGTGCAGCTACATTATGTGTTTATTTTAAATAATTTTATTCAGTTCAGGTTCCCTTTAGGCTTCTTGCACACAGGGACGTTACAGGCGCACGTTAGTGCAGCCTGTAACGCTTCCCCAACGCACAGCAATGTAAGGGCTCGTTTCCACTAGTGCGGCGTGCGTCTCGTAGACGCACGCCGGCACTGAGCGGGTGGGCGGGATCGCAGGCGATTCCCATCAGCCGTGCCATGCACGGCTATGGGAATCGCAGCCTCCGCCGCGAATTCTGTGGGGGTTTCCGGCCGAATCGCTACTGCAAGCGATTCGGCCGGCGGCGCCGTTGTCCCCTATGGCAGAGTTTCCCCGCGCGATTTGCCTGCGGGGAAACTCTGCGGATTCGCGGCCGTTTCCGCGAGAGTGGAAACGGGCCCTAACACAAGTGGGCTGTTCACACTGCCCACGTTGCATTACATTGTAACGCAGCAAAGTGCTGCATGCTGTGCATTCTACGCGGTTTGCACATGCTCAGTCATGTTGGGGAGGAAGGGAGAGCGGCCGGGCACATGGCTAATTAATATTCACTGCACTCCGTGACGTGCAGTGTTTACTTCCTGGAGCGGCCGCTCTTTGCGGCGATTGGCCGGGCGGGACCACGTGATGACGCATGCGTCCAAGAGTACGCATCACGGACGCCAGAGTGAGCTGCACAACGCGGCTCACTCCGACGTCCACACCAGAGAGCACCAGGCGTTGCGTTAGGGGCACGTTATGTGCCCTATAACGTCCCCTAAACGCAACGCCCTGGTGTGTAACTAGCCTTAAGGCTGCATGCACACATCCAGTTTTGATCGGCTAAACATTGGCCAATCTTACCACTTCCATGTAGTATGTTGACCCACAGATTGGAATACTATGAATAGATTGTGTAGGTAAGCATTCATACAACTTGGAGGTTGTAAAATCGACCAATCAAATTTGGATGTGTGTGCATCCAATCAGATTGATGGTATCAATCTGAAAATCAAATCTATTTAATTAATCTGATGGATTAGGATATTTTTGTCCATTAGTGGTCCCAAACGATCATTTCCGAGTGTTCATACAAAGAAACGATCTGCAAATTGTATGTGGCCACCTTTAAGCAAGTGGGAAGCATTGTTTTCAGTAGCATCATTCACATTTGTGTGCTTGGCACTGTGTGTCGTTTGCAAATTCCAACTTGCAGTAGTTTACTACTTACGTCTATAGCAGTGAATGGCAATGCTTTTAGAACACTGTGTGTACATTTCTATATTCATCTTAAAATGTTACACTAAGCAAAATATACTAATGGGAGGAAACAATATGCTAAACTATTCCCTCTGGGTCTGATTTACGAAGGCATTTCTACACATCTCCTGATTTACTAAGGCATCTTCAAGCTGGGATGTCACAAGCGATTCAGCAAACATAGACTGGATTGAAAATAATATAATAAAATCAGGCGTTGACAATCAGTGATAAAGCCACTTGCTCTGGGCTGCTCATTACTTCTGCAATAAGGGTGGGAGTTTCTGGAGGGTTTCATAGCTACTGGATTACTTACAAAATGCAGGCAGTACTGTTGCTCAGACTACTAAAAAAACAATCCAAACTGTCACTTCTGGATGTTTTTTTTTTATCTAGCTGCAGATTGAGGTAGAATCTTTAAAGTGGATCTAAAGTGGAGAAACTTGCTTCAGGTGAAGTATTTGCCTATATAGAGTGAAGGTTCTGGATTCCATAGAGGCTCCCCAATCCTCGCTCCGTCCCCTCATTCCAGTGATGACCTCCAGTGAATTTACCCGCCATTGGGACTCCTTGGTAGGTTTTAAAAGCACTGGCGCATCCATACTGTACATGCATGAGACTGGACTCGCTTATCTACTCGTCTCGGAAGTACTTAAAGCACACCAGAGGCGAAAATAAACTAATAAAATAAACAATTGTATCTATTTTCCTTCTCCTAAAAATGACTTTTTAAGATATTCCACAGTTTTATTTTATGTTTAAATCTACTTTTTAAGTTTTAACTGTTTTATTGTTTTTGCTCAATGACACATTCATTGAAGTATGCCAGAGTTAAAATTGATGAACTATTGGCCCTATCTATCTCTTTCCTGCACAAATAAGCTATTTTCTACTAGGAAAGTGTTTTATAGTTGGAATTTCTTATCAGTGAGTGTCACACTGTAGTCACTTCCTGTCTGAGTCAGCCACTTACATACCTGATATTTAACTCTTTCAGGCAGAGAAAGAAAAAAAAGAACACAGCATAGTTATTTGTGTGTTAGGCACTGTACATACCCATGTCTATCTCATCATGTCACATGTCATGATGTCACTTCGGGTATTCTTTAATGGTGTAAATACTTCTGAAGCCTGCCTGAGGAGTCCTGAAGAGGTATTTGACTTGCAGGTTGGATAACTGCAACGAGGGACATCAGTGGAAAAACTGGATGGAGAGAGGACCCGGAAGGCCCTATTGGGATCCAGAGCCTTTCCTCTGCATAGGTGGGCATCTAACTTGTATTACTGGCCCACTTCAGGTTCACTTAAATAAAATAATTGCAGCAGCAGACTTTTTTTTCAATCTATTTAATTCCATTTTTATTTTTTTTTAAATTTAGTCCAGTTTGCTGAACTACTTGTGAACCCCAAACGGAAATTACTTTAGAAAGTCAAGAGATGCATGGAGATACTTTAGTAAGTCAGGCCCTTGGTGTACCTGTCATCTCTTTAACTTCATTCTATAAAATCCGCATATATCTTGCTTAGTGCCCGTTACCCAGATAACTCATGCGCAATGCGGCACCTGTCGGAAGTACCAGTAAACTTGCATAGTGAATATGCCCATGGTGTGTGTAACCCTTTATCCTTTCTTTTAAAATTGTACCCAGTGTAATGGCAGAATATATATTCTGAAAGGTTCAGGGGTCTTGTGGAACCCCCCAACCCATGTGACGCATGGATGGGAGAGAATTTTTTATTTTTTTAAACAACATTTTATTTAACATTTCACATATTACACAGGCCAGGTTTCATTACTTCAATAAGGTAATGGGCTTAAAGATTCTAGCATACAGAAAATAGCTTTTACAATTCAAATTATGTAATCATAAAGGGTCCAATGAAACCTCTCCTTGTAGTGTCTTGATGGAGTAGTTTCCCGGATCGTCCTTTCCCCCCCTAACACCCCGACTTTTCTCTCCCTCCCCCCTCCCTCCACCCTTCCCTGTCACTCCAGACCATAAACTTCAAAGAAGAAACATTTTAAGAAATGTCTAATTTTCCCAGCGTGCCCAGCAAATGTTCCGTTAGATACCATTTTGTGTACTTGAAATGTTCCATCAAGTCTCTTATTTCCTGTTGTGTATAAATCTTTTCAATAAAGAGTTTCCACTTTTTGAAGAATGACTTTGTTTTTTTATCCTTGTGGTTTAGTGTGTCCATTTTATCCAGTTGGTGAAGATGCATGAGTTCCTCTTTAACATCCCACATTGTGGGAGGGCTTGCGTAAATCCATTTATTGAAGATCACCTTTCGAGCTGTGATTAGAATCAGATGAGCCAGTTTACTCAAGACTTTGGTAGTTGCCTGGGGATTGTCCTCTGTCTCTGAATGTGGTTCCTCATAGTTAAATAGCATTAACAGAGGGCTCAGTTCCATTTGGATTTTACACATTTGCTTGGTATAATGCATCACTTTTTTCCAAAAATCTACCACAATTGGACAGCTCCACACACAATGGTATAAATCTGCATCTGCTTGATTACACTTAGGGCATTTAGGTGTATAATACGCTGGTGGATTCTTATATTTAATATTGAAGGCATACTTAGCTTTATGGATAAATTTTAAATGGGACTCTCGCCAGTTTTCCCCCACTATCAGTTTATGGATCACCCCATATCCCTCAAGAATTTTTTTTGGAAGGTCATTGCATGATATATGTTTAGACCAGCTGGTTAGATTGTTTGCTGCTTTTTTGGCCACCGTTAGTTGTTGGAGGTCCATTTGAATCGCAGACAATGATATTTTAGGAATATGCGGGGCTAGGAATTCATCCAATTTGTTTAATGTAGTTATGTTTTTAAATTGATTCCCCTTACTTTCTAAGAATGATCTCAATTGTCCATAGTATAGAAAATGGTGGCGCGGAATGCCATATTTTGACCTGATTCCCATAAAGGATAGTAATTTACCTGCATTCAGATCTAATAATTGTCCCAATCGGTGAATTCCTTTGTCCTGCCATTCATAAAAACCTCCGTGGGCCAGGCTCGCCGGGAATTCCGGCAAGCCCCACAGGGGCATATATTTGGAAATTTGGAAAGGCATGTTAAATGTTTTACAAAGCTCTCTCCAAGTCACTATGGTATCATTCAAAATTTTGCTACTTCTAAATTTTGGTGGTAGATGTTTATACGATGTGTGTAGCAAGCCAGAGAGGGACCGTGGCTTGGCATATGAGGACTCAAGGTCGTAATTTGAATAAATGCTCGAGTTATTAATCCAGTCCCTTACATGGCGGGTTAGACAAGCTATATTGTATCTTCTTATATCGGGTACAGCTAGGCCCCCCCCAAATTTTAGGGAACTGTAGCTTGGAGAGAGCTATTCTTGCCTTACCCTTTTTCCACAGAAAGCGTATAAATGCACTGTACAAATCTTTGACATCTGAATGTTTTAACAGCAATGGTATCGTCTGTAGGGGGTAGAGCAATCTGCCAAAAGACACCGATTTGATTAATGAGGCCCGTCCCATTAGGGTAATGGGCACATTTTCCCAATTAGCTAGCTGGCGCTTAATGTCCATTATCAGGGGGTGGTAATTTTTTGAGTACATAAGAGATGGGTCTCTAGGAAATTTAATTCCTAAATAAGTTACCTGTGAGCAGATCTTCACAGGGAGGTGTGTCCCATCTATTTTCGGGGCCAGTTTTGATAGGTACATTAATTCGCACTTGGAAGCATTGACTTTGAAGCCACTTAATTTGCCTATTTCCCCAATTTTCCCCAGTACCTGTTCTAATTGTGTCATAGGATCCTGTAGGAATAGCAGAATATCGTCGGCAAACATGGCTTGCGACACTCTATGTCCCCCGATAGTGATTCCCGCTACGTTTGCCTCCAGATATCGAGTCATAGGCTCCAAGGCAAGATTGAAAAGCAGAGGTGACAAAGGGCACCCCTGTCTCGTGCCCTTCTCAAGCGTAAAGGGGTCAGACAGGAAGCCTGGGGTGTAAATGCGGGCACTAGGATTTGTATGCATGGCTTTTATTACATTTCTTAGCGAGCCAGTTACTTTCAATTTATCCAGCACACCCTCAAGCCAATCCCAGGATACATTATCGAAAGCTTTTTCCGCATCGATCATTAAAATGGCATAATTTTTGCATGTTTCAGGATAGGCCTTTGCATAGTCCTGAACCATGAGTAGTTTCCTAACATTGGCAACTGCTGACCGATTTCTGATGGGAGAGAATTTTATGAGGATTTGACTTCTACCCAATCCACTCCAAATCCTGCTTCAGCAAAACAGCTCATCCCAAGTTACACCACTAGTTTAATATATTTAGAAAGTAATTAAGCACACCAGATGAGAAAACAAACATCGCACATTATACGCAGTATCTTCATCATATAATGTTTACACAATGTATTAACATCTATCCAAATATTTATGCAGCATTTCACAACAGCTCGGCACCGGCAGTACTGTTAGCCTAATTTGTCTTCTGCTACAGCAAACAGTAAATTAATTTGTAATTTTAAGCAAAAGGTCACTCTGCTTTAACATTGATTTTCACGAATCAAGTGCATTGCATTTCTGAGGATCTGATAAACAACTATTTAATTAATCTTCCACATTCTGCCATGTTTTTCCTTTCTGTCATACATATATTTCAAAATATTAGCCCATGGAATTTGTATGAATGTGCTGCAGAAATCTGCTCACTTTGATGCTTTGTGGTATTTTTATTCTCTCTTCAGCCAATCAATGTGTGTGGCTAACTTAAAATCTTAGAGAAAACGCCAGAGGTAAGTTTCCAGTTTAGTTTACTTTAGTAGTTTCAGCGCTACATAATATGTTGGCGCTTTAATACAATAAATAAATAAATAGTATTCAAGGTTGCTCTCATTATAATTCTCTGAGAGCATTGACCATTCCTTGTCCAAACAGAAAGCGAGGGACATTCTCACAGATGGAAACACAGGAGAGCAGTAAAAATGCAGGTTCTAATGCCTTAGTACTATCCAAAAAGTACAGTGTAATCCTTCCCCACCTGTCCATTGTTGGCGATACAGCCTGTAGAGAGATGTATGGTAGGAGGAATGTCTGAGTGAAGCCAACGACGGGTCCGTCTGCACCTCCCTTCAGCAGACAGTACAGCGTGTGTACACTCTGTTGGCAGACTGATAAGGCTGTTTCTGAACGATCTGCCCGGCGTGTGCACGAGCTTTTAGACTGAGAATTGGGAGTTACTCTAGCAGGTCGTTTTTACTACCGTATACAATGGGCTCTATTCTCAAAGACTTTCCGCATGCGGTAAAGTACATGTGGGAAGTTTGCGACCAAAACACCGTCAAGTTCACATTCTCAAAATGTTCCGCATGTTTTTTCCGCATGCGGAAAAAGTGCGGTAAAAGTTGCGGGATTCATGCGGAAAATTTCCGCAAAAGTCTGTATCTTCCGCAATAAAAAATCAATTCTCAAAACTGTTCAGGCGCATCATTTCGTCGTTATTTACCGATTTTTCTTTTATCACCTACAAGAAGTAGGTGATATATTCCGCATCTCATTGACTTTAATGAAGTCTGGAGGCTTAAGGGCTTTGTTTGCTGGACTTTAACTTTTTTTTTAAAACACTTTTTTATGCAACCTTTTTACCGCATGATTACCGCATGAATACCGGCTGTTTCCGCATCTTTTTTTCCCGCATGCGGAAAAAATGCGGAGTTTACCGCTGGCGGAAATTTAGCAGTAAAATGTTGCCGTAATTTTGGCTCTTTGTGAAAAGAGCCCAATGTAGTTGATTTAGTTGAATCACTTTTTACTTTGTAGAGTTGGGGACTGATTGTGATATGAGAGGCTTTACATCTACATGTGAACTAAACTTAAGACAACTCTTCTACAAACTAAAACCTTTTGCATATATTAGTCCTGAGTGGTCTGAACCAATCATTTAGGATTAGCCCAGGGGACTGATATCTTTACAATCATATCTGACCCAGCACAGCCAATGCTGCCCAAGGAAAAAGGCGGGAACAACCATTAGGTATGTCAATTTTAATTTACTTTTTAGCCCCTTGGGAGTGGAGAGAGGCAGTTACTGTTGTATTCCATTTCAGTGACAAGTCTCCTCCCCCCCCCCCCTCCATAGAACAATACATTCTGTGTACCCAAGCCAGTTCTATGTGTCAGTCAGCGTGGATTAGAAATGACCCAATGTTTTGCATAATGTAGTGCCCCCAGAACTCCCCAGTACTCTGCCAGCACCATCAGTTCAAGTCTGCACAGTTCTTTTCATCCAAACTCCTCATTTGATGAATAATTCTGCTGTCGGGTCCTGTGCCAGGAACGTCATAGGTTTGGAACTCTTCCTGATAGGCATCTACTACAGTCTCCTCATGAAAAATAGTTCTTCTCTTTGATGTTGTGAAAGTATGTTACATGGTCTTGTATTACCTTTGAAGGGTCCATAAAATAAATTGAGATTATAGATTTGGGGTAGTCTGTGGTTTGCTGTGCGATTAGCTTATCTCATCTACAAAGAATGGAGATATCTCTGTTAAGATAACTGGAAAATTGATGTACTCTGTGTATTTTATTTAAAAGATTAATTTTGAATATTTTATTACATCTAAACATGGATGCTATAAATTTCACCCAAACTGTGCTGTAAACAGATTAATATATATCTATTTTACCTACTGTAGTTATGGGATAATCACCAAGTGAATATGGTTTTTAATTATGTCAGCTTTTGAAGCTAATGCATAGATTGAGGCTGTCCTGAAATGTATGTCTGTTGCATCAAATGCATGTATGAGTACTTGATCCCACAGGCAGCAGTTCAGGGCCAAGAGCTGTGTAGACCTGTTGTTGGCTTTGAGGCTAGTGACTTGCCTGTTGCTGTTCAGGGGGAGAAGGGACAAGCCGTGGTAGTCGATATTGCAGCTTCTGATAAGCACGGTGAGGAGTGTGTCTGGGGGTTGATCGGGTGTCGGTGCCGCTAAAGGTTTAGCATGGTGAATTTTTAAATGATGTTGGCGTGCTCCTTTACACATACTTGATTGACAACCGAGACGGTACTTAGCATCCCCCACAGGTGAGTTTAATCCAGCGTTTCTATTTACCTAAGTTGAATATAATAAGCTACTCTAAGTGTATACCATCTCAAGAGTAAATGGCCCACATTTGTAAGAATACTAGCAGAGTATCATGTCTTTTGGGTGCTGTTTCTACATAGCTCTAAACTATCCCTCTTTCAGAGTTGAATCTGTTTCTATCTCATGTAGCCTTTTTTCAGCCTGATGTACACATACATATAAGTAAATGTATTTATCTACTAAAAAGAGTGCTCAGATTGTATCAATCCCAAGGCTCAGTGTCGTAACAATAGTCCCCGTGACCCCCACCATCAGCGACAGTGGTATGCTATGCATTACCAGCTTCTGGTGGCGGGACAGGTCCTCCTTACTCCTCTTCTGTGCAGCCACATGCCTGGTAGCCAATCGCTATGTGACTTACGATGCCTGTCACATGACGGGAACCACATGGGGACTGGCTGCACACCACGGAGCTACACTGCAGAAGAGAGCAAAGAAGGCCTGTCCCGCCACCTAACTCAAGTATTGTATAACTCTCTGCTGCTGCTACTATGTATTTTCTTACAATATTGCCCTGGGCCGCCGAACAAGGGTTGAGGTGAAACATGGAGGCTTGGGGCCTGCCCGGAGAATCCTTGCTGGGGGGCTCGGTAGGTTGTAGCTATGTGTCTACTCAGTATTTTTACTTGGAATGCTGTTCCCTTTCACAGTGGAGAACTGGAAGATATGGAAATGTTTCCTTCCTGTTTTACCTGCATCCAGATAGGGAGCAGACAGCCTCAGCTGGCAAACTTACGTTACTGTTTTATGTGTGCTTTGCTTTAAGAATCCAGTCAAAGAAAACATTGATTTATAATTGTAACTTTTATCTGCACCATTAGATTATGTCCAGAACAGAACAGGGCCGACATTTCCATTGATAAATAAAAAGAGAAAAGCTGGCTGCGTCTGAGGCGGGAAGGACTGCTTTCCCGAGCTGCTCAATGATTAAAGCCCAGGCGTGAACACACATTCTTAACTCTACATTCCAGTTTTACTTTCCGGAAGAACAGAACGTCTGAAACAATTCATCAGCTAGAATGAGCAGTAAAAAGTTATGAGACAGGCGCATATATGCACAGGGAACCTTCCTGAACTTTTGCCTCTTCACAGCAGCTTACTAAGACAGAGAAGCAAGCGTAGTAAGACTTGATCCAGCACAGCATGCTGTCTGTTTATTACATATAGTCGTACGAAGCTGCAGCAGGACGTTATGCCACCAGCAGGAGGTCTGCAATTAATAGGTTAACACCGCCTCTTGGTTTTCACGGAATTAGTACTAATATTTCTATTCTGTGCTGTAGAATGAGTGCAGACATTGAATTACATGAATCACGGAGGGCCAGGCCTGCTGTGCGCACTGAACCAGTGGAGAATCCGTCTTGTCAGTCATCACTGGGACTACTGTATGGGAATGAGAGTTACATTCAGCAAATTCACTGGCTCATATTTACAGAAGCTGAAGTAGAGGAGTCTGCTTCAGTTCACATGTCAGCTCTCCGTGACCCAGGGTCAGTGTCTCACAGTGCCTGCTACAAATATTACTTTGGGAGTTTTTCATACCTCACGTTTTGACTCACTAAGGCTGAACTTTTATGCATTTCATAACAAGATGTGAAACTTAAAGTGAGTCAGTGAAAGAAAACATAATATTGATTATGCTACTCCATTCCCTTCCATTTATTTTGCTTTCTTTTACCTCCAAGGCTTAAAGCGGGATTATGAACTTGCTTAAAATACAATAAAAACATCTCCCAACTACTTGTTAACCATGTAATTATACTTTCTGCCTCTGGTGGGAATTAATATTTGTTGCAGTGCTGGAAGCAGCTATCATTCATGGTAAGTCGCATTCTGTTCAGGAAGTAATGTATAGGATTTAAAAAAAAAATACATCTGCTTACTTACTATTGGTGTAGTTGTCTTATGGAAGCTTCCTTTTGTGTTTGCTTAGTAAGTAGAGGCTTATCTACTCCTATCCTTTCAAACAACCTGTCCTCCGACTTGTCGTTTGATCCTTGTGCAAACAACAAGTCATTCAGACTTCATGTACACACTGAACAACAAAGCGGCTGATATGCTAATTTACCTTATTTACATATCGTTTAATCAACTTAATAATGGACAATGGACTGGATAGAACAATGGACTAGATTAAATGACTGATCAAACAACTTGTTGTTTGAATGTCTATTAGTGTCCAACTAATAGAAATTCAAACAACAAGTCGTTTGATCAGTCAATTTAATACATAAAGTAGTTTGTATACTTGTACGGACCTAACTGTCTTTTGAACAACAGTTAGTCCGAGGGATTTGCCAAGCGGATCAGTCAAAACTGCTGCTATCAGTCTAACGATCAAACGTACACACATCCAACTGTCGTTTAAATGACCGGTTTGAACGACAAGTCGTTCGGAAAAATCAGACGTGTGTACATACCTTAAAGAAAAACTCCCAACAAGAATTTAGCTTTATCCCAATCAGTAGCTGATACCTCCTTTTAAATAAGAAATCTATTCCTTTTTTACAAACAGACCATCAGGGGGCGCTATGTGACTGATATTGTGGTGAAACCCCTCCCACAAGAAACTCTGAGGACCGTGGTACTCCTGCTAGTTTCCTGTCTGTGAATCTTGTTGCATTGTGGAAAATAGCTGTTCACAGCTGTTTCCAACTGCCAAAAAAGCATGCAGCAGCTACATCACCTACCAACAGTAAAAATGTCACCATGTAATGTCAGAATGTAAATTAGGGATTTAAAAGATTTTACAATGGGCAAAAGCTGACTAAATCATTTATACATAATTATTGTAATAATGAAGCACTTTTTTTATTACATTATTTTCACTGGAGTTCCTCTTTAAGACTGATACAAACGACACAGTGTCTCCTTGCAGGCGAAATGAGTAGGGAGAACAATGCACTTGGGTTTGCTAGGATGTCACTAAATATCCAGCAGGCTGTACTTTTAGGAGCCGTTAGGGGACTCCTGCTCACACATACTGTAGATCCTCACCTAAAGCTTTCTTTAACGGCCTTCTCTGCAGAGTTTTAATTAGTGTGTGTGTGTACGTAGTCTGAGTTATGCAGGATGTGTTGGTGCATCATATGATTCATTGGTTCGTTAGTGCATCATTAATTTATTGGGAAAGTAAAAGTAAGCATATTAACCATTGTTTATAAACAAGATTTTGTTGTTAGGCGGTATTATGATGTGCCTATTAGCCTAGAGAGCAGAGGGGAACACTGGACTAGACTGTAATTCTGCTTGCATTTGTAGGAATAGTTTTTCCTAGTAGGAATAGTACCTTTGGAGCTCCACTCACTAGTCAGCTGGCTTTATAATCTTTGCCATGATGATGATGACACTATGGAGTTGTTAAAGCTGGGAAATAATGGAAGACAAACGTGATCCAGCAAACTGCACTGAGAAAGGAAAAATAAATTATGCCGTCATAACGAACCTCTATTTTCACTCTGTGTCTGTATTGGGCCTTTTGACCTCAGCAATACAAATGCCAGAGTGCTGACATTTACACAGGCTCTAGTAACCATTGCCATGACAGGCCGACTCTTCAGCTCCCACATGGTCACTTCATCTCCTCCTCTCTCCTTCTGTTCCTGTCTGCTAGTCATACAGATAAAATAGGAAGTATGTTTGTACAACACAGCTTTGCTCACACTGGCTGGTTAGTCTGTGCCTCTCGGTGTTACAAGCCCTACTGCATAGAGCCAAATTAATCCATGCCATGCACTGATGAGGATCAAACAATCCGAAACAGTCTGTATGCATGTTGGATTATTATGGCTCTGTACAAATTAACAAGCTGACACATCATTGCATTCCAGGGGTTCTGGAGGTGTGTTTAGCTTCTAAGGGTACAATGGTTAATTTGCATATATTCAGCAGTGATGCACTGGGAGACATCTCAAGCTCACTCCAACCTGAATTATCGCAAATTCTTTCTGTTTTAAGAAAGCAAACTGTTGTTTTTCTTAACATCTTAGTAAGGGGGCTTTTAGGACCATTGTAGTCCCTTACACACTCCAGTGAGTTCTGGGTCACCATGAGCTTGCTGGTTAGTCTGTGCCTCACACTGGCTCAAGATGCTGACAACTCTCTTGCTACTGAAAGCCCAAGTAACAGCCAGCTCACTTGTCACTACTCTTCTCTAGCTTCTGGAGCAGGTGCTACACTTGTGCAAGCAATCTGCTACCAGTGGGCAAATCTGTGAGTCACTGTTTTTCATAGGCAGCTCTGATGTCAAGTTCTCATCCTTCTGACTTTGGCTGCTCCAAACTGCTACCTGGCCAGTGGCCACTATGTATAACACCAAAATCTTCTCTCACAATTGGTTATCTTAAAGTGAAATTACATGCGGTGCAAAAAAGGTAAATAATAATAAAACGTAAAAAAATCCGTTCAGCTCAGCTCTACATTGCTAGGATTACTTTTGCACAATATTTTGAATAACTTACTTTGCATATTTGTAATAAAATGATCCACTCTGATCTGAACAGACTTTGTCAAGATGAGAGCCTTGTACACAAGCTGGACATTTCTCGGGCGAGGAGGCAAGTTGACCAATTTCGGGCATATGTATTGATAGGACATGCTGGAAAATCTCAGGACGACCTGCTGGATCATGTGCATGGCGGTAACTGTGTGCAATAATTGCAAACAATGAACACAACGGAACCCTTCTGCTGCATCTCCCCAAATGTAGATGTTACCATGTCACACACATGGGCCGCATGTGTGACGTCACGTGCAATACGCTGCCGGGGACGATGAGGTGGCATCACTAGGCTGATTCTCAAAATATTTCATGCTGAAATTGACCAGGAATCTTCCTGCGGTTTATAGCGGCCAACAGATCTCTTGCCGATCAGAGACAGATCTGTCTCTTGGTCGATCGGCCATCAAAATCACTTAATGTATGGCCACCTTTAGGGATCATCAGTAACCCAATTCTGCGTTGCTGCAGGATTATGCAAATGATGTATGCAAAGGTATGCAGCCTGAAAACCAATTGAACTTCACCTTGGTGGGGTTCAGTTGGTCCACTATCAAGCACCTTAAATTTGCATACAAACTTTGCATGACCCTGTATCAACTTATTTCATTGACATTCCTAGTCAATATTGTGATTGTCAGAACATCTGCCAGTCACTTGGTACAGGATTGGGAAGTAATCAACAGCTGTAGTTTCTGTGTGCAGGAGCATACTTGTGCTAAAAAGTAGTACACCACAAAGTACAGATTCCAGACTATGCAAGCTCAAAGAGGAACTTTAATCAAGGATTGAACTGCATTCCAATCCATAGCCGATATCCCTTTTCCCACAAGAAATCTTTACATTTTCTCAAATAGATCATCAGGGGGGTCTGTATGGGTGATATTGTGGTGAAACCCCTCCCACAGTGTGATGTCATGACCATGGTTCTGACAGCTTGCTGTCTGTGATCCACGTTGCATTGTGGGAAATAAAGGCTTTTTCCAACTGCCAAGCAAGCTATATCTCCCTCTGTGCATAGAACTCTCAGTAACGAACATTCGGTACAGATCACCAGGCAGAAGTAAAGATGTCACCACCAGTGATAAATCTCAGAACGTAAATCAGAGAGAGGAAAGGGCAAACACTGAAATAATCCATAAATGAATATTGTAAAGAATAAGAAATGTTATTCGTTATTTTCACTAAAGTTCCTCTTTAAGCTTACCTTTAAATGTATACATTTATAGCCACCTTTCTGAGATGGAAATATCATTTTTAATAGTATTAAATTGCAAAAAAAAATTCAAAACTGGTCTACAGCAAGTTTTAGCTAAAATGGAATTTCATGTGAAGTACCCTTGTTTTATGCCAGCTGCATGGGGCTATGTTGCAAGAGAACTCGGGCACTAACTCCAGCAATGATTTGTACTCATGCGCAGAGCTGGTACAGATATCAAAAAATCAATTCACTATTGGCTTATCCAGCACACTTGGGGGATATAGAGAGTGAATGATAACCATGTCATGGAAGCTTATGGCGCTTATTTTACTGTAATTGAGGCATTGCAGTTTTATAGTGGTCTCGCTGCCAACAGGTTCTCTTTAACAAGATCCCATGTTTTAATCTTTAGACTTTAGTACTTAGTAGTAGTTAAGTTTTATATATTTATTTATATAAGTGAGCCTTTATAAAGTAAATGTAGCATTTTGGAGCATTTTCTAGGCCGAATAAGGTGCATTTCCCCTATCTGTTAGTGTGTTGTGGTGGTTGTGGTATTGATTTTGTAAAGCCAGTCATAATAAATGATAGTAGGCATACAGCTAGCTTATACAGGTATTAAGTTACAGAACACCTAGAGGCATACACAGAGACGGGAATGGCACTGGCTCCCTGTGCTGTATTTACTGCCGATAAATATATGTTTCGCATTGACCTGTGTTGACTGACAGAAAACCTGTGGCGATGATGGCCCAAATCCCTCTGCTTACTGCTTTATTTTTGTGAAGCTGACACAAAAGTCAGCATGGAAGTGAGAGCGGCTCTCCATACATTCCTGGTGATCCTCTGACTTGTGACTGCAGACTGTTTCTTCCTGTCATTGTGTCACTGGTTTCCTGCTGGATCAGGTCCCTCTTTTTTTATATCTCTGCTGTTTGCTAATGTTTTCCTCCGCTTGTTTTCTGTTGTTATTATTATTGCTTCTGCCACAGGCTTTTCTTTCATTATGCTTGTAATCTCCAGCGTCTGCGTAACACGTCTGGTATGCTGCAGGGGGAGGAGTAGTTGGCACTGCCCTTCGGTGGCCCTCGGTTAGCCCGAGGCTAGAGGTCAGCGAAGAGCAGAGTCCAAGGAAATCACACGCTGTGCCGCGTTTCACAGCCGCTCCAACAAGAAGAAATGGTAAAATAGCAAAGATGAGCTGCAAACCAGTAGTTCTGTGAAGTGCAAAAAACAAAAGTTAAAAATACTCGCAGTTTGGATGACTCCCAGGCAAAACTCTTTGAAGGAAAGCAAAACTAAATCCCCTTCCTTTCCAGTTCAGCACATGGCGCTGCCAAGAGTAGTTTTAGCGTCTAGGTTTGATCGCTGCTCTGTGTATACATGTTTGTATTTAAAGAGTCAGTCCATGGGCTAGCGACGATGAGCCTGACAAGCCAGTTCAGTAATGAGCATTTTCACTATGTTGCGGTACCTGCATCTATTCCCCAGACTTCCAATTACCATTCTTCTATTTTATTCACTTTGCTGTGACATTGTGATCAAACATTTCAAGGCTGGACAGCAAGAGAATGTGAGCTGTGGCGGCAGGAAAACGTAAGCATTCCACAGGAAAGGCTTTTACAAACTGAGCTTCCTGACATTGCGGGAAGGCAGCAAATCAAATGAAAGTGCTTGGCTTTGGATTTTTGGATTGAGGCGTAACTGTGTGGAGGGCTAACCTAAGGCTCTTATTATATAATAAGAAATGGAGATTTTTATTTAATCAGCAGAAAGAAAAAGCTACACAATCTTTCACAAGTTGTCTGATATGTTGAGCTTTTATTTGACTTGCTTGTTTATTTGCTCGCGTTACCTTAATATAGTCACACCATGCTTTGTCATTCTGAAGGAAGTTGGAGTCCCTGCAATATCGGAGCAATTGTCTCATGTCCGAGGCATTTAATTTACTTACTTTTACAGAGGAGGCCATGCCAGAAGAGTCCATTAATGCCTGGTATATCTCCTTAGTTGCTGTATAATTCACTGTTTGAAAGAGAGTCTTTTTTTCTCTCTCGGGTTTGAAGATGTGCTACTGATCTGAAGCCATAGTCAGCTATGGCAGTATCAGGGGGTCTCCATGGTGCTGATCTAATGTGGATATGTGTCAGCAGTTTCAATTGTCTCAGGAAGGGTTTACTTCAATGCAAAACAAAAATGTGCCTTCTTTAACTACTTAAGGACCTGTTTTGATGACTACCTGGCTGCCAGGGGTTAGATTTCGATACACAGACACCGCCGCATTCATAGCTCCCGACGACCTCGCCGCTGTCTCCCTGCCGCAGCTCACTTGCTCTGCAGAGCCCTGTGAGTGCGTCAGGATCCTGTCTATAAACGTAAGCAGCTCCTATTGGCTTACATTGATATGCAGGGTCAGGAGCCAATGAAAGCGGCTCCTGCCTGGCTCACAGGAACTCTGCGGTCATAGAGATGCCAGAGTGGGTGGCTGAGGTGGACAGCGATTGCGGCGGGTATGTGTGGCGATTTTTGGTATTCATCGTTATTCCGCCATTTCTTTTACCAGCGGTCTCTGGTCCTTAAGGGGGCAGAGACCGCTGGTACGCTGGTACTTAAGTAGTTAAAGAGAATCTGTACTGTCCGATTTGTACAATAAAAAACATACCAATTGAGTCTCTGTGATCTCCTGGATCCCTCTTTGCCGTTTCCGCCTCTCCCCGCTGTGATCCTGGCTTTTAATCACCAGTTTTAGGCAGTGTTTACAAAAAACATGGCCGCTAAACAGGAAGTGATGGATGTGTATGTGTATAGCATTTATACTTGCCTAGGGTTTCCTTCAGCCCCTTTAGGCTGTTGGCTCCCTTGCCATCCTCCTGGGCCACGCCAATTGTCAGCTGGCTGGCCTGATTTCTTCTTCCAGTCGGTGCAAGTCCCACTGTACTGCGCATTCCTGGGTGCATGCAATGAAAGCACGATGGGGCATACATGGCCAGTACGCACATGCGCAGTACAGCACGACTTAGCCGACTGGAAGGAGGATGGTGAGGGAGTCAATGACCTAAAGGGGGCTAAAGGAAGCCCCAGGTAAGTATACACGCTTTAATCATTCTCTTCTCAGGTACAATTTTAAACTGAAGGTATTTGTGATTATTGGAGTTCACCATGAGTTTGCTGGGCATTCTGTAACTTTCAATTTAATTAATTGTATCTTTATATACAGTATACCGCAACCAGAAATTCATCACATATGAGCAGCGTATCAAACGTATCTCCCAATTTGCTGAGAAATGCTAGCATCAAGATTCTTGTGATGTTCCATCAGAAAATAGCATGTCAGCATAGCCCGCAGAGTGGGATACATATGAAAATTATCAATCCATCTATTTATGTACCCTGTCATAACATTGATTTTTCTCCATAGTCATTATGCGTTGTCAGCATACCAGCTTGTTAAATTGAGTACTGTGACATTCTCTATATTAATTTAACTCCCACATAAGCACAGAGAACATTTTATGACACATTCATTACAGCTTAGTAAATATGAACCTTAATAATGTGTCCTATGCATCCACTGTTTTAATTATGTATTGTTGCTGAAACAGGCGGATGCTTGTTAACGGTATGTTTTTATTTGAGATACTCTTGTACATTTCTGTAGACATGCAGACAAACGTGATTGGTGTTTCTAGATGGAAGCTGCAATGAGTCTCTGCAGTAAATTGGTCTGTGGCAACATTTGCTTTTTTTTTCTTTTCTGAAAGGATTGGTAGGTCTGTCTTTTATGTCCTAACTTGATTTTTTTATGGTTTTGTCTCTTAGCGCAGTTATATTAAGACACACTCATTAGAATTGGGCATTTTGCTGCTTAGAGGGAAATGCGCACCACCTCAGGTACAATGAGAGTCTGTTTTTAGTGTTCCATTTTTGCATTTTCTCTGTGGTAACAAATTTGACAGCTTCTTTTCTGCACACAATTCTATTTTATTTTACCCCAAATCGCAAATGAAATAGAGAAACCACATTGGGAAAATGTGAATGAAAATGCAATTGCAGCATGACGGTAAAGCAAAAAATGCATATCGTCACAATATCACATTGACAAGTGTGTTGTGTGCACTGCCTTCGCAGAATCACAATGCTTAGTATAACTGTTTCATTTACATACAAATGATGTGCTAAGCAGGGCCCCAGTAAATGCATGTTTATGCAATGCCTCAGGTACAATCACAGCCAATACGTCGCACATACAATGACAGTCAATACGCCACATATACAATGACAGCCAATACGCCTCAGATACAATGACAGCCAATACGCCGCACATACAATGACAGCCAATATGCCTCAGATACAATGACAGCAAATACGCCGCAGATACAATGACAGCCAATACGCCTTAGATACAATGACAGCAAATACGCCACATATACAATGACAACCAATACACCGCACATACAATGACAGCCAATACGCCGCACATACAATGACAGCGAATACGCCTCAGATACAATGACAGCCAATACGCCGCAGATACAATGACAGCCAATACGCCTCAGATACAATGACAGCCAATACGCCTCAGATACAATGACAGCCAATATACCTCAGGTACAACAGTCAATACGCCGCACATACAATGACAGCCAATACGCCTCAGATACAATGACAGCCAATATGCCTCAGATACAATGACAGCCAATACCCCACAGATACAATGACAGCCAATACGCCTCAGATACAATGACAGCAAATACGCCGCATATACAATGACAACCAATACGCCGCACATACAATGACAGCCAATACGCCGCACATACAATGACAGCCAATACGCCGCACATGCAATGACAGCCAATACACCGCACATACAATACAGCAAATATGCCTCAGATTCAATGACAGCCAATACGCCTCAGATACAATGACAACCAATACGCCGCACATACAATGACAGCCAATACGCCGCACATACGACAGCCAATACGCCGCACATACAATGACAGCCAATATGCTGCACATACAATGACAGCCAATACGCCGCACATACGACAGCCAATACGCCGCACATACAATGACAGCCAATACGCCGCACATACAATGACAGCCAATACACCGCACATACAATGACAGCCAATACGCCACAGATGCAATGACAGCAAATATGCCGCATATACAATGACAGCCAATACGCCTCAGATACAATGACAGCCAATACACCGCACATACGACAGCCAATATGCCTCAGATACAATGACAGCCAATACGCCGCACATACAATGACAGCCAATACGCCGCACATACAATGACAGCCAATATGCCTCACATACAATGACAGCCAATACGCCTCAGATACAATGACAGCCAATACGCCTCAGATACAATGACAGCCAATATGCCTCACATACAATGACAGCCAATACGCCGCACATACAATGACAGCCAATACGCTTAAGATACAATGACAGCCAATACGCCGCACATACGACAGCCAATACGCCGCAGATACAATGACAGCCAATACGCCGCACATACGACAGCCAATACGCCGCAGATACAATGACAGCCAATATGCCTCAGATACAATGACAGCCAATACGCCGCAGATACAATGACAGCCAATACGCCTCAGATACAATGACAGCCAATACGCCGCAGATACAATGACAGCCAATACGCCTCAGATACAATGACAGCCAATATGCCTCACATACAATGACAGCCAATACGCTTAAGATACAATGACAGCCAATACGCCGCACATACGACAGCCAATACGCCGCAGATACAATGACAGCCAATACGCCGCAGATACAGTGACAGCCAATACGCCTCAGATACAATGACAGCCAATACGCCACAGATACAATGACAGCCAATACGCCGCAGATACAGTGACAGCCAATATGCCTCAGATACAATGACAGCCAATACGCCGCAGATACAATGACAGCCAATACGCCGCAGATACAATGACAGCCAATACGCCTCAGATACAATGACAGCCAATACGCCGCAGATACAATGACAGCCAATACGCCGCACATACAATGACAGCCAATACGCCTCAGATACAATGACAGCCAATACGCCGCAGATACAATGACAGCCAATACGCCGCACATACAATGACAGCCAATACGCCGCAGATACAATGACAGCCAATACGCCGCAGATACAATGACAGCCAATACGCCGCAGATACAATGACAGCCAATACGCCGCAGATACAATGACAGCCAATATGCCTCAGATACAATGACAGCCAATACCCCACAGATACAATGACAGCCAATATGCCTCAGATACAATGACAACCAATACGCCGCAGATACAGTGACAGCCAATATGCCTCGCTGGCTCTGCATGGCTGCATTCGTATAGTTACTCAGTTTGGAGTGAGCATATGAGGTCTCCCACAATGCATCAAGGGGACAATTAGCATATTCAGCAGTGATGTATTGTGGGAGACATCATATGCTCACTACTACCTGAATAAACACAAATGCCTTCTGTTTTAAGGAGACAAATTTCTGTTTTGCATATAGTTTTGAGTGAACAGGCTTTTTGGTTCTTTTTTAGCCCCTTACACACTCATAGGAGTTGTGGCTCACCATGACTTTGCTGGGCAATCTGTAACTCTGGGTGTTACAAGTCCTACCTAATAGAACCATATTAATCTATGCCATGCATTGATGAGGACAAACCAGTCTGTATGCATGTAAAATTAATTAGACTCTGTAAAATAATTGCATTCCAGCGGTTCTGGAGGTGTTTGGCTTTCAGGGACAACAAAGACACAATTTGCATGTTCAGCAGTGATGCATTGTGATAGACCTCATGGTAGACCTCATATACTATCTATGGGTACTTTTCTACATGAATTGTCCCTGCGAGATCAGTGTGATTAGTTTTGTCAGCTTGTATTTTTAAAAATATTCCACAGAACTCTTCATCTGTCTGCGAGAACACTAGATATTGAAACAAATAAAACAACTTAAAAGGGAAAGTATTCCCATTTCTTAACTATACACTCCATGAGAACGTTGAACAGGCTAAATTCTTTTAATATTCGCAGCTAAAAGCACTTTGGATGCGTTCCACAGGGAGCATGTCGTGATGTGCAATGCAAACAGTAGCTTGGAAAAAGCAACCTGAGGCTCTATAAAACAAATACATTCCGGCCTTTAAGTCTGCAAGATCAAAAACTGCTGAAAGAGCTTTGATGAAATTTCGGCTTGCTGAACTTGGCTATTGTCTTGTTCCAGGCCTCGGGCCTAGCCATCTTCTGAAAAGTTTGTCTGCTTATGCCCAAGTTCCCACATAAGATCGAACGATGGTGTCTGCATCAGCAAAATTCCTCTGTCTGTGTTTACAGTGGGCCAGGATATTGGAATATAAAGCATGTTTGGATAACTGCATCGCTCTTAATCTGGCATGAGCTTTAAATGATTTTAGACATATTTTTTAGTGCACTTTTACTCGCTCCATGGCCTGAGGGAACGTATCCCAGTCTGTGGGTGATTATTGTTGTGTGAACAGTTCATACAATGGCAGTTTGCTGGCGCTAGGCAGCAGCGATTCCCACGGGCTTCTCACAGCACCTCGTCTGGCTCTGAACGTCTGATTTATTGGCATTATTGGTTCTGTCCCACAAGACTTTAGTGTCATTTCTGAAAAGTATCTTCTTCTTGTTTAGACAAACCTTTATTAACCCTCTGGACTTACAGCAAGCTGGAATTCTGGTAGCAATAAAAAACAACATTCGGGTTTTACTGTATATATTTTCCTTGTAAAATAAAAAAAATGCCATGTGTGGAAAAATGCATCTCCAAAAGCTGCAAAGTGTCATCAGAAAGTCTGCCAACAGATCACTGGCTGGTTATATAGTCTTATCTGGCTGGAGAGCAAAAGATGTAGGACACATGGAGTGATTCCTTGATAGCGATGCAATCACTGGAATAGAATTTCCCAAATGCTCTTCCATTACAGTTAATGGCCTTGTTAGTGTCAAGAGTAATGCTGCTCCATCACTGTCTTATAGATGTCGATAGCCATTCAGGTGGTTACAGAGCAACATTACTCCTCTTACTAGGGAGGTCTATACTGTAAAGTAAATACATGTGTATGATTCTTCCAAGAGATTCTGTCACTACACAGGAATTGTCCCATGTGCCATGGGCCTTACTTCAATCTACTTTCATCAGGCTTTTACTTCAGGTCCATCTTAGGAACTCCTTCTTTCCCCCAAGCTGTCCAGCTTCTCAACTCAAACCCCTCCAATAATCCAGCTCCAATACCCTTCAGTGTATGTGTGACTATCTATATATTATTATTTAATATTTATATAACTAATATTTTCTACCCCTTCTGTTGGCCCTCCTCCTTCCTACATAGCAACAGGCTAGCAACAGCAACATGTCTCTACAGCCTACGTCCCAAAAGTATCACCCGAGGGATCCTGATCACTCCTGGGCAACTGTCATTGGACATGTGTGCGAGGTTTTAGCGTCCTGAAATTGCTCAAAGGCCAATCAAGGCCAATCAAACAAGGCCTTTATACTGGTTGAACTCGATGGACGTATGTCTTTTTTTCAACCAAAATAACTATGCAACTATGTAAGGCCAATCATTGGAAATGAACAAACTGAAATGGTGCCGTCCAGCTGTAATTTAAACTGCCTTGATCTTCTCAGATGATGTTCTGTGAATTTGTCGCCTAAAAAAACATTTTGACTATGACTTTTTATGGAATACCAATGCCAAAAATGGTGAGGGTTATAACAATTAAAAAAATAAAAACAAATGAAAAACAAGCGTGTTAAAAACATTGTCTGAATTATTTGTAAGGACATCACTCACATTCATTTCTTCCTCTAGTTTACACACATCAGGGCCATTATGTTATTAAATGACAGAAAAGGCACTTAGACTTAATGCAGCATATGTTCATTCACTGGGTGCCTATGAACATGAAGTAGGCAGATGGCACCATGATGTTTGTAGCTATGTTATAAAGCACTATGTTGCTCCTATTAATGTGTCAAGATCTTCCTCTTAAACTAGCGTAGAATTGCAGTTATATCAAAGTGAGGCATATCTAACCAGTTACCTGCTATAATAATCCTCTTGTGTTACATAGTTTTTCCAAGTTTCCAATTGATAGGATAATTATAGCTGACGGACAGAAAATCTAGATTTCTATTTTGAGCCCTTCTGATATACAGTATATACTGTGGATATATGCATGGCAGAGTGAAAAGGGATTGTGTCATGTGTGGCAGTGGGGAAATCTTTGCGTGGCAAGACCGGATTAATAATGTCAGACCTTATGATTCCTTTTTATGACTGTGATTAGATGTATTCAGATCATAAAGCATACCTAAACGTACAGGAGAATTATGGGCAGTGACGTGCAATTAATCAGTAGGAGATTCAAACTGCCTCTTGCACTTGTGGGTTGGAGTTTGACAGCCAGTCAGATAATGAGGCACACTTGAAGGATCTTGACTCACAGACAGGTGTTTTGACATTCTGAATCTCCTAATCATTTTGGGCTGAAGTAGTTTACCTCTATTATCTGCTTAGCGAAAAAATAGACTATAAATCTATTGAAGAAATTGACTCACCTTGTTTTTTAAAGTGTTCAAGCACTTGTCCTAATTATCCTAGCAAGCACAGACAGTAATATGAAAGGAAATAATATCATACCTTCTAGCAGAACATGCACACTTTCAAAACACTGTCAGATCTTTATTTGTTGGTTGGAAAAGCTCATTGGCTTACCTACCCAAGTGCCTGACATTCTGAGCATCCACCTATCTATAGTGGACAGATATTGGGCTCGATCCAATTCACTTTGTCTCCCAAGTTTTCTTTGGAATTTTTATACTTCTATACAAGACAGTTTCTAGGCTGTAGAGCTCCCAGGGCGAGGCCGCTGCCCGCATCTACTTCAACAGCTTCTCCATCCCCCCCCCCCCCACCCCAGCACCCACCACCACTCCCCCTTGGGCAATTTCCCGTGCCTGGAAATGGGCATGCTTCTTTATTTTAGGAATTGGAATCTTCAACCCGCAAGGACAGTTATTGCCAGTCCCTCTTGCTTTTTCTATCCCCCCTTTTTAATGTATATTAGGGTATCAGCGTTTAAGTTGTTGGTTCTTGTTACATTCGCTTCTCGTTCAAACTTAAAGGGAACCTGAAGTGAGGAAACTCATTTTAGGTTTGATATGTACCGTACCTAAGTAGATGAAAGGCTCTGGATACCATGGACCCTTCCCAGTTCTTATTACGGACGGGATGTCCTTTTTGCACCATCCCCTGTTGAAGTTATTCAACCTGCACACCACTGCACAACACTCCAGGCTCCGCAGTTCTTCCCTCCCCAGATAAGTCTGGAATGACGCCTGCTGGTCTGTAACACACCTCTTAGTAGCAAGTACACCCAATTTTATCTATGGACTGAGGCGCCTCAAATAGTGTAAAAAAATGTTTTTCATTGATAGAAAAAAACAGAAAACTACTCACAAATTTAAAATGGTAAAAAGCACTTAATAAAATCAAAGGACGTCTCCTCAGCACATCACACTTGTCATTTCCCGCCTAGGCTCCACCACAAACCATTTATAGGAGAATCTCTTGGCAGACAAATCCTAGGCTTCTATCTCCTTCACTTCCACTGATATCCCTCATCGTCAGCAACACTCCCGGAATCCATAAAGATTAATTGGAGTTGTTGTTGCACTTCCTGTGTCAATGAGAGTCTTGTAGAACATGATATTACACACTTTCAGCTCTGCGGAGTAACCGTACACTTTCAAATTCAAATGAAGGATGGGACCAGTCACTTTCCAAAGAGACAAGGTGGAAATGTTTCCACGGACTGTGTTAACATTTTGTCAGTAATAGCCGTGTGATTTATCACAGTCTGACTGTTCAGATGAACTTTTTTTTAGAGGTATACCTTGGGCCATCAAGTTCCTCTCAGATGGGATATTGTAATGTGAACACTTTCTCTACACTGAGATCTGCAAGGGGAAAATCCTTGACTGAGCACATCGCAGAACAGTGCTGATTAATACCTAGCTGCATTGGATCCTTCTTTGCCGAGACAACAAACTATTTAGCATCCTGTCACACCAAATGTTTGATTTGGTTATGGAGAAATGCCGGAGGATATTAAACGCTAGACTGAATGGATGTGCAGAGCGCACCACTTTCCCACTGAGTTAGAACTTCCCTGAATACATCACCTGCTATAGAAAGTCTTTCGTCACCCTTTCTTAAGATTTCCCTCACAACTCGCTCCATGCGGTGATCCCTGTATCAGTGCGCATTCCTCATGAATACTTAAGCAGGACTACATAGAGAGCTGTGTGTATTACATTCTTCATAAACTGTTTTACAAAAGACCTTTTTGCATCCGCAGAACGTAGAGTTAAACAAATCAGTCCCCACAATGAACATTAAGAATGAAACGGACACATAAAATATTCTCTGGTATCTTTGGAGTCCCATTGTCAGGGTTTTTTTGTGGCTAATCCCTGTGGATCAGGATAGGAAGTGAGAGGAATACTGACAAGCTGCTATCCCAGAAAGGTTTCAGCCCTTGTCTGCTCTACTCAACAGGCATAGATGGGTCATGCTTAGTGGTAAGACCACACGGCAGAACAGTTATTGGGCTCCTGGCTTCTTACAGCCAGGTCTAACACTTTCAGGACTACATGCTGTTTTATTTTTTTTCCTGCAGCAATTTAACCAGTGATGACTACCTTGTTCTTTATGGTAGCCATTTACCTTTGCTAGTGTGTGTTCCTTTGTTTGTTTGTTTTTCAACTGTTAACATAGAACAGTTTTGTATGTTCATTTTTAGTATGTATTAGGTCACAGTGAATGTACACATTTATCAGGTGGTAGTTACAGCATAAGCACCTCAGAGCAAGCAGAGTGTATGCTGCTAGAGGGGAGTGTGGAGGACATGCCAGTGACAGCCTGCTGTGGGAACTTCCACTAAAGCTCACACTGGAGTTAATAAAAAATGAGAACAATCAGAGGAGAATCTAGAGGCCACTCCTCTGATTTGTTCTACTCAATAAGTATTCATACAGAAATCTGGGTCAGGCAGTGCAGGCCAGCATCTGTATACAATAACCTCTAAACTAGAGACCATTTCTAATAATAGAGTGGTTAGGTTTCAGCTTGGCCACATTGACAAGGGATACGTTGTAAAGTGATTGTCGGTGAAGCTGTAGAAGTTTATTTTATCCTTGTATAACCAGCCATAGCTAAGGGCAATAAATGAAGTTTACAGTGTGACCTGGCTGAACCGCAGGCGACCTCTTATCAGAGCACTTGGCCCAGGCTTCAGCCACCTGACGGAATATTCATTTTATCTCCGGTCTGACCACGATCACTTCTTTCTGAAAGCGTGTGAATTGCTATTCTCTGGCTGTATCCTGTTTTGTTGCAGGGAAACTCTTGGACTGCGGCTCGGGTGTTGAAATGGGAAGGAAGTATAATTTACAAAGACGTATAAACAAAGTCTCTGTTTTTCTGCTTTTGGTCATAGGAGTTTACGAGAGGTCAAGTTTGTGACGATTAATCCAACTTAAAGGGCACGGCTGAAAATCTTCCTGACAGATCATTCCTGAAGTAATCCATCTAGCAAGTGCAGAACCTCAGTGTGTTTCTCCCACCTTCTTTCCCGACTTAGATTCAGTTTCAGCTTAATTGCAATTTTTCTTCCTTTGATTGCGTGCTTCCTCCACAAATGTACCTAACTTCTTGGAGTCCAGCCATTTCCCATTGAATGGCCCCTTTGTTGGAAATGCAGCTACACATTCCATAGATCTTTTGTTTATCTGCTATAGACTAATAAATCATGGAGGCAAAGCACACGTCTAATTAGTTATAGCATTAATTGGTTGACAAGATCATGCTAATATTATCTAAGCGGTTATTACTATCATGTAAGTCATTTCTCTGAGCTGCTCAAGTAATTTAATAAACAGATTGTGCTAAATCTGCTCCAGTGTTTTTTGCCAATATGGGCTTATTTTGCTCTGTTTGCTTTTATATTATTGGCTTGGATTTTCACTGGCTAATTTTGTTGGTTTTATTTTGCTTGCGTGTTATTTATTGTTTACCACTAAATGGTGAAGCAGCCAAAACATTGATAACTAGTATTGCTACTATCTGTGAATGACTGAATGAATTAAATAAAATGGCCTACAACATGTGAGAATCTTGATGAATTAAGTCTGTCTATACTTAGCAGGATTATTCTTTCCAGAGAAAGAATTGTACCACTTTTAGAAACAAAACCTGGGAATCTTACAGCTACGGAGTTTATACAGTATTTTTCATTTTTAAAGTCACCTGGGCACTTCTTGTCATTGGTGATTGTAGTCTTCCAGCCCTACTGGATGCATTTTTGGCCAGTGGACACTAACTTTTTCAGATACCAAGCGGGGGACCCTGTTAAGTTCCAAGCCTGAGTAGAAACTGGTAAGGTTTCTCTTTAAGCATTATGTGTGGTTGCCCATATGGGTGACACAATCTTGTGGGGTCCACATCATTAAGTTATCTCTGTTCAAACTCATTCTACACTTAGTGGCCCCCCAGTTTTTTTCGTTATTCTCTAAGGTTAAAGTCTTTGGAAGTCCACTATTATGTGAGGAGAAGGAGTGGTCTCTTCTCAGAAGTTCCCAGAGAGGGATTTTACCTGCATATTATGCGTTAAAGAGGAACTCCAGTTAAAATAATGTAATGAACAAAAGTGCTTAATTTTTACAATAATTATGCATAAATGATTTTGTTGGCGAATGATTTAGTTAGTGTTTGCTCATTGTAAAATCTTTCGTCTCCCTGATTTACATTCTGAAATGTATCACATGGTACATTTTTACTGCTGGCAGGTGATGTCACTGGAAGGAGATGCTCCTTGCTTTTTTGGCAATTGGAAACAGCAGTTTGTTCCTACAATGCAACAAGGCTCCCACAGTGTGAAGTCAGCACCCTGTTCCTGCCATCACACTGTGGGAGGGGTTTCATCACAATATCAGCCATACAGACACCCCTAATGATCCGTTTGAGAAAAGGAAAAGATTTCTCGTGAGAAAGGCGGTATCAGCTACTGAGTGGGATGAAGTTCAATTCATGGTTACGGTTTCTCTTTAAACAGACATCTCCATATATTTTTATATTGTACATTTAGTTAAGTAGTTTGCCAAGAGAATTGTGAGACAAGCATATGCACACAGCAGTAATGAATAACATAGATCACAGCTGACAGAAATATAGCCTGGCTCATACCTACCCCAAGCAATATTTGTATGAAGTTTGTGTATGCTGCCTTTGTGTTTGGGTCTCCTATGTATTTCCAGTTCCCTCCTGCAGACCCTGAATAAACTGTTAGGTTAATTGGCTTCTGATGAAAATGCCTCCAGTGTGATTGTGTGTGTGTTACAGAGAAATAAGATTGTTAGCTGTACAGGGAGTGATGGGAATGATTAAATATTCTCCGCAAAGCAAAGGCTGATAATAATTAATGATATTAATATTAATCAAGCGGTGTCTTGCCGCATCATTCATCCAACCCAAATACAAGTTAGCGGAACATAACACAGAGCTGCGAGCATTAAAGGGACTCTCTCTCACATAAAGCTGAATAATTGCAAATACCTTCTGTTGTAAGAAAGCTCATTTACGGTATATTTACTATAGATTTCTAAGTGGCAGAATTTTAGGTTCCTTTTTAAGCAGCCCATTAACGGTACAATTTTTCCTTCAGATTCGATCTTTCAACGCCAGTTGAACGATTGAAACTAATTAGAAGGCAGTTATCAATGATTCCCATTAACAAAACATTTTAACCACTTGCCGACCGCACACTCATAACGTGCGTCGGCAAAGTGGCAGCTGCAGGACCAGCGACGCAGTACTGCGTCGCCAGCTGCAGCCTAATTAATCAGGAAGCAGCCGCTCGTACGAGCGGCTGCTTCCTGTCAAATCACGGCGGGGGGCTCCGTGAATAGCCTGCGGGCCGCCGATGGCGGCTCGCAGGCTAGATGTAAACACAAGCGGAAATAATCCGCTTTGTTTACATTTGTACGGCGCTGCTGCGCAGCAGCGCCGTAAGGCAGATCGGCGATCCCCGGCCAATCAGCGGCCGGGGATCGCCGCCATGTGACAGGGGACGTCCTGTCACTGGCTGCACAGGACGGATAGCGTCCTGTGCAGCCCGGATCTCAGGGGGGGGAGCAGGTAGGAGAGGGAGGGGGGGAATTTCACCGCGGAGGGGGGCTTTGAGGTGCCCCCCCCCGCCACCCACAGCAGGCAGGAGAGATCAGACCCCCCCAGCACATCATCCCCATAGGGGGGAAAAAAGGGGGGCAATCTGATCTCCCTGCCTGCACCCTGATCTGTGCTGGGGGCTGCAGAGCCCACCCAGCACAGATCAATCAAACCAGCGCTGGTCCTTAAGGGGGGGTAAAGGGTGGGTCCTCAAGTGGTTAAGAAGGTTTTACATTCCAATTCAATCATAAAATCCAACTTTTGGATCAATATTTTTTTCCTCATCCAATCGACCAAAGAATCGTTTCACATCGATTTTGCACCACACACGTTGCAGTTTTCTATACAATTCGATCATAACAATCACGTCGAAAGATTGAATCTCAAGGAAAGATTGTGCCGTTAATGGGCACCTTTAGACAATCTAATTCACTAAGACCTCTACCCGTAAAGCCATATCAGTCCATGCCTTGCACTGATGAAGGCCAGTTTAAGGTGTACCCAAGGTGGAGCCTAGCAAAAAAAAAAGTTGTAAACTTACCTAGAAAGAGGGAAGCCTCTGGATCCTCACCCACCCGTTGCCACGCGTGGACCCACGGAACATAACTGACAGCTGCTTGTCAGACATGTTATTTTGGCCACGCTCCCAGCAGTGTACGAGTGTGGTTGTACCGCACCTGTGTGAGTAAGTCTGCACCTGCACAGTAAGCTCAAGCCAGAGTGCGTCCTCCCTGTGCACTTGAGATTTCTGGTACAGTTTTTTAAAAAACTGCTCTAATCAGCAGCCACCCCATACTCCTGTCTAATTACTTTCTTAATCTGCCTGCACATAGTATAATTTTACAAAGGGCCGCACCGCCTCGCATCCCGCCGCATGAGTGTCTTCTGGGTGTCGACCAAACAACCGGATGCAACGTCATACGGCTTCCCGTCGGCGTCTATGGGGAATTGGATGCGTGCTGCAGAAAACTGCAGCATGCTATACATAATTTGCGCCGCATCGCGTCGGGTAATTCGCATCAATGGAAACAGTTCCATTGACTTACATTGGCGGCAGTTTAGTTGCGGTGCGATGCGGTGATTACACTGCAACACGTGTAGAGAAAACAAGCCCAAAAGTTTACCCAGTTTTCTACTTATACAATGCACGGTCCATAAAAGGGCAGTCAGAAGGGGTCTGCTGGGCCTATTAATATTGGAACCAGAAAAGGATTAAGATGAAATGGGGCTCTAGGCAAGATGGCACTTTTTGCCCAGGGCACCTGGCTTTTTTTAGGTAGATTTGGTGGAGGCTAGCATCCACTGGGCCCCAGACTGTCTCCAGGCCCTAGGCAGCTGCCTAGGATTTCCTTGTGGATGGATACGGCTCTGATTGGAGCCCACAAGTTCTGCGGTCTCACTAGATAACTTGGTGCACCATCTGTTTTCCTTTCTTGTTTCCGATTTTTTTCTTGTTTGCTTGGGCATCATGTTCCTAAAAAGAAACAGTCTGTGTTCCTAGAAAACAATCTGGATTCCTGCTGTTGTTTTCCTAGCGCAGGTTAAAAATAAAAGGAAAATCAAACTGATTGCTACAGGCCTTTGTTTTTCCGAGGACCATTGATACTGGCATAAGGTTTATAGAATAGCCAGAGATCGGCGTAACTGAACGTTGGTCACAGAAGTGCTGAGCTGGTTCAGTGTGCTTTTGTGACACAGTGACAATAAATTCATTATGCAAACACAGGAAAGCAATCAGTTAATTACTTAAATGCAAACATCCACTCTTGGCTGCTGCAGTTTAAACAATAAAGACAATTAGTGAGCACTCATTGTTGAACAGTTATGTGATTAATATGATGGCATTTCCTTGCATTCATTTACAGTATGTTCCACATTCCTGGATTGCATGACAGTATTAGCATTCAAAGGTCATTCACTGCTAACTGCTTATTCATGGGAAATTCTTTAGTGATCCACTCTGCTGATGTAAATACAGGAGCATAACTGTATATCATAGGGTCCTAGAGCAACATTTTGATAGGGCACCAGACCTAGGCACACTTAAAGGGACTCTGAGACAGGGGGATAGAAGAAATACATACATACCTGGGGCTTCCTCCAGCCCCCTTCAGCCTGATCTGTCCCTCGCCAGCGTTCTCCACCTTCTGAATTCTCCGTAAGGGCTCCCATAAGTTTGGCCAGTCAGGGCTTACTGCGCATGAGCGGCCCGGCCATTCGCGCTCCCGTGGCTGGGAGTGCTCTGCGCAGTACTACTGCACAGGTGCAGATCACACCCAACGATGGGAGCATGACGAGGGTTTGAAGTGAGGCGTGCAGCAGCATTGCACATGCACCGCCAGGCCGAACATACGGGAGCCCCCTTACAGAGGATCCAGACTGCATAGGACGGCGGTGAGGGAGTGATCAGGCCGTAGGGGGCTGGAGGAAGCCCCAGGTATGTCTTCTTTTTTTTTTCTGTCCACCCCGTCTCCGGTACACTTTAAGCAATTTTGGCTTCTCTCTACCCTCCCCTAAGATTGAAATGTATGTTGTAAACGCAACTCATGGGGCTGGAGTAAGCCCCAGATAATTATATACCCTTTAATCCCTTCTCAGGTACACTTTAAGCTCCTATACTTTTATTGTGTCAGAAAAGGTTTTTTTTTTCTTTTAAATTAGCACCCTGCAGAATATAATTTATTAAGCTTCAGCTGTAAAGATGTGCAGAGTGTTCTGTAACTGACAAGTGCCTGGCTGTACTAAATTGCAGAGCTTTCTCTTGTAACTAGGATCATTTTTCATGTCAAAGGGGAGTCTGGACTATAAATAATGTCTGTGGATAGAGAGCAACGTGAAGGGGCTGAGGGGGGAAAAAAACACCATCTCACGCTTGCTGGAAGACGACCTGCACTGCGAGCGAGCCTAGGCTGCGTTCACTGTTTACCAATACATGAATTGAGGTATAGAAATGTAAATAGATTCCAAATGTGACCTTGCTGCCTAGTGGGTTGAAAGGGAATTTGCTGGGGAATTTTTGTTTTCAACAAATAAAACCGAGCAGAGCTGTGTTCAATTTATCATCAGATTGTCCAGAATTTAATTTGCCATTGGGGGATTCAAAGTAGTTGCTTAGAAAAGTGCTGAACCTGTGTACTCTTGTGTACAGGCGGTACCCTACAGGTTCTATTCCAGGAGATTGTAAGTTGGATTTGTTTGTAAGTTGAGTCAAGTGCTATACAAAGTGAAACATAATAGATGTTTTAGTTATGAGCAACTCTGAATTTGGACATGTAGTATAACTATGCTATAACTATACTATACTATAACTATAGTATTGGTTGTTTCCGCTGTGCTTTTAGGCCTGGAGCCAACTGCTTTTCATGAGATTGCAAAACTCTCGAGCTTCCAGAATTGTGGAAGTCTCGTGTTTTTAAACATGGTTTTTGGCGTCATCACGGCTTGGGTCTGCAGCCATTAATGCGATCGCTCAAAAAATGCTGTATACAGCCCCTATAGGTTTCCATTGTTGTTTGGGCAGCTAATAGGATGCTAGTACTGAGGATTAAGCGGGCCCTAGAGCAGTATCTGGACTGCAGAAAAACATGAATAGATTGTTTATAACAAAAAATAACACCCTCAGTTCCACCATTTATACTGACTTGTACTGACTGAGGCATCACTATAGGCAAGTCATTCCATGCAGCCAACAGAGTATAGAGAGAAGGGTTGTGTGAGCTGTCAGGCCTGAACAAGTATGCAGATGCTGGGCTTAGCTGTGCATATTAGCTGAACGGTGAGGAAGGAGAACAGCAGAGGTATTTAGGAACAAATTGGAGGAAGCAGAAATAATTTTGACTTGCCCAGAAATGCCAGTTGTGACCGCTTCCCACTTGCTAGCAAGGTTGGTGACAAGAACATGGGTTCCCCTCTTCTTTTGGTTTCTTCCACCTGATGAGACTTCTTATTGTTATTACGTCTTTGTATTGAGCAGCTAATCTGTCAGTTACTGTATTGAAGTAATGGCTTGTCAGGTGGGACAGACCAAGTGAATGGGTAAGTCCATGTTCAGCAGCCCTGGGAACAAATATGTCTGGGCATTTTTATGACACTGAGCATATAAAGGATTTTATCCTGTTGTTATAACATTCATGACTATAGAAGGACATGTTTTTATAAGTACTGTAGCCCTTAAAGAGGAACTGTAGTGAAAATAGTTTCTTTTTATACAATATTCATTTATAATTTATTTAGTCAGTGTTTGCCCATTGCAGATTATTTCATCTCCCTGATTAACATTTTGAAATTTATCACAGTTGGTGGCATCCTTAGTCCTGGCAGGTGCAGCTCTGTGGGATGGTTGTGTTTAAAGTGGATCCGAGGTGAACTTTTACTCATTGCATAATTGTGTTCCTTTCCTATTGTTTATAGGGCATTCCTCAAGCCAAATACTTTTTTGTTTTTGTTTTAATACTCGAATTCCCTATAAACTAAATAAACCACGCCCACAGGTTTTCAGCGAGCCTTGGCAGTAGCAAGGGCTCATGGGAGCTCAGTCTGGGCAGGGGGAGGAGGAGGTGTTACTAGCCATTGATTTCAGAGGCGGAGGAGAGGGATTAGGTTTTTTTCACAGTCTGAGTGCTGATGGTGCAGATAAGCCTGCCTCTGTGTAATGTTTACAAACAACATGGCTGCTGTCATTGTATCACAGGAAGAAATAATCATTTTCTATTAAATCTGTTCGCAGCTAGATTTGCTGTGTAAAATATCTAAACTTTAGATAAGATATATAGACAAGTTACTTGTTGTAGTTCGTTTTTCATCTCGGATCCGCTTTAAGTATTCTGAAGCCAGTATAAATAAAATCTGGTCTCCCCGACTGCTCTGGGGTAGAATTCCACATACCTAAACAGCATCACTGGGAGGGTGTGGCTGTATACCAATATACAGGTATAGGAAAGGTTTCTGATGCTGAAACCAAGAAAATTACTGTAAAGGCGGGTATCCTAAATATTTTACTGCATTCTAATATACTGTATGTCACTATGGTGCCTATTTATGTGTAGTCTAGCACTTTTTAGACTGGTGCCAAGTGTCTGTGTGTAATTTCCTTCTCCATAGAGGTTGAGAAGGCTTGGCTGGTAGGATGTTCCTGATTGGATGGATGGCTGAGGGCTCCTCTGAGGGTGAGTGGATCTTTTCTTGTGATTTTTTTTTTCCTAGCAGAGAATTGGTTTATGCAACAAATAGATCATTTCCTCCAGCATCAGGCTGTGTGATTACACAGTGAATATTCATTGTGAAGAATGTGGCTCTGAGATTTGTTTTAGCTTTGTGATGTCATGATGCTCAGCCCATCTGTATGTACTTACTTGAACTGTGCTTTATGGATTCCTATGGCCGGCTACACCCCAATTAATGGCATATTACCACACTTCTCATTGCTGTTAATAGGGCCCTTGGAAGAGGCTTGTCTCGTATAAATGTAAACACATTTTCCTCAGGGCGGAGGAAATCAGAGTACACCCTCAAGAGTAAATGTAAATGTAGTTTGACATGATTTATTCTTTCCTTGAGATAAAACATCAGTCACCGGTATTGAACTATTACCCTCCAGAGAGAATGGAGATCTTGTTACTATAACACGTCAGAGGCCAAGCATCCAACAACAACATGGTTCTTAAGTGTGTGAAGCTATATATTATTCAAGACTTACCGTTTTTCCTGCGCTTGATGTAGGCCAGCTTGCTTTTATTCCAAAGGACGTGAACGTTTTTTGTTAAACCTGCAACACAGGAATACATAAATAATAATATCAAAAATGTTTGTGTTAAATCAGACCTAGGGTCAGATAAAGCAAACAAACCAGCACATAAGCAAAATCATATTAGTTACAGCAGTACAAAGAACACTAAAGTCCCTTTTCCACTTAGAGACGCGATTGCAAATGCACTGCGATTGCGTTTCTTCTCCACTACTGGGATTCCGCCATGATCCATTGGGTGTATAGTGTGATTGCGGTGTGTTTGTGATTTGTGCTGGGAGACAAAAAGACAAGCAGGAAATATTTTGAATCGCTGGAGCTATAGGAGTGCAGGAAAATTGCATAGCAATTGCATCACTATGTGATCTTCCTATGATTCGGCAATTCAAAATACTTTCCTGCTCGTCTTTTGCCCCAGCGCAAATCACAGACGCACCGTAATCAGACCGTTAACTTAATGGACCACTGGTATATACGGGTATATATGCTCACTGCTGCCGCCACTTGTCCCGCCAGCTCAGTGGAGAATCCCTGTGCTTCCTGTCGGCCTCCGGGCTATTTAGAAGGACCGAGCGGCAGTGATGGGCGGCGGGACATGTGAATATACGTCGCTGCGCGGATGCAACGAAAATGGGGGGCGCAGATGTGGCGACTAGCCTAGTGAGAGCGGACAGTGTCCGTTCTCATAGGCTTGCATTGGACATGTTTTCCAAATCCAGTCTGAGAAAGCATGTCAAGTCTGGACTCTCTGCAACGTTTTCTTTTCATGCAACATGGATCTGTGTGCGATCCGTGTCGCTGCACAAGTGGAAGCAGGTCCTATTTTTAACATAGGATCCACTTCCTGCATTTTTAAAAACGTATGATATGGATATTTCTCTGTAACGGCAGAGCCCTGTGAGCCGGTCAGGAGCTGATTTCATTGGCTGCTGACTCTATCAATGTAAACAACTCCCATTGTCTTACATTGAGAGAGCTGGTCAGGAGCCAATGAAAGCAGCTCCTGACTGGCTCACAGACCTCTGCTGTCATAGAGATGGCAGAGTGGGTGGCCTGAGGTTTCCGGCATGCAGCGTGGGTGGCGGATGCAGCGGGTATGTGCAGGAATTCGTTTTGGTACCAGCAGTATCTGGTTCTTAAGGGGCCAGAGACCGCTGGTACTTAAAGTAAACCAGAACTTAGCTAAAATAAGTTTTTTACATATCTAGTGCTTCCTCCAGCTCCATGCGCATGGATCGCTCCCACATCGCCATCCTCAGCCTTCTCTCTCTTCGGTACCTGGTCTTGTAACTTCAGCCAGTCACGGCCAGTCTGCGCAAGAGAAGTGCGCCTGGCGGCTGCCAGAGAGCTACGTAGATGGTGCACTTCTTTTGCACAGACTGGCCGCGACTGGTTGAAGTTATGGGACCCGGTACCGAAGAGAGAGAAGACTGAGGACGCGTGGGAGCGATCCGTGCGCATGGGACTGGAGGAAGCCCCAGGTATGTATAAAACTTTTATTTTCGCTCAACTTCAAACAAACCAGTTACGGAATAAATAAGAGTGGCAATCATCTGTAATCTCCACATTTCCTGGCACTGCCAATTACCACTGTTTAACAGCATATCAGTAAAGTTCAGCTTATTTATAAAGTGACAGTCATACCTGATCACCACTTGTGATAAATGTCCATGCAGATCAGCCCTTTGGTAGAGGTGAGAATAGTTAATAGCACCATGTTCAGCACTTTTCTCTCACATTGACACTTCAAGTATAGGTGATTAGACAGTTCACAACTTTTCCTATAATAATAAATGCAGCTAGTGATGAACAATTAATCCATTTCAGTGAGTGGCAATTCTGATGGCCACTTTAACGTAATTATGATAGGTAACTGTAGGAGATCCATGGTGATGTAAAAGTGGCAATCAGGTAGGTGCTCAGTGGAGAACATTGTTCTGTTTTGCACCTTTTTATAAATAGGCCCATGGTATTTACTTTACAACACAAAACCTAAGAACTCAGCAGTGGTTGCTATGGGCAACATAATCACTCTTCCTTTCTTCTTAGCGCAGTGATACTTGTATTCCCAGCCAGTCAGCCTGCAGTCATAAACCGCTGAATGTTTGCATATAGAAAGAGCATGCTTTCAGTCTGTTAAAGCATTTATGTAGCTATAATTTGTTTTACAATAGCTGGCAGATATTCAGTGCTTTAATCATGCAGTGTGAAACGTTTTAACATTGACCTTACAATGCAATGTGCAGCTTGAATTATTTTCAATCTGTTTATTGTTTCTAGAAAATGTGACAGCATGAAGTTTTGCTCTGAATTCCCAGCTCTCGGTGTTCTGAGTATTTTGGGAGAGCCCGGTGAATGTTTCCCCCCCTTTGCTTAGGAAGGAACTCAGGAAACCTTGAAGGCTTCAGTAGGGAATGCTTATTATAGTAGGGTGTGCTTTACCTTCCAACCTTCTCAACTGGAAAAGAGGATATGTCTTTGGCATAAAAATATTTGGACAGTGGCTACATCCTCTGTCCCATCTGTAATTATGCAAAGCATGTGGAGTTCACAAGAGTAATTCACATCTCCATACATCTATACATGCCTGCAGTATACATACTGCAATATAAAATGAAAACATAAGGGGCTGGGCTTACAGCTTACATACACTCAGTACTTAAATAGCATTTACAAAATAGGGTGAATGCTTGAAGAAAGCGGGACATTGTGACCTGATTCTAAGATAGAGGCCGTTTCTGTTGAAGATGAACAACCGAGAGGTATGAATTGGCATTCATTACACACCAAACTACTGATGTTTCCCATCAGGGATGAGAACCCAAAACCCTTGGGTGACATCGCTGGGCTCAGCTTTACAGATGTGTGTCGGCTGTGTAACTGGTGACGTACTGTATTACTATGTTTGTGAAGGGGGGGAGACAAGGGAAAATGGAGCAGTACCTGCATGATGTCATGTGGTAGGCGGAGGAGAGGATCGAACAATGAATTTAGCTGTCACTGGAGGTGAGTTGATCTGCAGGGCGAATTGATTGCATGCCACTTTTGGTGAGATTGGCCTTTGTCACATGACAGCTATAAAAAAATGCATGAGGCACACAATCCACAAACAATTTTTTTTTCCTGGAGCTAGGTTTTAGTTTCCATGATTTCTCATCCTCAGAAGCATAACTACTCTCAAGTTAGCCGTACACAAATCTGATTGTGTTTTGATTTTTAATTCAACTTAACTTGTTTGATAAGTATACTAGCAGAATTGATTGCAATATCACACATGGCCATTGATTATAAGTCAGTCCTGAGTAAAATTCATGTGAAGATAAGATGACATCTAACCAACAGATGTTGAGTCAAGTCATACCTTTAATAAGTCACTGAATGGAAGTTTCTTCTTCAGTCATAATACAGAACTGTGTAAATGCATGTTGCATCAACTTTTGTATGGTTCAGATCCAGTTTTGTATCATGCCTGAAGAAGAAACTTATTGCAGAAAACTATTTACAGTTAGTCATTAGTGGTATCACCTGAATCATCATTTGCTGGTTTGTTGTCGGAAGATCGGCTCTACAATGCACAATTTCTGTGCCTGCAGGGATTGGGACTTGATTACTTGGGTGACAGTTCAGGCCCAAGATCTGTATAGACTAGTTGCTAGTCTTCAAGCTAGTGACATGTTCTTTTGCTATGGAAGGGGGCAGAGGGACAGTGGCACGGTGCATGATGGAGCGAGTGGTGTAAGGAGCAAAATAGTTGCCACTGCCTCCTCTTGGACAAGACTGGACCTCTAGTCAGCTGCGGTAAACATAATAGATTCTTGGCAGAGGTGGCCCGGACCAGCCGCCTCAGCCAAAAACCATCTAGTGTGTGTACAAAGATTAACACTGGACCATACCTTACTTGCAATAAAGAGAGGTGTGTGCAAGCTTTAGATTTTTTTCAGGGTCTTAAAAACCAATTAGATATGACAGGAAATGTGCAGCCTTATTGATCAGAGTTGTCTCTTTTCTACACTCTGTATTGATCACCTTTGACCGAGCAGCCACTGAAATTTAGAATCAATTTAGGGTTTCTTCTGGGAGACAACTGAATGGAAAAATGGCAGCCTTGTAGCATGGTCATCATTGCTTGGAAATCTTTCTCCTGTGTGGCTGCCCCATCACTGCACTCATTTCCACATATCAGCCTGAATAGAACATGCATTCTGCTAATGATCTTCTATCCACCACTTCCCATTTCAGGCTTACTGTATAATCTGACCTAGGACATTTCAGCCAGTTACTAATCCACGGCTTTTCTATTCCTAAACTGTTTGGTAAGGAAGTATGTGCCTTGTTATGTACAGTTTACAGACTCTGCTTACCTCTTCTGATAACTCATTATCCCCTTGGATGGTAAGCTCACATGGGGGGGGCTATCTCCTCTACTGTCCTGACATTGTTCTATACACTCTGTAGTCTATATGCACTTAGTATAAGGTGTGAATATGCTCTGTTCAGCCTTTGTTTGTCCCTGTAAAATGTTTGTATTACATACAGTTTCTATAAAGTCTATTTGTATATATGCTATTTATTTGGACAATGCTACAGAAGATGTTCAGATGTGCTGTATAGAGCAATTATAGCAATAGCGATAACAACAGTCTAATATCTTTATGTACGTCCTCTTGGAAAATGAGGATCTACATCAGTCATGCAGAATATAAATGGAAGAGTGGAACAAGGAGCTATCGCATGTAAAGATTTATATCTTTAGTGTATGTCTGGAAACTCATTTTCATAAAAGTGTGACAAATGAACTGCAGTGTCCTGTCTTGTTAAAATTTTAAATTATTTTGGGAAATGTAATTAAATTTTAGTTTCAAATTCTATGCAATGAAGTTGAACTTTTGGTGTTTTGTTGTGTTTTTTTGCTTTCTGGGTCTCAGATAGTTCCTTACTTCCTGCCCCTGGGACCTCCCCTGAGCTTTATGGCTTTAATGTGAAAACCGGCAGTCCCAGGGCCAGAAAATATTGGACAGCAACAGGGGAATAATTAGGGTACATGGGCCCGACCCCCCTTCCCATGAAAAATTTTTAGGGACCCCATGCTAAAAAAAATTACCCTGCCCCCCACTGATTGTGGCCTGCCTGTGACCCACAGTCCACCCTTAATGAGAGCAGCATGGGGTGCACATACTTCCGTTGCCGTGGCTTCGCTCTCTGCTCTTCACTCTGCAGCATGGTAAGGATGGGGGAGGGGAGTGAGGGGTCCCCTGAACTAAGAGCTTATTTGATGACAATGGTCAGCAATATAAGCTAGTGTAAGATTCCAGCACTCTATATAAAAAAGGTTGTATTTGTTTTTTTTTTTCTGCCACCTTTGTCTAGATTTACCTACTTCCTGTCTGGACCTCAAAGTGATGGGAATTCAAATATATATCTCTTTTTTCCCTTTCCTGAATTTTATGAATGAGTTTTTGTTCGCTATTTTATTCAGTATATACCTAGAGCCACAGATGAGATTTAAAACACAAATGCCAAAACTGAGCTTGTTCATGTATGTTATATATTGTAATATATTTAGTATAATGAACAGTGGCACCCCACTTGCGTGGAAACGCAAATGTTGTCATCCATATATATTGAAAACAAATGGCATATGCATGCTTAATCTAAATTGTCAGGATTGAGGCATGTTCTGGCTAAATGTCTTTTATGAATATATTAACTCTAATGAATTATGAGTTTACCCAGGGAAGAACCGTTTACCCTGCCTTACATGCTTTGGCTAATCAGTCACTTGGAACCAATTTGCTATACAAGGTTGTACATTCATGCCATGCGGCTGATACTTTTGCATCAGTGATTTTTTTCCCCCCGCATTTTGTTTTTACAATGTACCTAGAGGAACTTACAAGCTGATAAAGACTAGGGCAATTTCAGTTTTCCTAATTAGCACATTCTGAGGCTGCAGGTTAGAATAGTGAAAATGCTGGACACACAACTATTTGCCAAATGCCAGATAAAATAGCAATTAATTTAGCTTATTAATCTTTCCCCTTTTCTGTCAGGTTTCTTACACAGGTAAAACATTATAATGTAAAGGGAAAATCCATGTTTGCAGGGAAAGGTTTATGTTTTCAGTTTTACTGTAGATATCGCAAGGATTAAAGCCCATCTCCAGGACCAGGACAGTTTTGGCCTCTTGCCTCAAACCTCCCTAAGGGTTCTTTCATGACAGGCGGTGAAGTCACCACCTTCAGCTGTCTCAGCTGAAGGTGGTGAATTCACCGCCTGTCAGTTACTTGTGCATCCACTGGGTGCTTGTTAGCACTTGGTACCGGCTGTGGACAAGCATCCACACCACATGGAGTCACATCTGAGAGTAGCTACAGCCGTGGTCAGATGTGACATGTTGTGGTTCTCTGCTGTGTCAAGCACTGACACGTGTGGTATTACAAATGCTGCTAGTTGGCTGCATTTTAATTGCACCCAAATGCCGCTCTTGGGTGTAGCAGGAACGCTTAACTATCAGACAGGCACGCTGTTCAGCCCCCCAATTGGAATAGGTTCACCTAACTTAAAGGGGAACTTCAGCCTAAACAAACATACTGCCATTAAGTTACATTAGTTATGTTAATTACAATAGATAGGTAATATAATTTTTTACCCGCCCGGTTTTAAAAGAACAGGCAAATGTTTGTGATTCATGGGGGCTGCCATCTTTGTCATGGGGGCAGCCATCTTTTTGGTTGAAAGGAGGTGACAAGGAGCAGGAGACACAGTTTCAACTGTCCTTTGTCCTGATAACCCCTCCCAGCTGCACACGCTAGGCTTCAAATGTCAAATTCAAAATGTAAAAAAAAAAAAAATTGCACCAAAACAGCAGAACGAGAACAACAACATCAGAAATCCCATCATGCTTTGCACAGCATCAGGGGAAAAAAGCCCGGGCAGTTTTCTTCTGTGCAGCTAAAAATGAGGCTTGTATAAGAGAAACAAAGTTCTGATGCTGTGAAACTGTTAAAGAAACACCAAGCCTTTTCAGTGCTGCTGAGTCGATTTTTAGTCTGGAGGTTCACTTTAAGAATTGTGTCCCCAAAATTCTCATTTATGCTGACCAGAACCTTCAAAAATTCCAGCAATGATGTCACACTTTTTAAGCTTTTGTTTGGCTCCACACTGGCCTCCTATGTGGGAGGAAGCGTGGGTCTCGCACTGCTCACCCCTTCTCTTTGCTGCTGATTGGAATGGAGTTGTGGCTGTGCAGCTGGTGTACAAAGAGTGCTGCTGTCAAAGTTGTAAAAAATTGCAATTTGAATCCAGTTGTAGATGAAAACAGAAATTTGCTTTCTAATACCAAGTGACAGGCAGCCTATTGGGCCAAACAAAGGGCAGGGATCTCGTCCTACAAAGTAACTGGACCTGAGAGGGTCCAGAGTGGGACAATTGGAGCAGCTGTTAGTTTTGGGGGGAGCATGAGTGACTTAGTGGTGCATGCTACAGCAGTAGCGTGCCTACTCTGAAAATGTTACTTCCGCAGCCACACTAAGCTGCGCTGCTTGAGCAGTGGAGCTTAGTGAATCAACCCCTACTGATTTGTATGTGAGCCAGATGTAGCCATCAAAAGAGCCACATCTGGCTCCCGAACCATAGGTTCACTACCCCTGTCTTATAGCATTGGATGGTGGCTGGTTGCTTCTAGTCCATTGAGCCAGTGGGAAAAAGAGAGGCAGTGAGTGGCAAAACCTGCAGAGTTACTGATTCTGAGTAGTGATGCCATTTGGTGTGCTATATATAGTTGCATAACCCACAAGACTAGCTGAGCAGAATTATAGCTCACTGTACACCGAATGATGATGTGATCCAGAGATCAGCTGTAACATCTGATTTGCTGGCAGTATTTCAAGGCAGCAATTTTTTAAGTTTTTGGACTTTTCAAAAAAAAAAAAAAAAGTGTTGTGGCGGTGTGAATTTGTGGAAAATGTATGATAACCCTTGTAAAATATAAGATACAACAATGATCAGTGTGTAAGTTTTACGGCCCCTTGTTTAATGATGTGCCATGCTGTGTTTATATTCACATAACTTTTAGGTGTGACTTTACTACGGTAACACCTTCTCCATCTTCCCACTTTTTTTTTTTTTGCATCGTCTGCGAGTCTTTCATTCTGAATTAGTGCGTTTTCACACTTTCTATAGTGCCGTCTCCGAATCCAGCTCTGATCACCTGATCTGTCTCCACTAACTAAAGCAAATAGCTCAAATGTGTAATATTGTAAGGATATACAAACAATAATAGCTTTAATTTGTGAAGTGCGACGTTGCACAGCTTTTGGGGGTATAAAACATATTTGTTGGTATTGACATGTTCTGTATGTCATATGCTTTTGATACAAGGTGTGAAAGTCACGTCACATGCCAGCTGTTATTAAATCACATCATCATCTTCCTGAGACTCCACCAAGTCTTAACCCTTCGTACACTGGTGTTACTTTTCACTGACCCTTCCATCCTATGCTAACCACCAACCAAGCAGAATCTCTGTGTATCATGGTCTACCTTTAATGCAGTAGTGCCTATTTAGTATTAGAAATACATTAAACATTGAAAAGAATTCAATTATTTTTCAAATTTTTATTAATATGTCAAAGTAAATACATGATAAAGGCAAACATAGTAAATTAACAGAAGTCTCAATCCAAAAATGAACAATACAGAGCAGGTGGGAAATATTGCCATAATTTGACATTATTTTTAACCACTTCCCTACCCCCTTTGCTTGCTACTTTTTGCTAAGCATTATTTTCTACTGGTAGACCAAGCCCGTTTAAAAACGGGCTCTAGGTCTACGGCTGCTGGCGCCAGTGCGCATGCGCGCGCACGCTGCGCATGCAACCGCCGCCCCCGGCATGCCTGACTGAGGCGCGCGCCCGCACCCGCCCACCTTGAGCGCCCTCACCCGCCCACCTTGCTCGCCCGCACCCGGCCACCTCGCTCCACCTGCACCCGCCCACCAGCTCCCTGGTCCCAGCTGTCCATTACTGCACACATGCGCAGTAACACAAATCCTGGGACACAGGGACAAAACTGCTGGACGCAGCGACAGCTTTTATTAGGTAGGATGCATCTTGAAGGGAATAAGGGGAAAAATGAAAATCATTATTTCTCAGTTTCCAGTGTAGATAAAACCCAGACATTTTTTTTTCCATTTGCCTCAATTATTACAATGTCTAAATTATGTCCCTTTATTTTGGTAACTATGGGAGAGGGGGATGGAAGGAGTTAATAACTAATGGGGGTTGGTGGCAGGGGCGTACGTAGAGCAAATACAAACAGAGATGCTCATCTACGCCCCTGATCTGCAATGAAGTTTACAGGGGTGTAGATAAGTGTGCCAAGGTTCCGCAACTGGTTAAATATCTAAAAACAGTAATTCTACTTTATTTCTCACAAGTTTTTTTTCCACCTCTGGGCAGGGGAGGTGGCTTTTATATGTTACCAAACCACCACCCATTTACACCCCCCATACCAAAAAATACAGATGTGTTAATTTGCTTCCTTCCCCCCCCCCCCCCCCCCTATAGTTGGCCTATGATGGACATATGGCTGTGTTTGGGATTAGATTGGAAGTTCCTCTAAGGGACAGTTAGTGACAAGACTACAAAACCGCTGCAGAAGATTTAATATATACACAATATTAATCATTTTTCACTAGTGGCTAGTCAAATGTATGTGAGCAGAGAGCACACAGAAATGTTACTGGTCGTTATGCACACAATGTTAAAGGTTGCTTAAGTTACATGCAAATAGCATACCATGTGTCACTCAAGCAACGTAAGCGTTGTGTGTACAATGCAAGTTATGCAAACATTTGTTAAGAGTTTTACATAGTTTGTGTAAAACCTAAAAAAAATTAGGTGCACGGTGTCCACACTTAACATTTACCACCATATTACTTGTCACATCAGCAAAAGTAGCAGCTGATTCAGGCTCCCAGAGTACACTTTAGTTAATGTTTTTCACATCTAAAGTAAACCTACCACATATATGGGCAATAGAAGCCAAACACAAGAGGAAAAATGACATAACTAGAAGATATATTATGAGAATTTGTGTGATTTTATAAGTAACTTCTTAGTAAACATCTTACCACTGCTCGTGTCCTTCAGAGTCCCTTCCATTTCCCGCTCTGCGCAGTTCAGGATTCACACAAGCCTAGTATCTACACAAATGAGTATAGAGCTACTGTATGTACTGCTGAAGTCAAAATGAAAATGAGTTACTAGGCCTCTCTATTTGGCAAAGAAGCCATCCTTTAAAATACACAAGGCCAATATGGAACCATTGTTGGGTGTTGGGGGTCAAGCTTAAGTTTTGAACAAAAGTCAGACATTGTATTATATTTCAGTAGCCTCAATCAATGAAATTACTTATACAGTCTTCACAAAAGATAGGCTCAGATCATATGCTCTGCTGTTATTGCATGTGGCAGGTAAATAAGCACATGTACAAATATTCAGACAGTAAACCAAATCTTGCATCTGTCTCTGCATGTTATTTTTTTATTCCACGGGCAGCATTTCTTTATTGTAATCTTTTTCCACATCTGTCTAAGGCCATTGGCTGCAACCTGCGTCATCACATCAATGTAGCCTTTGTTACCTGCCATTAAATCTCATTCATGCTGAATGAGGGATCAGGCTGAGCGGAATATGGCTAATGTGGGGGGATTACACCTGCTATGTAAGAATCTTTGTCACTAGTTTCACCATTGCAGGTCCCCTAATCTTTTTCCATAACAGTGTCTCAGCTGCTGGTAGACCAGCCTCAAGCATGAAAAACAAGCACTGACAATATTTATATTTTTGATTGTAGATGAATGCATCCATAGAAAATATTAGGGGGGAGGGGGGTGTCAGGGATAGAATGCAAAAGTCTTTGGAATAATGATGCATGTGGCCAAAGCTTCAGTCATTTAGATAATTATTAGAGAAAAATAGGGAATTCACATTCAGTTCATAAATGAAGCTGATGACTAGCCTTTTCTCAGTGTGCCTGCTCAATACTTTTAGAGTCTCATTTTACTTTCCCATTTGTATAAAGCTGTTTTTTAGCACCTTTGAGAGAGATAAAACCATCCTTGTGAGTCTAGCTTTCACACTGAGGCATTGCATTGAGTTGCCTTATAACGTACATATAATGCAACCAAAACCAATATTTGCAGTGGCATGCGATATAATGCAGGCAATGAAGCAGCTGACCAGGGTGCACCTCCATTGACTAACATAGTGGACATCAATGTGTGCGCTTTTGTATGTTCTGCTTTGTAATAACAGAATTGCACTGTGTTACGATTCAAAAAAAGTGTCCACTACAATGCAACATAATGATGATAAAAATCCCAACATTTGTATAGCGCTTTTCTCCGGTCGGACTCAAAGCCCTTGAGAGCTGCAGCCACTTAGGGCACTCAATAGGAGTCTGTTATAGTACTGAATAGGTATTGGCTTGCTGAATAGAAACAGCTAAGATTCGAACCCTGGTCTCTTGTGTCAGAGGTGGTGCCCTTAACCATTACACCCCCAGCCACCAACATGTTAGTGTGCAAGTACCATTAGTCACTGCCTCTAATGTGCCTCTCTGGGCTCTGCAGGGATGCAATGCATGTTGTATCTTTCTCTACAAAAGCAGCAGTTAAGAATCCTGTGCATACATTTTAGATGGATTTTAAAATTTCTTTCTAAGCTAAGTATACATTTCAATGTGTAAATTCTTAACACAGGGACACTTAACAATCCATATGTGGAATTGATTTGCTACTTGAGGATGAGCTTTGAAGTGTGTGAAGTACTGGTACTAGTCTAACACGGCCGCATCTCCCAGGCTTGTGTCGGTCTCTCTCTCTCTGTATAACTAGCTGTAGAGGGTTAAAGAGAAGGAGAAGGAAGAATCGACTGTAGCAGTCAGATCAGAATCTCCGCAAAAGGTATTTCATGCCACCTGAGCAGTAAAGAGGATTGAAATTGCATGAAAATCCACTGGGTTGGGCATGGAATAGGAATAACATTTGTCCTTCTGAGGTTATGAGCTGCAAAAATGTGAAGATTTCTGAAACACTCTGTCTAGTCAGCTGTCCAGCTTGGGTGGGTCAGGAGAGAGCCAGACTGACCATTAACAGCTTTGAGAATAATAAAATCATTTTTAAAAGGTACCTGAAGTGATATGTGACATGATGAGACAAACGTGAATGTACAGTTCAAATCCTACTTGGAAAAAGGCTCTCTTTTTTTTCTCACTGTAAGGGTTTAGAGTTGAGCAGGGCTGTGGAGTCGGTACAAAAATCTTCTGACTCCTCAGTTTATGAAATCAGCAACTCCAACTCCGACTCCACAGCCCTGGAATTGAGGGCTCTAAATCAGATTCTCTGCAACCTGTGTACAATAGTTAAACTATACTGCACAGGTGTCCATACATCAAGTGGTTATGGCAGCCGATCAAGAAACATCTCTCTCTGATCAAAGCGAAAGAGAACTGTTGGCCGCCATAAACACAAGCTGATTTTAGCGTGAAATCTTTCAGGAATCAGCCTAATGATGCTGGCTCCATCCGCCCAAATCTAGATATACCTTTAATTCAATCTGCTGTAAGTATGGGGAGAAGTAGAAAGCAGGTTGCTCTGGTTTGGGTTTTGCACAGACATCAGCTTAAAAATTGAAGCCTAACAAAGGAAAGGTATTGGAGCACCAGTTATGTACTTCTGCTTTTCCCTAAGATTGAACCGGCTGCTGTGTTCCATATCTTATTTATGCTGCACTTGGTTTTATCATCCAGTTCACTAATCTATATGTACTGTATATTAATTGCAGGTACATAGCTCACTTTTTCTGTATTATTACCTGAACCTTCAAGTCTTGGCTTTATATGTCTTTATTATCCATCAAGTCAACATTTCTTGTGTCTCCTAATTTACAAAAGAGTGACACATGAGTTAAATAAATGTCTCTCCCATCGGTTCAATCACCTTGTCTAGACCGGTGACGGCTCACGTTGCAGAGAAGTTAGATAGGTCATTGCCTAGAGCAGTACATTTAAATGAGAGGCCGATATTGGCAGAAGCTTGTAGAAATATCATCATTTTGATGTTTTTCCTATAAATAAGTTGCTGGTAAATGAGATTTAATACATGGTATGAGAAGAGTATGCTGGATTATAGTGTTTATAGTACGGTACATTTTTCAGCACTTTGTTGGTATGTTCATATGTTTATTTTGAAATATAGAAAACAAAAAATGGCTGCACTCAAGTGTACCTGAATTCACATTGAAAATGTATAGTGTTGTCTTTTTACAGTTAGCTATGACAGAACTATGGATAACTTGTGTAGAGCCTTCCCGATCCTCAGTCTGTCCCATCGTTTCTGCACTGTCCCTGATTGACGTTAATCAACCTGATAGGTCTTTGGTACTCCTTGGTAGTCTTTGAAACTGGCATCTGTACTGCGCATGTGTGGGCCCAGACTCATGCTTGTGCAGTATGGATGTGCTCCTCTACGGAACTACTTGGGGATGAGAATAGTTTCAAAGGCTGCTAAAGAGTACCGAACAGCTATTCTACCTAGCAGGAGAAATAATTTCTACCAGGGGTGGACAGGACCAAGAAGGCTCTATGGCAGTGATGGCTAACCTTGGCACTCCAGCTGTGACAAAACTACAAATCCCATCATGCCTCTGCCTCCCCGAGTTATGCTTAGAGCTGTCAGAGTATTGCAGTGCCTCATGGGACTTGTAGTTCCACCACAGCTGGTGTGCCAAGGTTAGTCATCACTGCTCTATGGTATCCAGAGCCTTCCCTCTACTTAGTTATGTATCAAACCTTAAGTAAGTTTCCTCACCTCTGGTTTAGGCAGTCTACAATTCTTAAAGAGAATCTGTACTCTAAAATTCTTACAACAAAAAGCATACCATTCTATTCATTATGTTCTCCTGGGCCCCTCTTTGCTGTTTCTGCCACTCCCTGCTGCAATCCTGGCTTGTAATTGCCAGTTTTAGGCAGTGTTTACAAACAAAAACATGCCTGCTAACCAGCATGTGATAGGCTGAGAGAAGCTCAGTCTGTGACTCCTACAGAGCCTGGAGGGGGCGTGGAGAGGGTGTGTACAACGTCTACCTATCACAGCAGAGCAGCACTGAGCCGACAAAGCTGACAAAGGAAAGATTAGATTATATAACAGAGATAATACAGCCACTGTGCAACTAGGAAAGGCTGCAGTAAGACAGAGCACATTAGAACAGCTATAGGAACTTATGGGATAGAAGAAATAAGGCTGAAAATGTTGTTACAGAGGACATTTGAAGCAAGAGGGATATGGAGGCTGCCAGATTGATTTCTTTTTAAGCAATACCGGTTGCCTGGCAGTCCTGCTGATCCTCTGTCTCTAATATATTTAGCCATAGACCCTGAACAAGCATATGCGTATAAGATGTTTCTGACATTATTGTCATATCTGACAAGATTAGCTGCATGCTTGTTTCTGGTGTAATTCAGACACTACTGCAGCCAAAAAGGCCAGCAGAGCTGCCAGGCAACTGGTATTGCTTAAAAGGAAACCAATATGGCAGCCTCCATATTCTTCTCACTACAGTTGTCCTTTACTAATGATCCAATATTTTTCACCCAATTTTACCAAATCTATGTTATATAAGCGTAAATTGAGTGAAAATATTGAATGGATAATTTAGGCACTCCCTTATATTACATAGAAATGGTAAGATTGGATCATTAGTGCCCAACATTAACACATAACTAGGAGTCATGTATAGTGTTACCAGTAAAGACACTGGCATATTTTAGCAACTGGAACATAATTTGAAGGCTTCTTATATCTGCTGCATCTTTGATAGGAGGAATGTATCTAAAGCGATCTAATCCTTTGAAAGAAATTGTTTACTACGGAACGTAGTCTTTGAAGGGGGGTAAACACGTGCGGTAATCAGGCTCACACTGAGCCGCGCTGCCAATGTAAATTAGAATCCCTACCTTGACATTCAAGAAATGCGTCACCATCCAAATAATTAAATGCTGGCCAGCAACGATTGCAGTGCTGTTGATTACATTACTGAGAATCAAGTATCCTCACCTAGATATAAAGACTATAATCATATTAAATGTCAAGGATTTGTTTTCATGTAAATACAGAATACAAAATAGTATGCAATCCAGTGTAAGAAGGTACTGAGAATACTTAATAGGGCAATTTATCTGCAGCTTACCTGCCCTCCAATTTTTTTTTTTTTTAAAGTTTAAAAAATGCAGACTTTAATTTTAGCTCTGCGCATTACAGTTGATGGAAAAGTTATTCCAGCTTACATGTTTTTCCTATGTGTCCCTAACACAAATTTCCATATGGGTGTGTCACAGCCCGCTAGCCAATTCCATCAGATCAATGGAATCCATCAGCTTTTTAGATCCATCCCATCAGATTGGTTAGCGGTAATAGTGGGCAGGACTGATCCTTTACAAACAATTACCGCGGCAATTGACTGTCTGCACAATTGTACCGTTAATGTGCACCTTTATGCAGCAGGATGGGATTTTCTAATCAGTCTCTTTGCTGAAAGTATAAATGCTGTAGTTAGTAAGAAGTACGGTACTATATGAGCTTATTGTTTTGGAAGTCCATAGCTGCCAGCTAACTGAATTTATACAGAACCAATTTTAATGAAACCCCCCTTTAAGAATACCTTAAAGGCCAACTAAATTCAACATTGAACAAGGCAAATTCTGAAAGTAATAATGTTGAATATTGTAAATTAATTCTTACCTTTTGGAAATGAATTGTTTGCTGCAGCTGATCGTCTTTCCATGCTGACTCAAGACTTCTAGAACTTGTTATATCCTGTTATCAGAGATTAGGACTTACATCTACGTCCTTACTTCCTGCGAAGTACAAAAGCCCCTCCAAAACACACACACTATTTTAGGCACCTAATGCAACACATGCATTGTGTGCATACTGCACTGACAGTGTATCCTACAATGGATCCTGCAACCAATTGTCAACATAAGTGGAGTGCATAGTTTAAACTGAATTTAAAGTAAAACTAAACTTAGGATTTCCTCTCCACTCGAAAAGATTAGACATAGCATGATAACCTTTGCGGACAAAAAAAGTTATCAATTACAATTTATGGCAATCCTAATTCCATCCCAAGCCCTCCCCCCCCCCCCCAAGTACTCCTGCAGTCTATTTGCAGCTGATAAGAACTACAAAGACACTTGGTTCTGGGTAAAAAAAAACACAGAGAAGTTGATTTATTCAGCAGCTATAAGTGGAATATGGACTTTTCGTTGTGTGCTGTGCAAGAGTTCAGTTCCACTTTAAAGAATGATTGCTGTGAATCCAACTTGATATGTACTTGCAATGGCCTTTTTCCACTGCACAGCTGAATCACAAATCACTAGTGATGTTTAAATCGCAAGGGTTGCTACTTTATCATAGAAATCATGAGAAGTATTTTCCACTATAGTGATTCGAGTTGAAAATCGCAATCGCTTTCTGGAGCGATTTTAAGAGGGATAATGCAATGCAAATGAAAAATCACAATCGCATAACAAAATTAATGAAAAATTGCAATTGCTGGAGTTTGTGATTTGTGATTGCGATTGCTGGTGGAAAAGTGCCACTGATTTTGTTTTTCTTCTTAAGTACAAGCTTATTTCTGCCAATGTTTACATTATACAGAACTGCCTATACACAGGCCTGTGTTTGTCGATGTTGTCAGCACTTCAGAGATATGTTTAATGCTGTGTGGGAATAGCTTGTAAGCACAGACTGAAGCTTGTTTTCAAACAATAGAAGCACAGTGTAACAACTTGTGGTGTCAAATAAGCATTGCAGCTTCACTGCATTATTAATCATCATTTAAGGTAATGTATACATACTTAAGTATTTGTACACTAACATTTGAAGCTGGTATGTGTTGTGGGCATTATTGTAGATACAGTTCAGGAATGCCAGTGCTGTGGTGTGTACCCACTGGCCTAGTCTCTGTGTTATAGGCTATCCTTAAACACCACAGGGGCACCTCATTCTTGGCACGGGCCCTCCACACATAAACAACATGTGTATCAATGCGTGGTTGTTCCCTGCACCCTATGAGCACAAGGACATAAAGCATGAGTTGTGTTTTTGGCATACATTTGCTTTGTATCCCGGTCAGCAGCACTTTGTGGTTAATCTTAAGCAGCATGTCAGCCTTCACAAACAAAGCGCAGTTGTTCCCCAGCTTCAGTCCCGGGCTGGAATGTTTTTTCTTACCACATAATCAGCCATTGAAAGTTGACGTGAATGTATGACTGGGGGTTTTAAGGTCATTCAACTTGTCAAACACGTTCACAAGAGAACAGAGGACTCCATTTTAATAATCAAATTTCTCTTTTCATTTTCCCCTTCAACACAACTAGAACATTTGTACTTTTCTTCTGTCAAAACATTTTCAGAGCTGGTAATGCATCCATGTAAATAGAGACATCACTTTTTCAGTCAAGGATGGATTACCAGTATATTTTGCACACAAAGCTATAAATGCTTTATGGCTTACTCTGCTAGCTCAGATGCATTTAGCTTTTTGAAAATTCAAACTTTTATTTCTATACATGATGAATCTCATTTTTTCCATCTATAGTTGTTATTGAGGTTTACTGCATATTGTTGTATCCATCTCCTTTTGGGACTATGCTGTCTGAAATACTGAGGACATTTACTGCCTCCTTCCCTGCCCCAAGTCTATAAGTTTTGCACTGGGGGGGGGGGGGCACAGAAATCTCTAGCATTGCCCCTGGGCTGTAGCAATAACCTAAGTGGCTACTCTGATTTTGTACCACACATAATTTTGCACCATGCAAAATCATGTACTTCACAGAGTTACGTAACTTACCACATAGAGTTATGTACCACACAGACTTGTAATCTACACAGTTATGTACCACACTGACTTGGGCACCACAGATAACTAGGTACCCCAGAGACTTGTTCACATTACAAAGTTATGTACCTCAGAGACAAGTGCACTAAACAGAGTTACATGTCACATAGAATTATGTACCATACAGAGTTGTGCACTATACAGAGTTGCATGTCACATAGAATTGTGTACCACACAAACTTGCATGCTACACAGTTATGTAACACACAGACAACTAGGTACCTCAGAGACTTGTGCAGTACACAGAGTTATGTACCACAGAGAATTATGTACCGCACAAACTTGTACACTACACACAGTTACATATCACATAGCATTATGTACCTTACAGAATTGTGCACTACACACAGTTACATACCACATAGAATTTTATGTACCACTCAGACTTCTGCACCACACAAAATTATGCGTGATAAAAAGTTACTAAAAATGCAAAGCTAAAATTTGTTTGCTTATTGCATTCCGTATACTTTGCAATCAAGCAGTGACTAGTCTGAAATTGTTCCATACAATGCATCCACATCATAAAGCTCTCACATGCACTCTTTCTCTCAAGCGTATCATGACAACAAACTGAAAGGCCCGGTGCACACCAAAACCCGCTAGCAGATCCTCAAAATGCTAGCAGATTTTTAAACGCTTTTTTTTTTATTTTTCTGAGGCGTTTTGCTAGCACTTTGCGGATTGCTGCTGCGGATTTCAGTGTAGTACATTTCATATATTGTTACAGTAAAGCTGTTACTGAACAGCTTCTGTAACAAAACCGCCTGGCAAACCGCTCTCATCTGCCGTTTTTCAGAGCGGTTTGCGGTTTTCCTATACTTAACATTGAGGCAGAAACGCCTCCGCAATCCAAAAAATGCCTCACCCCGGGAGGATTCGTTTCTGCAAAACGCCTCCCGCTGTGGTGTGCGCACCCCATTGAAATGCATTACCCTAGCGTATCCGCAGCCGCGAGCGGCTGCAGAAACGCTCAGAAAGCCGCTCGGTGTGCCCCAACCCAAAGATTAGGGCATTCAAATGATGCAACCTGAACAAAGCTGCTGTGAGCGGCTGTAAAATTATAGTAATTAAATAATCACATCCATCTTCATGCATAGATGCAGGCATTTGTTGTAGGACTATAGAATAATGCAAACCAGTCAGATGAAAGTGGGCAAAGATGAAAACTCTACTCCTAAAAATATGAGTACAATAACCTATCCATACAGCGTAGCTGGTAAGTTTCTGAATACTTCATTCCGGCATTTCATTATGTGATCAGTGCTAAAGCCCTTCCTTCTCATGGGCTTTTAACAGACATCATTTCAGGGAGACCTTGGGGTTAGCTCGGAGAGAGGAGGAAGGTCAGGGATAGGTACAGCTTTGTAGTGCTTAGTATGAAATTAGTTTATAGAAGCAGTATAAGTGCTTTGTGGCTTGGAAGTCTCAAAATAAGTTTACAGGTTGTACCAAAGTAGGTAATTTGGGCTCAAGTTGCGTGCCAGAAATTGGGCACCATTATAGGTGCCAATCTTAATTTCTAAAATTACTGTCTGGCGCACCGGAGTTTGGTAGCGGCGGTGGTGTGCGGCTACAGCGTACCCGAACTCCAGGCACGACTGCTGTGTCAGTTTCAGAAATGGGAACACTGTTTAGTGGTGTTTAATAGTGGCAGTGTTAGTGTCGTGCATAGTGAGGGTGTAGATTAGCGTTAGGGCCTATTTCCAAAATTGTGCCAGTTTTCCACACACAATTTTGAATGCAGAATAGCAGACTATTGAAATCAATAGGCTGCATACAAATCCTGTGCAAGGAAAAAATTATGCATGCTGCAGTTTTCCGCAGCCCACATCAGAATTCCCATAGCCGTACATGGTAAAGGGATATGGATGCAAAGTCAAATCAGCACGGCTGCTGCGTCAGTTTCAGAAATGGACGTGGCACCCCAGTGGAAATGCAGCCCTAGGCATTAGTAGGGTGAAGGTTAGTGTTAGGCGTAGATAGGGGAAGGCTAGTGTCAGGATAGGATAAGATTGGCAAATAGCAGTATATCAGTAGCAATCATTCAGACCATGATGCCATGCCCAATGGCTGTTATTGTTGCTAGTTGCAGCTCACTCCTGCCCCTCCTCCCCTCTCCATAGTGCAGGATACACCACTCATTAAGATTGATCAGTGAAAAATCGCCTTAAACGATCAGGGTGTTTATCTAGTTTAAGGTGCCCATTAACTGTACCATTTTTTCATCAGATGTAATTTAAACCGGTGTATCTAATCAGAAGGTAATTATCGATTGTTCCCATTAATGGAACAATTTAAGAAAGTTTTTCATTCCAATTTGATCATGAAATCCAACTTTTGGATCAATAATATTTCCTTTTCCGATTGATCGAAGAATCCTATCAAATCGATTTGCGCCACAAACAGCACAGTTTTCTATACAATTCGATCATAAAAGGTGCATCGAAAGATCGAATCTGAAGGAAAAATTGTACCATTAATGTAGGAAGATTAAATCGGTGGTTGGAATCTCCAGGCTGCCATTGTTTGCTCCCAGAGGACCTTCTGCCTGTGTCATCATATGTAGTATCTCCATCCATAGACTTTCTGCTCTCTGATGTAGTGCTGACTCTACGTATGTGCGCCCATATCTGCTCTGACTAGAGCGTAGTGTAGGGAGACCCGTCACCGGGATGCCTCGTGTGGATTTCTTCTGATATACTGTTGAGGCACATGCTGCTGCTGTACTCTATCATTTTACATCTACGCGCTCAAACCTGGGCCTCCTTGCTACAGGTCTGTGTGCCGTAATGGAGGAATAATGGTCTATGGATTTATATCCGGTAAATAAAATCTATATTGCCACGCTCCCTAATGGGTAGTTTACAACCGTAACATTTATTAATAATTAGATCTCGCTGTTACATATTAATACGCTGAAAAGAAGCAGACAATTTTGCAGATTAGTGGAGCTGGGGCTGCGGGCGTGACGTCAGACTCATTAGTTCTGCCTTTCCTTTAATCGCTCATTTTTTCCAGCTGTGTACACATGAAAGGGTCCTTTCTGATGCCACACCGTATCACACACAATCTTTCTATAAATAGTGAGAAACATGCAGCTGCAGTACGTATGGAGATTGCTAATCCATTTGCTGCCAGAGCATCCTGTAAAAGGCTTGACAAAAAAAAACGCTGATCTGCAGAAATTTTCCAGTTGCACTGAGATCTCGGCTGAACCAGTTACCTAGTTGTTGAGACTCTCAGGAAGAAAAAAACAAACTCAGTCATAACATTTAGGTCAGCAAAATCCTGTAGCAATGTTATTTGTGCAGAGGAACAAAATATTCAAAAGTTCCTATTTCTATTTTCCAAAGTTCCTCTTTTAACTTTTTATACTTTTTCGTATTTGCAGTTTGTATGGAACTCTAGTAAAATATAGTAGCAGGTTTGTAAATTTTATGCCTGAGAAAGGGTTATCAATGTGATTTCATGGTTTATTGACCGATGCCACCCATTCTATTCTATTTGTGTGAGGGTAGTTTTAAATATTTAAATATGAGCATAAATATGTTTAGCATCATGAAAACATTGGTGGTCATTTGCAGATGCAGCTGAGTCGCACTGCCTCCTGAAAGGGAAAAGAGGGAGGCATGGCCAAGCTTTCTCTCACCACGCCTCTCTGTCAGGAAAGGCTACCATGCCTTTAGGGGTCAGTGGAGAGTGTGGTGCATGGGGTATGGGCAAAGGATGGGGTTTGGGCAGCACAGCTCCCATAACCTATAAACAAGAGCTGTGACAACATTGTGGTCAACAAGCAGGTTACAGTGTCTGCTTTCCTTGCCTTCTGACACGGGCCACATGTCTATCACCCAACCTAATCCAGAATACTTGTTGGGCTTAATAGAATCAGTGCAAGGAAAATGTTAGCAAAAGTGGTGTAAAGCAGGGACAAAATCTTGAAACTTTGATCTTTTCATTTGTTCCCTGTGTTTCTCAACCACACAGGAGTTTTATAGCCTCTAATTACCATAGTTATCAGTGAGTTGCCCAGCAATCCTACTTCCTCACCTGTCATTTGAAGTCCTATATTATAATTTTTGTGTGTGAAAAGAGAAACAAGCTAGTCCTAAGTATGAATAGGACTGTACATAGACGTTTATTTCACTGTTAGTTTTCTTCGGTGTCTGTTTAAGCTTTCAGTCCATGCTGTGAAAAGTGTTTCCCCCTGAATGACTCACAGGTACACTGTATGGAGGTCCTGCACAGTTTTATTATCACTTTTTGAATTTAAAGGCATGTTAACATCTCATACTGAGGTATGATGAAGTGCTAAGTGACAAGCTAGACTCTGCCGTCTCAGTGTTTATCGACGCTGTCCTAATACACAAACGTCAGGAGAAAACTGATGGTGTTTGGACACTGGGACACAGAAACATGACTGAGCAAATCTAAAATCGCTTAATATATAAGAAGTTTGACTTTGAAAACTAAAGGCCTGTTTAGGTCTTTCCATGCCTGAAATTTGTTCTGGTTATCCTTGTGCAACTAGAAGAAAAGCATTTTATGAAGGCTGAGCTTCTTTTCATGACTCCGACTCCAGGTACCCCGAAACTCCTCGACTTCAACTCCATAGCTCTGATTCCTTCTGAATAGATTTTTTTTCCAGAAAGAAATCTATTGTTTTGGAGTATTAGGTAGAAATGTATAAGTGTATGGCCAGCTTTACATTATATATTTTATAAAGTTGTCTAACATGTACCAGTAAATTAAGCTAGTGACCTCTTCAGAACCAGGGGAATGTTTTGGTAATCCATCAATCCCAGTTTCTTGGAGGAAGTGCTTTTGGATGATCATAATCTTTGGATGATCATGAAACTCTGGAAAATTCCAGCTGTGGAATTGTAGCCCAGACCCTGGAATATTTTATTATTATTATTATTTTTTATTTATATAGCACCAACATCTTCCGTAGCGCTGTACATAGTACAAACAAATAATGGGGAACAAATATACATAAGAAATACAAGACACTGTACAGTCATGACATTGAATAGAATAAATACAGATACATACATAGTTGATGTGTTGTTGGTACATGTACATATGTTAAAATTACAGCAGTATGAGAAACACTAGGGGGAGGTCCCTGCCCTTGCAAGCTTACAATCTAGAGGGTAGTGGGAAGGAAAAAAAAGGGAAGGAAACAAGGATTAGTGGGTGAGCCAGTGTGCCTTCAGTGCTGCCTATAGCAAATTATAGGCTTGTCTGAACAGGTGTGTTTTCAGAGTACGTTTGAAGGTTTCCAGACTCGTGACATGACCAACCGGTTGAGGGAGAGAGTTCCAAAGGAAAGGGATAGCCCGTGAGATGTCTTGGATGCGACAGTGAGAGGAGGTGACTAGGCTGGAGGACAAAAGGGTCTCCTGTGAGGAACAGAGGGTCCGGGCGGGGAGGTATCTGGAGATTAAAGAGGAAATGTAGGGAAGCAATAGCTGGTGTAGAGCTTTGTATGCAAGCGTGAGAAGTTTAAACTGGATCCTTTGGGAATATATTTTTCTAGTTCTGTGGAGGCAGTCCTCAGTGTCACAGCATGATTTATTGGTGCATAAGCTGATCAAACACAACTACTCCAGCCATTTCTGCAACATAGAACTCCACACCTACAGGTCCCTCAGATTCCTGGTTCTGCTCCACCCCCTAACATTCTGAACAGCGCGATGATGCAAGCCATGCAGCAGCAACCCCGGCTAGCAATTTTTTAAATAGAATTTTACACCACAAAAAAAGCTAATATTTACTTGGCTACTGCTTGGCATATTTAATGCCTGCACACACTCTAGATGAACAACCTCTGCCGAAAATCCTACATGTGTATGTCAGCCCCAGTGATTTACCTCATTAATCTCTTCACCTGAGCAATAGGCGACACTGTTCTCCCCCACTTAACACGCCCCCTTGGCTGACGTTACTCCTGCTCCCCTCCACATAGGGCAGAACACATTGCTCCCTTGCAAGGTGAGCAACAAGTCTGCACTGCCTTGACCCTGCAATGTCGCCAGAGGGATCGGCTCCTGATCCCCGTTGGGCAACATGAATTGAGTGTGTATATGGACTTTTAGCTTTTTCATGTAATATTTAAAGTAACCACGAAGGGAAATGTAACCAGATAAGTGAATCCTGTATGCATGGATTAGATATATGGAGACACCCTTTTTAGAAATGTACGTTTAAATAGAATAGAGACGTGCAAAGAAAAATGAACACTTGCCTCCAATAATGTATCAAAGCATTAAAGGCAGAACAATTTGAGAAATACAACCTGCTTCCTCAGGTTACAATGTCTCAAGGTTTTATTTGTTTCTCTTTCCCTCTCTTGAGGCAACCAATTTCATTGAACATATCTTTGAACATTGTTAGAGGATTATGCAGAGGATTATGCAAATTTTGGGTGCAAATGTATCCAGCTTAATATTGGACTAATGTAATTTTGGCAAAGTGGAATTCGATTGGTCTGTTTTCAAGCTGCTTACATTTGCATACAACATTTGCATAATCCTCTCTGAACTCTGAACTATTTGCATCTAATGGACGATCCCTTAGGGCTCATTCACACTACAAAAGCTTTTCTGAGCGCTTTGTGATTTTAAAACTTGCTAATGTTATCCTGTGTGTGTGTGTTCACACTGGAGCGATGTGATTTTGTAAAAATCCGCATAGCTTTGCATTAGCAAGAGCTTTTAAAAAAGCTCTTGTAGTGTGAATCAGCCCTAATAGTTGCTGTAATGACTCTGTATGATACATTGCTTTCTTCATTTGACCTGTTGACTATTAGAGATGGCCTGAACTGTTAGTCGGCGGACAGTATACAACTAATAAAAACAATAATTTACTCAACTGACGTTATCACTAAAGCTCTTTGCGGTTGTTTGCGGTGCTGCAAATGTGGTGTTTTGTCTATCACTGTGAATCGGGTCTATTCCTGATTGACGTATACACACACTGGACGTTTTAATGCACTTTATTCCATAAATTTAGGATTGTAATGTGATTTCTGCCCTTTAGAGATTAAAGCGGGACTCTGCGTCAACTACGTAATTTTTGGTGGGACTTTTAACAAGCATCCCCCTCCGGCATGCCACGGTCCAGGTGTTAGGCACTTTGAAACAACTTTTCCTTCACTTTTGTGGCCAGAAACAGTCCCTGTAGGTTTTAGAATTAGCCTGCCCATTGAGGTCTGGGGTGGTTTGTAAACGTTTGCAACCGAAAATAGTTTGCAACATCACTATTGACTATAATTTTTACATTACCTGCTTTATTCCGCCATTTGCAAAGGCAAGCTGATATCCAGGAAATTGGATTGAGCTGACTGAGCTGTTTTTGTTTTTTTTAAATGTGCCAAGCAGTTTCCATCAGAAGTAAACTGTTGTTCACACAGTTTATCAGTGTTATATGCATTTTTAATTTGCCTTCTTTAGCTGGAGATCACTTGCCGCAGACGTGCATGCGAACATGTGGAACAGGCCAGGTCATTAATGATAATATGCTGTGCTTTCAGACAGAGCTTTGTGAAAGCGGGGGGAACAAAATCAGCATTGATGAACTGGTGCATTTATCTGCAAGCACAGGCCATTTAACTGATTCAACTTGAAAGTGGAACATTTGTTCCTTTTTAACAGGCGTGTGGTCCTCTTGGGAGTCCTGAGGATACTCTGGAGAGCTTGCTTTCTAGTTGTTATCCTGCTCTGCCATGTAAAACGTCATCTAGGGCATTGTTACCACTTCTGTTGGAATGCGGAAAATAACACAGTACCCACTCATTTAAACAGCACAAGTCTTGGGAATTAACAGACTTGCAAAAGAGTTTGGCCTAAACGTTTACGTCGATAATAGTACTATGCTGCCTTAATGCATTTTTGGAAACAAAAGGCAGTCTTTTCTGTGAAAAAAATGAAAAAGAATTTAGAAGACAAAATGAGGAGTCAGGTTTGGTCAGTCTCAGTTGTCTCAACGGTTATTTGTGGACATGGACACGGGTGCATCATGGCTCCTATTCACCACCTAGAAAATTTAAATTGTGTGTTTGTCTGTCTCTCTAGATAGAATGCTATATCTATCACATTGGGGTTTCTGGCCAGGCCTTTATTGGCCTCTGGAGGAGAGTTTTTGCATCTCAAGTTCACTTTCAGGGGTGTGGCCCAGAGGCCAGTCACACCCACCCCTTCAGCATTGGTTGGAAGGATGCATGACTGTTACAGCCACTAGCCACCTCCTCCTATTCTAACAAGTGGGAGGGATGTTCCTGTGGCAGGAAGACAAAGCAGAGGGGATAATATTGAGCATTCAATACATGCAAGGGGGATATCATTGGAAAAGCTGTGGGGTCAGGAAGGTCCATGCAGTCCTCAAACAGCTCCATATTCAAGTATAGTTGCCGAACAGCAAAACATGTTTTTTGGAATAGGACCTTAAGTAAAGATACAAGTATATCACCAGCAGATGTAGTAGGCACCCAGTTAAGTTATTGAAGGGTAGACTGAAGGAAAACCCCTTTCTTGGCTTTCTCTGTGGGAGTGTTTCTCCTTCTTACTGTGATTGAATGTTACAGCCCTTGATATGGATTGGCATTTGCCTCTCTGTATTAGAAGACTATAATGTACACTGGTGCTGTTTGTCTAGAAAATAGGCCTTCTGACCTCAGGGCTCATTCATCCTGTAAAGAATGACCAACTGCTGCTAGGTGGTACAGGCAGTACATCATAGCTGGATAGAGGCTTGCCTCCAGTTCATCAAAATGCTGCATTAAGAAAAGTAAAAAAACATTTTTATGTGTGTGCTGCCACATACCACACTAATATAAATGGGCACTTTGTCTATACAGAAAGGGTAGTCAGCAGTAGTTTGTGGGTGTTGCTAATTCTCTGCAACACTAGCTGTGTTAATGACTCATTAGGTAGAGGAGTGTTAGTACTGTCTTGTTGATTAAAGAGGGGCTGTATGCATGATCTGTCATTCATAGTGACAAGTGGAGTGCTGATTGGAGATGTATGAGACGTCATCAGTAACACTTATATGCCTGAGTAGCTTTTCTGCATCCTGTTCTATTTATCCTGTGATCTGGCATGTTCATACATTTGCTCCTACACACAAACTATAGAAGGTACAGTACCTGAGGTGCAGTATAATAAATAGCCTAAGAAAAGAACCAACTAAAAGCAGGTGTATGGATTACAAATGTGTCCCGGATAAGTCATGTTGGGTAAGGAAGGATATATTTACTTATTTGCTTTTCCCAGATACCACCATATGGCTCTCTTATCAATAATGAATTATTCATGTCATCACTCAACCTATCAAATAGCTTTAGTATATCACATAGCCTGCAGTAGGTCTTACGTTAGCCAAGCATGTCAGTCAGTAAGACTTATGGATTTGTCTTTTAATGTAGTTCCCACTGACAGAACCTAAGCAAGTCGTACATCACAAATTTTCCTAATGAATTCACAGATGTACGACGCAGGTTCTGCACACATCTCGCTTTATATTCAGAGCAATGCATTCCTCTTTACATAATTACAGCAACAATTCATGGCTTCAGGGACTCTGGAAGATTGCTAACCTCATTCCGTGCGATTTACCCCTTCAGTGCCCCATGGGATACAGAGCATTTGCACACAATGGACAGAGCACCAGGGCTTTGCGTACATGGGTGCTATACTTTATGCCTGCCACCCATTCCTGATGGACAGACATATTTTCTGTACATTGCTGAACACAGATTAATTGCAGCTTACTGGAAGCAGCAGTGTTCTAGCTGAATGCTCTGAGCTGTGTTTGGGAACCCTTGTGAGTGAGTGCAGGCCATGATTTACCAATATGTCCAGTCAGGGGAAGTGAAATGAATCCGTGTTCACTTGAAGCATCTAAGCACCCAGTCGTGTACTGGAATTGTTATAAACCGCTTCTCTTTTAAAGTGGTAGAATGTGTGGGGATAACACACGCTCATATTACCTCAGTTCAGTGAACTTCACATCATGAGTCAGGGCCCTGTGGAGTGTACAAGTCCAGCAGGGTACAGGGAAATCCTGCTCTGAAGTGTGAGGAAGATGCATTCAGCATGATCTGATGGATCACTCTGGAACAGGGATGTTAAAGGGGAACTGAAGTGAGAGGGATATGGAGGCTGCCATATTTATTTCTTTATAAGCAGTACCAGTTGCCTGGCTGTCCTGCTGATCCTCTGTCTCTAATACTTTTAGCCGTAGACCTGAACAAGCATGCAACAGATCAGGCATTTCTGACATTATCAGATTATTATTATTTAGTATTTATATAGCGCCGACATCTTCCGCAGCGCTGTACAGATTATATATATAGTCTTGTCACTAACTGTCCCTTGAAGGAGCTCACAATCTAGTCCCTACCATAGTCATATGCCTATATTGTGTAGTGTATGTATTGTAGTCTAGGGCCAAATTAGGGGGGGGGGAAGTCAATTAACTTATCTGTATGTTTTGGGGTGTGGGAGGAAACCGGAGTGCCCGGAGGAAACCCACGCAGACACGGGGAGAACATACAAAACTCCTTGCAGATGTTGACCTGGCTGGGATTCGAACCGGCGACCCAGCGATGCAAGGCGAGAGCGCTAACCACTACGTCACCGTACTTCCCAGATCTGACAAGATTAGCTGCATGCGTGTTTCTGGTGCTATTCAGACACTTCTACAGCCAAGGAGATCAACAGGGCTGCCAGGCAACTGGTATTGTTTACAAGGTAATAAAAATGACAGCCTCCATATTCTTGTCACTACAGTTGTTCTTTAAACAACAGTCATTAAGGGCCGAGGTCCTCACCCTTTTTTGGCACAGCTCAAATCAATTGATTGGACTAAATCAGGAAAGGTTTGGTTCATCAAGTAGAACATTACTCCATTTCTCAGTCCATCCTAAACACTGGCATGGATCTGGCCCTTGAGGACTGGAGTTCGAAACCTGTGCTCTAAAATGTACTACAGAAGCATTAAAGTCCCACTGGGAATAATAATTGTGGTTTTATTATGCAATCTGAAATGGACAAATATACCATAGGTCCAGACTTCACAGCCATGGCACAATTAACTTTTACCTGCAAATGTAAATGCACCCATCGTGAGATCATTACATCATGTTGCTGTGCTGTAACTTAAAGGACAACTGACGTGAGAAGAATATGGAGGCTGCTATATTTCATATTAAACAATACCAGTTGTCTGGCAGCCCTGCTGGTCTTTATGACTGCAGGAGTGTCTGAATCACCCCAGAAACAAGCATGCAGCTAAACTTTTCAGATCTGACAATAATATGAGAAACCTCTGATCTGCTGCATACTTGTTCAGGGTCTATGGCTGAAAGTATTAGAGGCACAGTGTTCTCCCCAGGCTCTTTTAGCCGGGTGCTCCACCCGGCTAGATTTGGTGACCATCCGGCTGTCATCGGCTCACCTCCTCACCACCTCCTATGCTGTAAGCAGAGTTGCCCTGCATTTTCATCTCAACCCACCCGGCTACTTTTTCATGCCACCCGGCTACTATTTCATGCCACCCAGCTGGAAAAAAATTCTGGGGAGAACACTGAGGCAGATGATCAGCAGGGTAGCCAGGCAACTGGTATTGCTTAAAAGGAAATAAATATGGCATCCTACATATCCCTCTCCTTACAGTTGTCCTTTAAAACGCACCGCAACACACATGGTGAGAACGCAGCCTAAGTCTTCATAGGTTGTTATTTGTTTTTAGGTCTTGATGCTTGTTAAATTATCAGCCCCTGCAGCAATATTGCTGTATTATCTAGCTGTTATGTTGAGTTATAATATTCAGAGATGAGGCAGATTATTATTATTATTACTACTACATAAAGTATAATTGAACTCAGTAAGCAGCAGACTAGTAGCTCAGAGGCCCAGGTTTCCTGAAAGCTCCATTTTACGGTATAATAGGAGACATGGACAATTCTATTTGCCTCCTCTTCCAATACTACGGCAGCAGCCTGAATTACTGATAATAGTTTCAGTGTCTGGAGGCTGCATAAATAGTTGGAACCTATCCAGACACCATTATGTACGTATCTTCCCCAGGGCTAAGGCTTGGTGATTGCCGGCTGCACAAGCTGGGAGGATTTACTTCCAATTTGTTTAATTTTCTCATGATTGCATGGGTGGGACCCTTGTTACTGGGTGTGCACTTTATAGCAAAAAGTCGTTTTTGCCCATGATAAATGTGCTTTTGTTATAAAGCAACACATGAATGCATTGTAGGTGTAGGGACACGTGAGTGAGGTGAATCTCATAAGCGCGATGCGCTGCTCTTGTCAAAATAATGATTTAACCCTGACTGCTGGTACAATACAATATGTCCACATTGCATGTGGTCATGTGGGGCAGGTGGCAAAGTGGCACAGCAGGCAGAATTACTTCTGTGGCAGCCTGGAGATGGCGAAGGAGAAAAACAGAATTTGAGTATTAGAGGAAATCGATTGTACAGCTCTCTCAGGACACCATTCAGAGACACCTCATGAGGGAATCACTTAATGGAATCATGATTAATAAGCACATTGTTCTTACAGCTACGGTTTACTTGTCTACCTCTCTCCATAGAACAGAACAGACTTGGTTATAGCCAAGATATATGATTTTGTAAGAGTGAAGAGGCGCCAGCAGGATAAAAGGCTTAAAATCACTCAGGTGGACTCGCCTCCCCGAAGCAGACAAGATACCGTCAGTTTTATGAAAACAGGTTCATTAATATACTCCAAAACAAACAGTGCAACGCGTTTCACGGGTATGTTCCCGCTTCCTCAGGCAATAAACAGAGAGGCGCTATTCGTGACCTTGAGACTATACGGTGTACTCCTATCTGTTTATTGCCTGAGGAAGCGGGAACATACCCGTGAAACAACGCATTTATTGGCAATAAACAGATAGGAGTACACCGTTTATCCTTACAAAATCATATATCTTGGCTATAGCCAAGTCTGTTCTGTTCTATGGAGTATATTAATAACCCTGTTGTCATAAAACTGACGGTATCTTGTCTTCTTCGGGGAGGCGAGTCCACCACCACCTCCTGAGTGATTTTAAGCCTTTTAGAACCTTTTATCCTGCTGGCGCCACTGTTCACTCTTACATTATCAATATCCACCCCTGGTGGAGGGGTGTTGCCCCTTATTTCCTTATCTACAGAGAGCGACTTTTAATCCTGAGTGAGGACAGGTCTAATCTCCTCACCTGCCTATACAGTGGTTACCTAGGAGGTAACCCACGTTTGTGAGTATATATATTATATACTTTTCATTTCCAACCCCTTGTTTTGCATACGACACTATATTGGGCTCTCTGTATTTCTTTTGTCTTTATCGTTACAAGATATATGATTTGTTCTGAGCTGCAGGTTCAGATTGCTGTACGATCAACAAGTAACACTCACAGCAAGAAATCTTGTGAACGTAGCTGTATGAAGTGTTAAAAAATATAATGCATTATAAAATGTTTTTAACACTTGGTTAAGAAATAATAAACCACCAGGTGGCGTTAATTACTATTCCCCCTCCCGGCCGCCATGGATAGTAGGGAAAGATGTAACTCTGGTGGAGATTTTTCGCCACCTAGTAGATGCGCCCGGCTGACGGAAAAGAACCGAAATAATTACTAAATAATTTAAAGGGAACTAGAGTTAGGAGTGATGTGGAGGCTGCCATATTTATTTCCTTTTAAACAATACCAATTCCCTGGTATTCCCCCGATCCTCTGCCTCTAATACTTTTAGCCATAGACCCTAAACAAGCATGCAGATCAGGTGCTCTGGCTCAAGTCTGACAGGGTTAAGGCCTCTTTTCCACGGACTGTTGAGCTGTGTGCTCAGCAAGCAGTTACCAGGCAGCAGTGAGCAGTTGTGAGAGTTTGAGAGGCACTTTACTGCCTATCAACAGTCCGTGGAAAAGAGGCCTAACTGCTTGCTTGTTTCAGGTGATGATGCCAGATGCCAGAAGATCAATAGGACTGCCAGGCAAATGGAAGTAAATATGGCAGGCTCCATATCAATCCTCTCCTCGGGTTCACTTTAAGCACTAATGTTTTTTTTCAAATTTCTCTGAATTTGAGAAATGATTATTAGTTGAGAAATTAGCTCTTTGTTTTGTTTTTGTTTTGTTTTTTTTATTTCCTTGTATCTGTTGATGAAAGCAGACAAATATATAATTTTACTGCTGATCTTGTTTGCCTTGAAAAAACCTTCTAAATTCAAGGTAAAAGCAAAACAAAAAAGTGTATCCCTCTTTATTATTATATTTATTATAACGTGTAATTATGCTGTACAAATTGCTGTATAAATGGCCTTTCTCTCCCCCGTATGACCTGTGTTCTTTGTAGAGCAAATTGCAGCTAGCCATGCACAGGCACTAGATAGGGTGATATTTATACTGGTCATTAAAGAGAACCAGAGACAAGAACCTAAGAGATTTATACATACCTGGCCTTCCTCCAGCCCTATCAACCTGAATCGCTCCCACGCCGACTATCTCCGCTGCCTCTTTCCGCCGGTATCGGGTCCCGTCATTTTGGCCAGTCGACGCAAGCGCAGTGCTCTCCCTCCATACTGCGCAGGAGCATGCGTAAAGAGCCGGAGGGAGTCCCTGCGGAAAACTGGTTGCGTCCGGCGAAAGTGACGGGACCCGGTACCGGCGATAGAGGCAGCGTGGGAGAGATCCATGCGGATGGGGCTGGAGGAAGCCCCAGGTATGTAGAAAATCTTTTTTTATTTTTTAGTCCGTCTTCGTCTCTGGTTTTCTTTAAGGTCTTGTCCACATTATAAATCACCAGCGCAATTGCAAGCACTGAGCAATTTTGAAAGCGCCTTATGCTTAGAAAACCGCTTTTCTAAGCGCTTTTGTGTAGGGCTTTTTTTTGTTTTCTACATGACGTCAGTAAGTGAACAAAGGAAGAGAACACTCGCATAAGCTAACATTGTACAAGCGCTTTTAAGGCGATTTTTTTAAATTGCCAGCACTAAAAAAGAAACAAAAAATGAAATCACCTCTGATGTGAACAAGCCCTAAGGGGTTAAATGTGAGGAGACAGAGAAGGTAGCTATGTAATGGTCTCTGGTGAACAGAGAGGATGCAGATCAGCTGTGCTGACTATGGCCTGGTGCACACCAGAGGAGTTTTTCTGAGCGTTTAGAGTTTTTAAATCTGCTGCTAATGTTATCCTATGTGTCTGTGCACACTGGAGCAATGAGGTTTTGTAAAAAAAACCCCATAGCATTACATTGGGAAGAGGTTTTAAAACCTCTAAAAGCTCTTCCCAATGTAATGCTATGGAGTTTTTTACAAAACCTCATTGCTCCAGTGTGCACAGACACATAGGATAACATTAGCAGCAGATTTAAAAACTCAAAACGCTCAGAAAAACTCCTCTGGTGTGCACCAGGCCTATGAGATCTTAGTTTAGACTGTCAGGCAGCTCACTGCCAATAAACATGGGTGTCTCTGTATTCCACTTGAGTCCTTTAAAAGGAAATTCCATTCTCATTGAGAGAAACTCAGTTCTTTAATATATATTTCAAAAATTACTTGGTTTTCCGAGCTGGTATTAACTTCTCTGGCGTTATCATTATTTCTAGATTTAGGGTCTAAAAGCCGTGCAAACTTTTCACAAGCTTTTAGACCCTAAAACAAGAAGAAAAAACATACCACAGAGAGATATGCAGCAGCTCCTGCATATAACTCACTTAGGCGCGGGATTACCGCTCCGAGCTGCAGATTTCAGTCCCGAGCCTGACTCTGGATTACCGCTAAGGCCTCTTTTTCCATGGATAGTTGATAAGCCTCTCAAACTCTCACAACTGCCTGTTGCTGCCTGGTAACTGCTCACTGCTGCCTAGCAACTGCTCACTGCTGCCTGGTAGCTGAACTGTGTGCTCAGCAAGTAGTTATCTGTAGAAAAGAGGCCTAAGGCCTCTTCTCCACGGACTGTTGAGCTGTGTGCTCAGCAAGCAGTTACCAGGCAGCAACGTGCAGTTACCAGGCTGCAGTGAGCAGTTGTGAGAGGCATTACACTGCCTATCAACAGTCCGTGGGAAAGAGGCCTTAGGAGATTAAAGGGGCCCATACACTGGTCGATTTTAGCCATCGATCGATCGATCGATTCTATAGAGTCGATCAATCAGAAATCGATTCTATCAAATTCCCCATTTGATCGTTTTGTGGCCGATTTCGATCGATTTGATCTATCTGACAGGATGGAAGATCTAGGTCGATCTGCTGCTAGCAGCAGATCGATGGCCCATAGAGTTGTATTCGATCTAATGGTCCAATAATGCATTTAGATAGATTTTCAATAGATTCAATGCACACTAAGGCCTCTTTTCCACGAACTGTTGATAGGCAGTGAAATGCCTCTCAAACTCTCACAACTGCTCACTGCTGCCTGGTAACTGCTTGTTTCTGCCTGGTAACTGCTCACTGCTTCATGGTAACTGCTTGTTTCTACCTGGTAACTGCTCACTGCTGACTGGTAACTGCTCGCTGAGCACAGAGCCCAACAGTCCGTGGAAAAGAGGCCTTAAACAGCTTGGAAATAGGCCAATTGCATCCCACTTCAGCAGGATCTGATTAGTCCATTTTCAAGCTGCATAAGTATGCATTAAGAATTTGCATAACTATGCATCAACTCAGAATTATTTGCATCTCACTGACCATCCCTAATGTTGAAGGGCCAGTGCACACCAAAAACCTCTAGCAGATCCGCAAAACGCTAGAGGTTTGTGAAGCAGATTTTCAGAGCGATTCTAGGCATGTTAAGGCCCCATTCACACTTGAGCGTTTTGCCAGCGTTTTTGGCAAAACGCACAAACACTAGCACTTTTGAAAGTGCTAGTGTAATAAAACTATGGGCCCGTTCTTACTTGAAACGCAAACGCATAGCCTGCACCATTTTCAGGCGGAAAAATCACTCCCGCAAAACACCGGCAAAAATCGCCGGCGTTTTGCCCTTTCAAGTGTGAATGGGCCCTTAGAGAGATTTTCTAAACATGCCTAGAGTTTTTGGAGCGTTTTTGTGTAGCAGATGTCATATTTTGTTACAGTAAAGCGGTTACTAGAAAGCTTCTGTAACAAAAACGCTCTGATCTAGCATTTTTCAGAGGTTTTCCACTTTCCTATACTTTAACATTGAGGCAGAAACGCCTCAGAAATCTAAAAAATGCTGCAGGACAAGAGTTTGCGTTTGGGGGAAAAACGACCCGCTTTGGTGTGCACCATCCCATTCACTTTCATTAGCCAAGCGGTTTCTCCCCTGCAATCGTTTAAAAAACATGCTTCAGAACCGCTCTGGTGTAGCACCAGCCCATAGTCAGTTCACATGGCCAGGTTTTTGCATTTGAAAACAGCTGATGGTTTTGTTTCAGAGGTGGAATTTTTAACTAAATGCTGATTTGGAATGTAGAGATACTTTTCATAGGATTGAGTTGTAACACTTGAACAGCAACAATTCATGTTTATCATAATTTTTAGCAAAGCTGGAAAAGCGAAAGCTGCTGGCACTGAATTGTGCAGGCAGTCACAGTCCTTTAAAGTTAGTGTAGTAGTGCTATATCATCATATATCGCACCACACTAATGGAAACATCCATGATAAACAGCAGGGGCGTAACAATAGACCCTGCAAAAGAATGCAGCCATGGGGGGTCCAGAAGCAGCAGGGGCTCCTGTGGGGGAGAAGTTTATTTTCCCTGTTCTGAGGGACTGACAACTAAGGGCACGGAGAGAATAAGCTTTCTGCTCTCTGTACAATTGTTCTAATGACTACATCTGCTCAGCCAAAGATAACGAACCATGCAGAGTTTTGTAGACAAAGATTTGTAGGCAGTCCCTATTCAGTGTGCAGCAGGCTCTTGTGTAAAGCGTCCAGGACGTTGCTTTTCAGGAGTTTGGTTGCTACATAATTACAGTTAGGTTAAAAAAATAAATGTCTATTGTGTTCAACCTGTATTTGTGTGGTTTTCCTCCCACTTCGCAAAATCATTTAATTAGTTTCCCCAAATTGGCCTTAGACTATGTTTGGGACATTATGAAACAACTATGGTAGGGTTAAAAGCTCCTTATGAGGACAGTCATTGACTTGACAATGTACTCTATAAAGTGCTGCAGATGTAGTGCTATATAAATACATAATAATATGGTAGAGACATTACACTCCAGCAGTGGTAGGGATTAGATTGTGAGCTACTCTAAAGTACAGCTGTAACATGACATTGTACTCTGTAAAGTGCAGCAGAGGATGACAATGCTATATTAATATGTAATAATAAAACTGTTAGGGCTCGTTTTCACTAGTGCGGCGTGCGTCTCGTAGACGCACGCCGACACTGAGCGGGTGGGCGGGATCGCAGGCGAATCCCATGAGCCGTGCCATGCACGGCTATGGGAATCGCAGCCTCCACCGCGAATTCTGTAGGGGGTTCCGGCCGAATCGCTACTGCAAGCGATTCGGCCAGCGGCGCCGTTATCCCCTATGGCAGAGTTTCCCCGCGCGATTTGCCTGCGGGGAAACTCTGCGGATTCGTGGCCGTTTCCGCGAGAGTGGAAACGGGCCCTTAGACATTGCTGTGTGGAGAGTATGTGATGATGCGTATTGTACACAATGCGCGGTGCACTGCACTGTTCCCAGCTAAGTGTAATTTGGTCTAGAGCAGTCTGCTCACTTTAAACTCCAGGCAGAAAAAGGCAGCATTTAATTATGTAGTCACTAAAATCAGATTCCAGATAACTACAGTTGTACAATATCCAGCAAGAACAGCCTGGGGAAAGCCTTGCATAATGTGCCCTTTATAGGTTTTTCTGCTCTAACAATGGAGTTAGTCACATCCTAATAAATCAAAAGGCAGAAATACGTTTTTTTTCTTTTTCATTTTACAATGGAATTCCATCCATTTAATTTAGATAAATTGAGAAAGGTTATAATCACAGGTTTTTCTTGCTGTCTGTGCCAACATTGGCCAGGTTTCCCCTCACTTCCTGGTTCAGTGACAGATGGCACAGGGACAGGAAGCGAGGGAAAGATGATCACAGTTGGTGTGTGAGGACAGGCAGGTGTTTCATCTGGAGTGGAATGAAGAATTTAAAGTGACAATTCACTCTTACTAACAAACTACTGTGAACAGGCATGGGCACTGCACAGATCTGTGTAATTTAATGTTGTTTAAAATTACCTTTACATTTTAAATTGTAGCCAGCAGTGGATTTCCAAAACTGGACATGCACAGCAATTGCACTTCTTTTCAAGTCTGGAATCTGTATGTTGGCTTGTAGTACTACAGACTGCTTATTGAAGCATAGTTAGATGTGATGAAGGTGTGACTGGAAGTGTGATAAAGGTGTGACTACAGGCATGATGGAAGGTGTGACTACAGGCATGATGGAAGGTGTGACTGAAGGTGTAATAGCAAGCATGATGGTGTGACAGCAGGTGTGGTGAAGGTTGAGACTGAAGGTGTGATAAAGCTTGGACTTGAGGTGTGAGGAAGATGTGACTGGACATGTGGTGAAAGTGTGACAGAAGATGAAGGGGTATGAGGAGGTGTGAGGAAGGTGTGACAGGAGACACAATGACGGTGTGACTAGAGGCATGACGAAGGTGTGGCTGGAAGCATGGACAAGGTAATTGGGGTTGTGATACAGGTGTGACTGGATGCATGATGGTGTTATGAAGGTGTGATTGGAAGTGTGGTGAAGGTGTGTACAACAGATGTGATGAAGGTGTGAATGGAGATGTGCTGAAGGTGTGACTGATAGTGTGGTGAAGGTGTGAACAACAGGTGTGATGGAGTGACTGGATGTGTGGTGAAGGTGTGATGGAGTGACTGGAAATGTGGTGAAGGTGTGTACAACAGGTGTGATGAAGGAGTGACTGGAAGTGTGATGAAGGTCTGGCAGCAAGTGAGGTGAAAGTGTGATCAAGCTGTGATAAAGGTGTGACTGGAGACGTGATGAAGGTGTGACTAGAGGTGTAGTTACGGTGTGAACAGGTGTGATGAAGGTGTGACTAGGGGTGTGATGAGAATTATGTATTTGCAATACTAAGAAGTTTCTGTTTTTCTCATCTCAGGAAGTTAGTATGGTATGAGTGAGGTTTGAGTTTTTTCATTATGAATTGCTAAGCAGACCGTAATGACCAGTGTATTTTAATTTTGAGGGGTTAGCAAAGCATCTTTTAATGTAAGAGCAATTATAATTTTGTAGAATAAATTGAATTGCTTTATAAAACTTGTCTCCAAAGGCCTTTGATATCACAGATAAAAAGCACTACATAAGTATTAAGCCTTTCATAATTTATTTCCAACTGTCTTACAAAAAAAAAGAAAGAAAGAAATGACAACCAACCATAAGAGCTTTGGAAAACAAAATTCTGACAAGATCCTGTAAGTTATCTAAAATGTGGCAGTGATTATAGATGTTCTGCTAAATTTGCTTTTCTGTTTCACTACAATTTAGAGGTTGAACCAAAACTTTGCACAGGGCTAATCAGCTTCTGTGAACTAATGGTTGATCAAAGAACAGATTGATTCATTAATCAAGAAGTCTGTTAATCATTTACTCCTGGCATTTGAGTAGCAATGAGCAAAGTTCCAGATCAGCCTTCTCTAATTCTGGTTCCCACACATACAGCGTATGTGGTAAAGTCAAATTCTAAGCTTATATCTACGATTCGTATGAACCCTAATTCCTTTTAGTTTAATAATGGGCTTATTAATGAGACAGTTCTAGTTGCTTAAAAAAGAATTGATCTGCTGTACAGTTTACATTTTTAAAGGATACCCAAGGTGACATGATATGATGAGATAGATGTGTATATATAGCGCAATGCATACAAATAACTAGACTGCGTTCCTCTTTTTCCTTTTCTGTCTGAAGGAATTAAACATTCACGTATACAACTGTCTGTTTTTCTCAAGAATAAGTCAGACTATAGTGTTACCCTCACAGATCAGGAATTATAACCATAAAACACTTTCCTGGCAGATAAGGAATTATAACCATAAAACACTTTCCTGGTAGAGAATGGCGTCTGAAAGCAGGGGATAGATTAAAAAAAGTCATGAGTTCATATATTTTACCTTCTGGGACATTGAAAGACTGTCTCAGCATATGAGACAATACAACATTAATTTAAAAAAATGTCATTTTTAGGAGTTGAAGGATACACACAATTGTTTTGCTTTATTTTCACCTTGGGTTTCCCAGTGAAAGTGAAGTTAAATTGAAGTTACATTCCACTAATATTTCCATGCTTCACACTTTTTTGGTTTCTTTAAAATGGAGAATGGCAAAAATATTGAACTAATTGCAGATAGAGGTCTTTCATTAGGGATAATTTCGGGAGATATTCTAATTTCTCTACACTCTCTAGAACAGTACACACTTCTTGGCTATTGCATTTATGAAATGGCACCACAAAAATCCCCCTGTGAAGGTATCTTTAGCAAAGCCGTATTCAGTATATCTTACACTTATTCTACCCAAATTTTGTACTACTTTGGCATCCTGCCTGCCAGTACGTTCTGTCCTTTGAAGAGGGAAGGGAGAAGAATGAGGATGGTGCGACCCACTGAGAGAGGCTGTGGGAAAACTGAATAACAATTCACCAAAAAGGTTTCCAGTATGGCAGATTGCTGAAGAGAAGGTGTCTGACATCTGGGAGACACCTAATATTCTTATTATTTAGTACTTTTATAGCGCCAATATCTTTCGCAGTGCCGTTCACAGAATATAGTCTTGTCACTAACTGACCGGAGCTCACAACCTAATCCTTACCATTGTCATATGTCCATCGTAGACTAGGGCCATTTAGGGTGCAGCCAATTAACTTATCTGTGTTTTTGGGATGTGGGAGTGCCTGGACGAAACACACACAAACATAAGGAGAACATACAAACTCCTTACAGATTATGCCCTGGCTGGGATTCGAACCAGGGACCCAGCGTGGTAAGGCGAGAGTGCTGACCACTACACCACCATGCTGCTTCACCTAGCCAGACAGCACACATTACCTGAAATAAATGTCAATCCTTGCAGGTGAGGAAAGTATATTGTATGCCCACATTGTATATCAGGCCTATACAATGGGTTTCCGGACACTAGTGAAGACTTTATTCATGTTTTCCATTGTTTGTTGCTGACTTGTAGCACCTGGGCCCTGTGAGCAATCAGTTAGGTTATCTAATCTGTATCAGAAGTGAGTGAGAGCTGCTCCAGGTATCTCCAGTCTCTCTTGCCTTATCTGTAGGTCTTGAATCACAGGGAGTAGCACTAGCAGCATGGTAGAGTGTGTTCTTCTGTCATCAGTGCAGCCCTGATGAAGATAAGATATTCCCTGTCCTTCCTGTGTAGAGGGGTGTAGAGTGAACTTGACATGACTGATTTACTTATCTCAGTCTGTTGTTGACCTAACATGTCAGTTGAATGCTTGTCTGTTTTTTATCATCCCACCTTCAGGATGTGTTGGAAGACCCCCTCGATTGGAACTGCCTTCAGTTTCTTTTGTTTGGCTGGAATGACACTATCTGCCTCTCATATGAAATTTTGTAGTCAGGGGTACTGCCCCTTTGACAGGATGTTTTATGCAGAGACTTTCAAATTGATTGGGCCCATTCAAGGCAGCTGTAAATGTGAAGTGTCTCTGTGACTGTTCTATCGTATTCTAGATAATGAAATATCAGGGCTTCCCAACAATCAGACAAAGGATCTACATTGCCTGTGCCTCCCAAATATATATTACAAGAGCTGTCTGCAGCCAGTGAACAACAGACCTCTTCAAGCTATTTGCACACACTAAAAGCTGTGAAGTGACTGGCTAACAAGACAAGATGTAACTGCCTCCTAGCAGGGCTTTGTGTGTCATCCGCAGTGAGGGCAGATCACCCCAATGGATCACAAAGTATAATAAAAATGTGATAAATGCTGCAAACTTTATTCAGTCTAAAGATACTTTTAAAAATAAATTAATGGTCAAAAAGTTCCTCCTTTAATTCATCACTGAAACTACACAAAAATGAGTGAGATACTCACCTATAGAGAAAAGTCTCTGGACCCCATTTCCAGTCCTCTTTCTGTGCCTGCACTCCCGCACTGTCCCCCGGTGTAGGTCTGTGCCTCCAGGACTCCTCGGGAGGCTTAGGGCTCTTTCACATCAGAGCTTGCGTTGGAGAACGCTCAAAGCATACGTTTTGTTGTATGCGTTTTAATGCGTTTTGATATGCGTTGCACTGCAGTGAGTGTGCGTTTTTAATCCGTTTTCAATGCGTTACTGCACATAGAAAAACGCAGGTAATTTTTTTTTCTTTAAGTTTTCAACTTTCTACATTGTTCCTCTGTTGCATTCTGGGACTGATTGTCTGCGTTAATGGATTAAAAACGCGCATAGTGTGCGTTTTACATTGACTAACATTGTAACGCATAAAGCTAGCGTCGGCCGAAAAACTGCGCCTGGGTGCAGTGTAACGCAACGCACAAAAAGGCTGCGTTATATGTGAAAGCTAAAATGAAAGTCTATGGACTTTCATTTCACCTTGGGTAACGCAAACTTTACCCTTTGCGTTGAAACGCAGAAAATCTGCCCTAATGTGAAAGAGCCCTTAGGAAGCACTCGCATCCCTGAGTACATCCGAGGATGGGTGCATTCGTTCTGTGCATGCGCAAACCTGATCTCGCATTTGCACATTATTGATCTGTTTGTCACTGAAAATCTTTGGTGGCAGGAGTACTTCTGAAAACTGCCCGAGGAGGCCCAAAGATGTAATCCACCAAGGTGGTCAAATAACTTAACCGGGTGCCCTACGCTGAAACAATGGCTCTATGAGATTCTTAGCATTCCCTCTCCGGGCGTATCTCGCTCTTTTTTTTTTAGTTTTTTAGCTCCGCTTCAGTACTGCTTTAAGTCCAACTGTAAACACAGATTGAAGCAGCTTGTCAGTCTTGTAGTAATCAGAGTACCAAAGAAATGTTTCTGCAATAAAAAATCCTGTTAGTTCTCTTTGACATGGTACACTTGCTATGCTGGGTGTTGTACTTAATTATAGAATGTTTGCAGATATAAGAAGCAATTCTAATATTGAAACAATAGTAATTAAGGTAAAAAGGGGTATCCTGAATAATTTATTACGTACTTCTAAATGTCATTTATATACCTCTTTAACACCAGGCTATTTGGGCATGACAATTGCTTTTACGACTCCGAAAGTCTGTGCTGCAGTAAAGGAGGGCGGTGCTAGAGAGGGGGCTCTGTACACCGGAAATAACAAGCTCTGATATAGAGTGCCTTGAGTCGGCCATCATTGAGTTTGTTGGCATTCTTTTCAATGCAGAATACCAATTACCGGTATATAATAATTTATTTTTGCTAAACTTTCTTTTAACCTTAGTGGTATTTATACCACTGATCGTGACTTGTAACATCTCCACGGTAACATAATTTTGCTCAATAAAAACCGGTTTAGCAGCCCAGTCCACCCCCCTTTGCAGTGACCCTGTATTAGTATCAATGCTGCTGGTGACACATCTATTTATAGTTAGGGATACATGATAGGATGTACATCCGAGTGTGTTTTGGAGTGCATCGAATAAGAAATACCTGTGAGGATAGCTTACTGGAGGTGATGCATATGTTCCCCTCCTTCTCCATTAACGTCTGTTTACTTGGTAACAGGAGGCCGATACATAACGTTCTCCGCATTCTCATTGCAGGTGCAGTTTCACAAGTTCAGTTAATTATATGGTTTAGGAATCAATAGGATTATTACTAAATGTGAAACGAAATGGAAAGCAGAGACAGTAAATGCCTCTATCATTAACATTTTTCTTTTCATCCCGCTACAAATGGCAACATTTTTTAAATCTATTTAAACAGCAACAGAACACTTCATATAGGAAAATCATTTCAGCTAGGATTTAACTCTTTGTAGAAATCTACTGCATAATTGCTAGAGCTGTCTTCTTTGGAGGACATCAGCGAAGCACCATTTCTTCACTACCATTATCATTAGGCCTGATTTGTGGTGCTGCATATGGGCAGTAGAACATCAGAGAATACATGTAATCCTGTAAACTGGCCTGGACCATTAACCCTTAGGCCTGTTTCAGACAGGTGGCTGAACAGCACGCTTGCTGAACAGTTCAGTGTCCCGTCCGCCACCAGACAGTGCAATTCGGGTGCAATTTAACCCAAATAGGCCACTGCATCCCCCCCCTCTTCACTTTTCTGGGGTGTTTTTGTTTGTTTGTTTTTTATAAATATTTTTTCATTAAATATTACTATTTTTTTTAATTATTTTTACTTGGGTCCCACCCTCTGCCAGCCTATGACAGCGATCGTCTTCTGTCTCCCTCAGGGGGACAGCTGTGTGACACACAGCCTTAGATCGCAGCGCTGTACAGTATTAATAGACGGCGGTCGCCGCTGGGAGACTGATGGCGGAGTTCAGTCATTCAGCGGAGATGTGATTGCGATCTCCGGCAATCTCCACCCTCAGCACTTCACACCAATTGGCGCGGAGTGGTCCTGGGGCTGCCGCGCTGCTCACGCCAATTGGCGTTGAGCAGTCGTCAAGTAGTTAAATGCATGTTGTAACACCATGTGTCAAGCGCTGAAACGTGGCTGTGTTACCGGGTGGCAGAGGACAGTGACATGTCGTGTCTGGGCACGGCTTGCGCTCAGATGTGCCTCCACGGGTCCATTACCAAGCTCTATGAAGCACGAGACCAGTGCACGAGGGCAGGAATTCACCACCTGTCAGCTGCTTGTGTGAAAGAGGCCTTAGACTGCTGGATATTTTTTTTTAAAAAGCTACAAACCAGTGCCAGCTATGCTTGTACTGTGTTTATTAACTATCTTGCCCAAACCTACATGTAACACAGTAGTCAGTAGGGATGTCATTAGGTGCAAATCATTTTAAGATGAGAATTATGCTAATTATTATGACACATAATTATGCTAATTATTATAAAAATGTATTGTAAAATATAGTTAAGTATGACTTTTATAAGGTATAAATGCTTTTAGAAGGAATAATTTATTGCAACACTGACCTCTAGTTGCAGGTAATTTTGACGCGGATACGTGAATGTCCGCTGGTGGAGTCATTGCATCCAGGCATCTATTCTACATCTGTGGCGAACATTTTCAAACACAGCATGTTCATTAGTTATTATTATGTTCTTCACAATGCAGCACTGAACAAACCTCAGTGACATGTACAGTCCTACAATAGAGGCACACAAGTGTTATTTCACGCTGAGGTGTCACCATTAACATGACTGCTCTGACATAAATGTGCATTTGTAAAACACTCTCCTTATCATAAATCAGATAACAGCAACAACTAGAGAAAATAAAGCTGTCAAAACCAATCAAAAAAAGAAGCGTCTTCGGAAATAGTTCTCCGATTGCATCTCTTCAGCTGTATTTCTCAACTTGTTCTCAACTTCTCTTCAGCTGTATTTCATTATTTCATAAGTTTTCTTTTCTTGCCTGGTAAAGATAATAGGCCTCAATTCACTAAGCTTATCTCCTGTCTTTAATGACTTTTCTAGAGTTATCACCATGGTGATGAGGCATGTCCTATTCAGGAAACATTTTACCTCAGGCAAACCTAAAGGTGCCCATACACTCGTCAGATTGGCAGCAGACAGATAAGAAATGCATCTGATGATCTATCTGATGCGTTTTTAGAACATTTTTTACCAGGATAGAATTCCAATAGATTTCAGTTTGAAATCTGTTGAAATTCGATCTGATGGCATTTTTTTGCCATCAGATTTCCATTAAGGCCAATGCAAACTGATAAGCAATCTCATCAGATCGACCTAAATTTTCCACCCTGCTAGTTCGATGGAAATCCATCGAAATCGATCGAAATCGGCCGTCGATCGGTCGATTGGCCAACCGATTTGCGATCGATCGATCGCGATCGATCGGTCGGCCAGAAAATCGGCTGAGTGTATGGGCTGCTTAAGTTAACTCTTCTGTCTTTAAGTTAAAGGTGCCCATACACTCGTCAGATTGGCAGCAGATAGATAAGAAATGCATCTGATGGTCTATCTGATGCGTTTTTAGAACATTTTTTACCAGGATAGAATTCCAACAGATTTCAGTTTGAAATCTATTGAAATTCGATCTGATGGCATTTTTTTGCCATCAGATTTCCATTAAGGCCAATGCAAACTGATAAGCAATCTCTTCAGATCGACCTAAATTTTCCACCCTGCAAGTTCGATGGAAATCCATCGAAATCGATCGAAATCGGCCATCGATCGGTCGATTGGCCAACCGATTTGCAATCGTTCAATCGATCGATCGGGATCGATCGGTCGGCCAGAAAATCGGCTGAGTGTATGGGCTGCTTAACTCTTTAATCCTTAAAATAACTCCAGAATTCTAAACAGGCTGTTAATTAACTGCATGTGAAAATAACTACAGAGTAGGTAACTTAACTACAGAGGAGGTAATTTAACTACAGAGGAGGTAACTTAAGGAATGAAGAGATAAGATAATTCTCTCTCTGTGTGAAGGTAAGTTTTCTTTTGCCTTATTATCTCCAGCATGATTTTAGTGAATTGAGGCCAAGATGTAAAGCAGACTTTGTTTCAGGAGTTTAATCCTACAAGCTAGAAAACAATGGTGGAATATGTTTTATGGCTTAAAGGACCACTATCGCGAAAAATCATAACATTTAAAACACATGTAAACACCTCCATATAAGGTGCTCATTTCTACCAGAGTTGAATGTACAGCGCACAAGCGCTGTGTGCTGCAATTCCAAGGAGTTTAACTATTTGGATTTGCGGTATTTTGTCTATGTAAATAAAGTTCAATATACTCACCCGGTGGCCCGATGTCTGGCTTCCGCCCGTAGCTCCACCCTTTATCAGAATAGGTCATAGATGCTTCTCTAGCTCCAATCAGAGAAGCACCTGTGACTTCTGTTAGGGGGCGGGGCTACAGATGGAAGCGAGACATCAGGACTCGCAGTGCGTATATTAAACTTTATTTACAGAGACAAACATTTCGCCCACAAATCACTGCAAAATTGCTATGAAAAGGGATTAAAAAGCGATTTTGCAGCGCTCCTAATCTTTGCATTGGAGCGCAAAAATGCTGCATGTTCTGCAATTGCAATTAGCCCTATTCAGTCACTCTAGTGGGTTCACCACCACTTACTTTCATTGTCAAAGCATTTTTGGAATCACAGATGATTGCAAGCGACCCAAAAATGCACCCAAAATCGCTCTAGTGAGTCCAAAAGCACTCCCTGGAAAAAGTCTATACAAGGATGGTGGCTAGCCTGCCTTCTCCCTTGCACACTACAGTAGCAGTTTACTGAACAACTTTCATTCAGTAAGGACCTGTTTCCACTGAGTGTAAATTAGCATTAGTACTGACACCAATGCAGTTCTGATGAAGTAGTTTCCATCAAATGCGTTTTTGTAATCTGTTTCGATGCGGGAAAAAAATAACAAAAGAAAAAAACTGCTTGCTGCAGATTTTCACACCACACATTGTTCCACATGTTATTCACATGTAATGAAAGTCAATAGTTCCCCCTGTGAATGTGAATATTGACGTTATTGATGCAAATTTTTGCAACTGTTCCAATTTAACATGCTTCTTCCTGTTTCCTGTCTAGTTACAGTGATGTCATGTTGCTATGGAAATTAAAAATCAGCTGTGAAATTAACATGCATTTTCACAAATTCACATTAAAAACGCATGTGTACCACCGCCCTCGAATCACATGCGAGGCAGTGGCAGTGGGCATGTTACTCTGGGGTCAAATTTGTATCTTATATGTACAATATGTCTACACATGTCTTTTAAATTGTAATTTTTTTTTTGTGATGGTGGTCCTTTTAAAGTGTACCAGAGATGAGCTAACCTAAAGATTTTTCACTTACCCGGGGCTTCCTCCAGCCCCATATGCACGTATGCGTCACTCGCCATCCTCTGTTTGTCCGCCATCAGCCCCGGTAACTGGCTCAGTCGCGTCAGTCGGCACGGCTAAGCCAGTTACCGGGGCTGATTGCAGCTAAGCGGAGGACCGCGGCAGGACGGCGAGGGATGCATCTGTGCATATGGGGCTGGAGGAAGCCCCGGGTAAGTAAAAAATCTTTAGGTTAGCTCATCTCTGATTTAAGTAGCTGCTAATTGGGGCATTTAACATTAATCTATGGTGGCACCCATTTTACCTGCTTTAAAGTCCATCGAGCCTCTTTGTACAAGTATGTAGGCGAGTGTGAGTTTGAGCTTCCTGGCATGTAAATGAACTTCACAAGTGACAGCATCAACCAACTTGTAATGCAATATTGTACACACAGCTGTACTTGTTGGCACCTTCTCTCGCATTTCATCGTCTTTCTATAGAAGATACATGACTTTATGATGGCAGTGACGCACTCTGATATGTATGCTGGAGGAAAACATTTCTTCATCACAAAAGCAAAAAAATATAACATACAAAGTAAATCTAAAGGAATGGCAAAAAGCAAACATCTCCATAATCACCTTAATTATTTTCAATAAATGTAGGTGATAATAAGCGTTCTGTCATTATGGTAAGTGGGATCAAATTATTCTCTTCTTCCATTGATGCTACTCTGAGCCCGTAATACAGGAAAACTATGAGAAATGGCAGATATTACATTACTTTCAATCTCAGCCACAGGTGAAATGATTTCAGTTGTGTTTTGTTATACAGTAGTACATTGACATTCTTTATAGCAGACCTATCATTAAAATCCCACGTTACATGAAGGAACAGAGCATATGTCAGCATTTCCAAATCACATTATTGTTGTGAGCAAAATACAACCTTCTCTTGCCATAAATATAACAAAAAACATCTGTTCATAAGCTTCTATTTCTTGTTTGTGTCTCTGCACAAGAAGATATCAAATGAAGGAGCACAGGAACTTTCCTCGACATCATTAGAGACTGCCGACAGAACAGAGAGAGTTTGTAGATATTAATCAAATAGACTTGGTGTGAGTGGAATAAAAGGATCTTTAAAGTAAAACTGAACATATATTGTTTAGTTGAGTTTCAGGGAGGGAGCTATTGCTGGAGGAAGGTAATGTTTAATAGTTTTCTTTGCTCCGCCTCTTCACACTTTGTGTTCAATTGCTTGATCTAGATCTGCCACGTAAGCTACATACTCACCACCCGACGGGTTCATCGGCGTCCCCTTTGACGGTCGTTCCTGCTCGCGACGTCACATGACTACATGACAGGTGCAAATGGGAAGTAAGCGGTCAGAGTACTTTGCGCTGAGTTTCGGAGTTCTTAACGATTTGATCAGCCATGTTTGCCACTTGTTGATGAACGAAAGCCGTGGGAGGGCAACATTGTTTAACATGCTTATGGTAAATTATGTTACCCAAGGTTGGGTAACATCGCGCAACTATCATCGGGTGGGTACGATGCTATATCTTCCCTACATACCATATCACAAAATGGGGCAGATTTGCTATGCAACCTGTTGGTTCTGGGTTATTCCCCTGTGAGTTGTGCTTGACTATTATCACACGGTTACCTGGAGATGCACTATTAGTTGTGGGAGACTTGGGGTGCACATCAGCTCACTCTGCTTTTCAATGGTTCCATAGATTTTACTACATTTCCAGTGTTCTCCCCAGAATTTTTTTCCAGCCGGGTGGCATGAAAAAGTAGACGGATGGGGCATGACAGAGGAATGCAGGGCCAGCGCTTCTCTGCGCAACTCTGCTTACAGCATAGGAGGAGGATTAGGAGGCAAGCCGATGACAGCCGAGATGACAGCCGGGTTCCCACCAAAATTAGCTGGGTGGAGCACCTGGCTAAAAGAGCCTGGGGGAAGACCACTGCATTTCAATCTGAAAGCTATTAACCCCCTTGCCGGTCCAATTCCCGCGGCAAGGGGGCAGCGCAGCACTTTTTTTTTATTTTATTTTTTTAAAATCATATAGCGAGGGCTCGCTACATGATAGCCGCTAAGCAGCGGCATCCCACCACCCACTCCGATCGCCTCCGGCGATCAGAGTAAGCAGGAAATCCCGTTCAAAACGGGATTTCCTGCTGGGCTTCCCCGGTCGCCATGGCGATGGGGCGGGATGACGTCACAGACATCATGGACGTCGGGACGTCAGAGGGAATCCCGATCCACCCCTCAGCGCTGCCTGGCACTAATTCGCCAGGCTGCGCAGGGGGGGGGGGGAGGTGCGCTCGGCGGGTAGTGGTGACTCGGCGGGTAGCGGCGGCGATCGCGTACCACACGCAGCTAGCAAAGTGCTAGCTGCGTGTAGGAAGAATAGAGATTTGATAACCGGCGGGATAACCGGCAAGGAGGTTAAAGGAAACCTAAAGTGAAATAAAGCAGTTTCATTTACTTGGTGCTTCTTCTAGCCCCCTGTAGTCCTCCTGGTCCCTCGCAGTCTTACCATACTCTTCCATTCAGCAGCTGTGCCCTTCTGTGGATGGCACTCCAGTACGCAAGCTTTCTGTGCGGTTAATTAAAATTGCTACTGCGCATGCTCCAAACGCTCCCATCCCCTGGAGTGTGATTGAGGAGGTTTGGGGGGTTAATGTTAGGCATTAGGTGGGGGTTTTTCAGGTTAGGTACCTCGGGCGGAAGGGGGGGGGGGATGTTAAGTTTCGGCACCTTAAACCTGTAACACCTGTTAAGGTTAGGATAGGAGCCAGGTTAGACAATATTTTACTGGTGGCTTATCCCGCACCCAATTTATGCGGAGTTGTGATAATACGTACTTGTGCTGGGTGGTAGGAAGAAAGATTAAATATGCTCACATTTTTTGCAGCAACCAAATCGTTAAAGTGAAAAACAACTGATGAGATAAACAAATGCAACTATCCTTCTACTCATAAAAATGACTTTTAGATATCTCACAGTTTTATGTTATGCTTAAAAACTAAGTGGATTTGTTTTTTCAATGACCGTCTGTCCTGCTAGGAAAATGTTTTATGGCTGTAATTTATTATCAGTGAGGGACGCTATAGTCTGAGTGGGTCACCACCTGAGACAAAAAAAAAAGTCAATTGCATAGCTGAATATTAATTATTTCATGCAGAAAAATAAGAAAAGGAGCACAGCCTAGGTACTTGTGTGCTTGCCACTGTACAGACACATGGCTATCTCAAGTCACATCACTTACAGTGTATCCGAGATAAACTTTTACTCATTGCATAATTGTTTTCCTTTCATATAGTTTATAGGGCATTCCTCAAGCCAAATACTTTTTTGTTTTAATACTCTAATTCCCTATAAACTAAACAAGCCTCGCCCACAGCTCCCTTTGTGCCTTGGCACTGTAGCAAGGGCTTATGGGAGCTCAGTCTGGGCAGGAGGAGGAGGAGGAGGTTACTAGCCATTGATTTCAGAGGCAGAGGGGAAGAGGAGAGGGGACTGAATTTACACACAGGCAAGCTGATCGCATCTCCAGCCCTCAGCCTGTGACAATGTGACAAACAGATCATGGCTGCCCTCATTGTATCACAGGAATAAATAATCATACACTTTTGAAGCTGTTTGCAGCTAGATATGCTGTTTAAAATCTAAACTTTAGATAAGCTATATATACAATTTACTTGTTATAGTTAGTTTTTCATTTCTGATCCGCTTTAAGGCTCCCTTTAAATAGAATTTAAAAAATGGGTATGATAATTCTTCAGTGAAAGGAAAAGTGGTATTCAGTTTTAAAAGAGAGTAAACACATTTTAGGTTATACCAGTACCTGAACCTAGGTACCATTTCTCTGTGAAAGACTTTAGCATTATACAAGGGTCCCTGAGCATTGCAGACTCCATCTTGTTTGGGTCATTTACGTGTACAGCTACACACAGAGCCAGCAGGTTAATGAGATGTAGATGAGGCCAAAGAGCTCACACTGTTCAAGCTCCTTCCGTTCTGCTACCCGTGGTGAAAGTGGGAGGCACACGCTGGGACATTTCAATAGCTTTTTCTTGACTCACTTGCCTTGTATATATGGTTTTGCTTGATGGGGGTCAGTCACCCTGACCTAGCTTTGTAGCTGCCTGGTTTCTTAAACACCTCTTGTCAGCCAGCATGCTTCTTTGGGAGCTAAATAATAATTTGGATGTCATAGTCGCTGCTTTTCAGCTCAGTGCATAATCAGCGCTCGCTGATAAATGACAACATGAAGCTTTCTCACGTCTCTAACTGCCTGTTTATTTCTTATTTATTTCATGGGAGTGGAAGGAAAAAAAAATGAGCTGTGCTGGGATTTTCAGGTCACAGGTCTCACTGCAGTCTTTATGCCAAATATTTAGCAGTAGCCCTTTTTTCCAGTTTTGATAGGATGGAGAATCAGCCTGTGGATGATTGCAGCATATGGATCATTTAACGAAAGTGAGACAGACAAATGAGAAAATCATTGCCGTGTCTCACTTAAAAATGCTGTCTGTCTAGCTGCATGCTATGCTAATCTCCTGCCCCTAATACAGTGGTTTTCAAACTGTTCTGGGTGAGGGTGCGCCTGAGAATGCTGACATGTTTTCAAGGCACCCCATACTACCAAAATGCTATTATGACCCTTATAAGGCAGCCCCACCCCCAAGTAGCTAGCAGCACCTATTAGGGAAATCCCCCCCCCCCTTCCAAATACCTCCCACCCCACCCCCCCACCCCACACACACACACACACACACACACACACACACACACACACACACACACACACAATATTATACAGTATTCCCACTTAAAGTAACCAACCCTCCCTTCATTAGGCAGCATAGCTATGATTAAGGAGCCATTCCCTGCTCCGATATGCGTGAGCTTTTATCTGTAACATTGATGTTGGACTAAAGAATAAAGATTTTCTACTTCATCCAAGCATCTGGTGCAGCAGGATTTCCTTGGTTACTACACTCTCTATTATGTTGTGCTGCCAGGAAGCTCAGAACTTTGGGCATGCACACTAAAGTAGTAGCTCCTCTCCCAGTGGGTAAAAGGCTCACCTGTCACTGCTGCTGCTGGCATAGTGGCTGTTGCTTATCAGTGGCTGCTACTGCTACAGTGGTGGCTGATAACCTACAGGTGAACAAGGGGGGAGGCAGAGAGGCAACACATGGTAGCCCCTGCATTTGGCACAGCTGCTACGGTCTGCAGGTTGCAATGTAATAACTGTAGAGAGCTGTGGGGGCCACCAGAAAAAGCTTGGCAGGACACATTTGAGCCCCGGGCTGGACTTTGGACATGCCTGCCGTAAGAAGAGGCATTGGAAGAGTGATAGGAGGCAACATCCTTTAAATGGGTTTTCCTATGCAGAAAATGCACATGAAAACAGAGGGTTGTGAACCCTGCCTTGGGTGATTGCCTTTGACTTCGACAGCTCTATCCTATCAAACATGGTTTTGCAACCAGAGATTGTAGAGTATTGTAAAAGTATTAAAAAAAAAAGATGCTTTGCCTTCTTTTGTAGTTTTATAATAGGCACATCTTACTGGATGCAGGAAGCTGGGGGAATAGATGTACAAATAATCTTGGAAGCTGCCCTTAGACTTTAAATTTTATGCTTTTAGTGATGTTTGTCTATTTGCAAGAAACATGGACATAATTGCATTTTTTTCCTGTTTTGAAATGGGGGCTTTTGAATGCAGAGAGGTTTAAGCTCTTTTCTATTTCCAAGAGGTTAATGTGTTGGGTGCCTAAATGAAGCCGGCCTTTCTGTTTCCATGTGTAGGGGTGGTAACTGTTCCACCCTTGTTATTGAATGGCAGCTGTCCTTGGCAGTCAGCAGTTTGAAAAGCTCATGTTATGTGTAATAGATGTTCAAGGTTAACAAACAAAAGCCTGCCATCTGAAAACAGCATCACAGGGACCTTTTCAGCAACAAAGACAAGAATGCTATACAGAAATCCACTGAGCTATTCATCACTCACAGGTTTACGTGGTTTAGCTTTTCAATTTAGTATATAGTAATCCGAGTTGTGTTTTTTATTTTTTTATTTATTTATTTATTTATTTATTTTTTGCTTTTTGTATTTAATACCACAATTAAGTTAATTTCGTTGGTATATCCCTACAATGTTATTTTTTTAAATATAAAAAATACTGAAATACACAGTTCTTGGCTTGGAAACTAAAGAGTGTAGGCTTAGGAGTATAAATAGATTAATAATTATCATTTTACGAGCTATAAATAGATGAATAATTAGCATTTTTTCACACAACGGAATGGAATATGGCCATAAGGTAAGTTCACACTGCATCTGTTGCAATTCGCAATACGCATGTGGAACAGCACAACTGATTTCAGAAACGGGCTCTTCCAGCAACACGTGTCGCAACACACAATACCTCGTCACATTTCATATGTAAGGTGGATGTAACACGGTTATTATCCAGTAGCACTCAGCTTATGTTATAACAACGCAACCCGGTGCACCACAGAGGCAATGCACAGATGTGGATGCACCCATTATGGTCCCATTGCCGCACATTGCTGTGCGATTATAACCAGGGCTGTGGAGTCGGAGTCGGGGCAATTTTGGGTGCCTGGAGTCGGAGTCGGGAAAAATGCACCGACTCCGACTCCTAATGAATTTAAACTGTAATTAAAATAGAAAATATGATAACATTTTCTATTTCTCAGATAATAGTCATTATAAATAATTTATATATACAGTAATAGCTGTGCTTAGTCCACAAAAATGAAATAAACCAATCAAAATTAGTTACTTGTGCTGCTTGAATAAAGCAGTCCCCGTATTTTTAAAGTCAGATATACACATCTGATTGTGACTGTATATATGATGTGTACACAGGAATCTCTTATATATAATAAATAACATCTATGCTGTAAGTATAAAGCCTGATGTGCAGCTGTGTCACTAATAGAGATGGTCAATGAGATGGAAATAATTCTGCGTTGATTCTGATTTATGCAAATGTACTCTTTGCTCTTGAAATCAAATAATTTGATATGTTGTTAAAATTTGGTTTGGTGACTATGAATTAAATGGTACCTGAGAAGGATGAAAAGAAAAGTTTTATACATACCTGGGGCTTCTTCTAGCCCCCTTCAGGCTAATCAGTCCCTCGCTGTCCTCCACCACCTGGATCTTCTGCTATGAGTCCTGGTAATTCAACCAGTCAGCGCAGTCCGGCCACATGCCGCTTCCACAGCCAGGAACATTCTGCACCTGCACAATAGTGCTGCGCAGGTGTAGTGTGCTCCCAGCGGCGGAGTGTGTGCATGCGCACTACGCCAGACTGGCTCAAGTACCTGGACTCATAGCAGAAGATCCAGATGGCGGAGGAGGACAGCGAGGGACTGATTATGATTAGCCTGAAGGGGGCTGGAGGAAGCCCCAGGTATGTATAAAACTTTAATTTCATCTGTCTCAGGTTTACTTTGTTACACAGTAGTACTATACTCTACATATGCACCCTCCACAGAGCTGCAGGGAATCCTCTGAGAATGTTGTGCACATTGAACACAGAGGTGTTGTCTATCACCCATAAACCTGGTTCAGATTGTGCATGAAGAATGTGTAATAGAGGAAGAATCTCCTTATTCCCCTGCAGAGTACCTGCACATCACTCTTAGATGTACCCACAGTTACATTGCCTAGGGCCTGATAGATGTTCTTTGTTCCGGTCTGTACCTTTTACAAGTACTCTTACCAAAGACTAGTTTTAGTCTGACTAAAGGGAATAAATGTGGCAGTCTCCATATCCTTCTCACTTCAGTTGTCTTTTAAAATTCCTAAGCGTTGGCAGTTAACCTTCCTGGCGGTAAGCCCGAGCTGAGCTCGGGCTATGCCGCCGGAAGGCACCGCTCAGGCCCCGCTGGGCCGATTTGCATAATTTTTTTTGCTGCATGCAGCTAGCACTTTGCTAGCTGCGTGCAGTGCCCGATCGCCGCCGCTACCCGCCGATCCGTCGCGCCGCAGCCGCCCCCCCCCCAGACCCCGTGCGCTGCCTGGCCAATCAGTGCCAGGCAGCTCTATGGGGTGGATCGCCATGGCGACGGGGGAAGCCCTCCAGGAGATCCCGTTCTTTGAACCGGCGATCGGAGGGGCTGGGGGGATGCCGCTGAGCTATCATGTAGCGAGACTTTGTCTCGCTACATGAAAAAAAAAAAATTAAAAAAAAAAGATTTGCTGCCCCCTGGCGATTTTTTTAGCAAACCGCCAGGAGGGTTAAGAGACAAATTTCATATTACATACTTTAAATCAACAAGATTGTAATATGCAAATTAGAGGAGTCGGAGTCGAGGAGTCGGAGTCGGTGGAATCCTAAACTGAGGAGTCGGAGTCGGTGGATTTTTGTACCGTCTCCACAGCCCTGATTATAACTTACATTGTAACTCACCACACTGCATATAATATGAATTTCATCTTTCTTTTGGGATCTGCCAGTGAAGAATTTACAATTAAAGAGTAACTGTCAGGCTGCAAATGCTAATTTAAACCTCTATTCTCCTGTGTTAAACAGTTTAGAAGGAAGCCAAAAAGGCAATACTGAAGTTAAAAATCTCTCTTACTTTGACGTTTGCTGAATAGCAATCCTCTTTATTCCCAAGCTCCTAAGGAGGCCAGCAGGCCGCATAACAGATACTGCAGAGCATGCTGGGGCTGCTTCTTCTCCCTACTGCACTCCCTTGGTACTCCCCTTCATTTCCCTATCCCGCCCTAAGACTGCTTTCACAGTGGTAAGTTACAGGCTCATGTTACAGCAGCTTGTAACTTGCAGCCCAACTCGCAGCACTGAAAAATCAACGTGCTGTTCACAGTGCACATGTTCCATTAGAGTATACTGCAGGAGTCCGCTATTGTTCCTAGCCACATGGCTAATTAATATTCACTGCACAGTAGTGTTGTCCGGATCATGAACGATTAGGAACTTTGATCCAGATCTTTTTTGTGAGTCGAATCATCCGAGATTCGTTTTACAGTGGATGTCTGGAAGAAGCAGGAACTGCAGCTTCTCTCACTCTGCTGCAAATGATTCAAAGATTCGGTTCAAATATCCGGATCTTTTCAATGATCCGATTCAAATCAGAGTGACAGACAATATGCCCCGTTAGACCAGAGACTGGTGGGAGTGTCTGAGGGCTGGAACTTGGGAGGGCTAAAGAATCATCAATCAGGAAGCAGGGTAAGAGAGAATATTACATCACAATTGGCTTCATACAAGACAGTCAAACATGGAACCTGCCATGAGCTGTCAGGAGCATCAATCTCTGCAAATACTATATAAAAATTCTGTGAAATCCAAACGTGGACAGTGAAATGCATATGTAATGTAAATACTGCTGTAAGGAAACGCGGAAAAACCGCCGCGTGTACTGACAGCAAGGCGACTGATTCCGCGTCCAGCGCGGCGGTTTGCACGCAGCAGCGTGCGTCTTTTGTGACTGGGTCTGTTAGTTCACACAGATTCAGGAATACGCGTGCGTGCTGAGAGGCAGAACATTTATGACAGCCAATGAGGGATCAGCTGACCAAGCAGGTCAGCTGACCTCAGAGCAAGTGACTATTGGTCAATCACTGATGGGTGGCGCCGGAGAGCGCTACTCTATATATAGTTACTACTGCTCAGTCTCAAGTTGTCTGCCATTGCAAACACTACGTGGAAGCACTCAGACCTTAGTCAGATCCTACAGTGTGTTTGAACCAGGAGGACCTGGGAATTCACACTGAGCCAGATTACTTCTGTTTATCATTGTGTTATTATTCAGACTAGTTCCAGGGTGTCGAGACCACGGACCTCACACCCAAGATTAGGGAACTTGTGTTATCATTGTGTTATTATTCAGACTAGTTCCAGGGTGTCGAGACCACGGACCTCACACCCAAGATTAGGGAACTTGTGTTAACATTGTGTTATTATTCAGACTAGTTCCAGGGTGTCGAGACCACGGACCTCCCACCCCAGCTTAGGGACTTGTGTTATCATTCTGTTATACTTCAGACTAGTTCCAGGGTATAGAGACCACGGATCTCACGCCCAAGACTAGGGATACTGTGTACCATCTTATTATACTCCAGATTAGTTCCAGGGTGTAGAGACCACAGACCTCACACCCAAGACTAGGCATTGTTTGATATCTGTTATGACCTACTGCTTTCCTGACTATCCCTCTGCTCTCTGATTCGGTACCTACGCATATCTGATTATCTGTTGCCAACCCTGCCTGCCTTGGATACCGAATCAGCCTACTGTCTCTGTACCTTATCTGTCCGTGTGTTGCTGACCTGGCTTGCCCGACCTCGAGAGCTATCTCTCTTCTTTAAGAGATAGTCTCCAGACCTGCTAGTGACATCCACCTTCAGATGTCACTCACTCACAGGTCCCTCCTACCTTCAGCCTGGGACTCCACCCCTTTGGAGGTCTCAGGCTGCTGGGAGGCTCTTGTACTTCTCAGACGGCAGTATCGCCCATACTGCCAAAGACCACCTGCTCCTCGGGTGGTTTTACTCAGTCATTACTGTTGCACCAAACACTCACACTATATAGGTGTCCAGAGGTTAGTTATACTTGGATTATCAGTGATTCTGCAGATCATCAATAATCAGGTATATATCTGTATTCTTAGTGATACTGCAGATCACCAATAATCAGATTCTCTCTGTGTGCTGACACCGATCGTTACAACAGCCAATATTTAGCTACTGATATATGTGGGTTTTTTTCTCTGAGACCCTATACCTAACAGCTCCTCTTTAAGCCAAGTACACACATTCAATATGGATTGACCAGTTTTACCACCTCCATGTATTATGAGCTTATCTTCACAATGTGTTCATAGTGTTTAAAATCTTCACCCTCATACTGCATGGAGGTGGTAAAATTGACCAATCACAATTGAAGTTGAGTATCAGGCTACATAAGCCTGCATCAACTCAAAATGATTAGCATCTCATTGGCCATCCCTATTTTTCTTGTGAGAGATATAAAACTGCAGCCCAGGTCCTCATGTGTGGGAAGGATTTGTACTTGCTCCACATAGCAAACATTCATAGGTCTTGTCTCATTGCAAATCAGTTCTGTAAAATGACAGTTGGAAACAGGACCTGGCAATTTCAGGAAAACCAGCAGTTGCTCTTGCATACAGTGAGGAGGGCAGAGCCAGAGGACAAACTTCCCTGTGCGGTTTGTCTCTATGAGAGATTAAAGGGGTTCTTTCGCGAAAAAAGTAGGCAGTTAAAAAATGTGACAGATGACAGGTTTTGGGCCAGTCCATCTTTTTAAGGGGGATTCTCAGGGCTTTCTTTGTTTTCAACAGCATTTCCTGAACAGCAGTTTAACTGCCAAAATAGCAAGATACCAGCCAGCCTCCCTAATCATTTGCACACTATTATGTCAGTTAAATTTTGCAACTGTTGTTCAGGAAATGCTGTTGAAAGCAAAGAAAGCCCTGAGAACCCCCCTTAAAAAGATGGACTGGCTCAAAACCTGTCATCTGTCACATTTTTTAACTGCCTACTTTTTTCGCGAAAGAACTCCTCTAAAGACAGGAATTAGAAAATCACAGACCACAAATAACAGAATAGACAGTATACAAGCCCAGTGTATTATTCATTACATCTCTAGATGCATTCAACCTATTAAGCACATTTTTAGACACAGGTTTCCTTTAAATCCAGATCATTCCTTTTTGTTGTTTTTGCACCTCGCTTTTCCTGTTGCTTTAGTTTCTCAACACGCACTTGGTAGATATCACTTATATTTACATGTGTATGCAAAATCATTGCGATCGCATCTAGTTATGTCTGCAGTTTCTACCAACAGAGACACAGCCAGCATTTTATCAGTAAGCTTTGATGAGCTAATTGCTGATTCTCTGTCACTGCTGTTCTCTTTATGTCACTGTTCACATCAATCAGTGCAGTCAGGACTCAGACTGCTCCATCAATGCACTGAATCGCGCCTGCCGACAAGTATTTAGTCAATGGCAGCTGAGATTCATTTATCGCACCTCTGCATAACTTCATAAGGCCCAGCTCTACGAATAGACACAAGGAGCAAAGGCAAATTCACTCTGCATTCAAGGTTAATTAATGTGAAAGAAATGTGAAGCAGTTCAGACAAAATCATTAAAATACTCTTTTGTAAGGGCCTTAATTACAAAAAAAAGAAACTTGTTTTTTTACAATCCACAAACTATATACGCCAATAACCTTCAGCTCGTTACCCGCTGTATAACCTGCTCTCGTACATTTAACAAGCCTTTTATGGTGATTTTTGGAGTTCTGTTAACAGGAGTGCACAGGAATTGACAGTGAATGACTTGTATGTGTTTATAGTCATGTATATTTGTGATCTGGTGGCTTTTATTTTTGTATCTATCAATTTTTTGTGCTTTATCTGTTTTATTGATCACTCCCGATCTACATAAACTCCACTCAGTTTATGGTAGTATTAGTCAAAATTACTGTAGCGCTGCTTATTGTATGGAAGCTAACAGTTGGGTTCAAAGTGGTCATTTTGTTGCATTCCCTAACAGCAGGAATGCAATAGAGCATGAAAGCAGCTTTGCATGTTATCTACACACAATCAATGAAAAGCATGCTTCACCACTAATGTTACATGCGCATTTTTTTCGGTAATGCATGCAGTGCGTTACAATGCCATGTGCTGTTAATGTAACGCACACTCCACCCTGTGAACGTCACATAGGTGGTGCATTTCAGTGCGGTAAGCCGTGTTACAAAGTGGCCATTGTACCACAGTGCACCACTGTGAATGTAGCCTAAGGCCTCTTCCACAGTGCAACGTTAAAGTCACACGTTAGAAAATGTTTCAACGCAGACTAACGCACAGTAATACTAAGTCTGTGTGACATTCATTCATAGTGCACATGTTGCAACTGTGTGCAATGTTCAGCGTTATTAGAAAGTGCTGCATGCTGTGCGTTATACACGTTATTAGCTGCGTTGGACTGTTTGCACATGCTCAGTAATGACTTGGAAGCATACTTTTTATTGCCTGTATGCTCTACTGTATGCGAGCAGAACGGGTCATTAAGTTTTTTTTTCGACTTTTTTGGGGCATTGCATTGTAATTTGCGTTACGGCCTTAACGTTGCATCAAAACACAACCTCCTACTGTGAAAGAGGTCTAAGACTTTCCTTCAAGGTTTTTTTTCCAAATGTCTCAACAACTCACATTTTAGGAAAACCCCTTAGCAACAAAATTATGAACAATCGCCATGTCTCCCAACTGTCCTTATTTTTAAACTATATATTTTTTTTTTTGGGCTTCTTACATGCAAGCAGATATTGGCCAACAATTGATGAAATGATGAGATTATCTGAGAATCATAAGTTAATTATTTTGCACCCTGATCATAGATAATTGATAAATGATTGTTGGGCAGCTGGATGTGGCTGTGGATACAGATCAATTGCACTTGCAAATGGTCAAATGATTTATTATGACAGGAACTTGAGGGAGCTTCCCTAAAAACTGTGTAGCTATCCTACATGCATGTACTTGATTCGGCATTCCAATCTGACCCATTACCGATTATTGAGCTAAACAATTGATTGAAGCATGACAAAGATCCATTTTCACCTGGGACTTTGACACATGACTGAGGAGATATGGTTGTGGGAAAATAAAGTTTATACACACTTCAGTGTTTAGTGCATGTGCAGAAGGCGTCAGGGGAGTAACAACAATTCAGAAAAGCTCAAAGTGCATTAAAAGTACTATAACTAGCTTTGCTGAACTTTGTCCTTTCTAACCCCATGATCCACCGCAGGTATTAAGCTGGTCTTAGATATCTTTATTGGGGGATCAAAAAGACAATTTCATCCATGCTGTTTGGACAGCTAGGAAAATACACTTGAGTTAATTGAAACCTGAACTAAACTTTCCTCCACTTGACCCTGTCACCTCCATGTTCTACATATCTAAATGACATTGTTTTAGTAGTTCACGCAATATTATGCTAGCTGTAGGATCTACGGACTCTTTCATGTAAGATGCCATGTGAAAGAGATGCTTTCATGTAAGATGCTATTACCTTACCTGCACAGTTGATCTCAGGGAGTGGGAACTGACAGCTGTTACAGCCAAGGTTTGTCTACCTGTGCTGCTCTTATACCATAAGTTAGTTTACATCAGAGCAGCACTTCATGCTCAAATAACCATTCGATTCTGTTGATTTTGTAGAAGCTATTGGAGAGACTGGATAGTGAAAGTGCAAACAAACAATCAGGGCCAGTGCACACCAAAAAACTCTAGCATCATCGCAAATGCTCATCGAATTTTGAAGTGATTTTTAACGGCTATTCTAGGCATGTGCCTAGTGATTTTCTAGTGATTTGTGTAGCATTTATTTTAGATACAGTACAACTGCTAGTGTACTGGTTATGTAACGAAAACTCTTAGCGCTTTTCAGAGTGGTTTTCCACATTCCTATATTTAACATTGAGGCTGAATTGCCTCAGAAATCAGAAGAAATACTGCAGGAGCCATTGCGTTTGGGAAAAAATCGTTCTGGTGTGATCCATCCCATTCTAATACATTAGCCAAGCACGTTATAAAGCACTAGCATTTCTAAAAGTGCTCAGAAGTGCTCTTGGTGTGCACCAGCCCTAAGTGTGGAATCGTATTTGTGAGTGGGAATTATCCATAGCTTCTATTTGCAGCAGAGTTCCTGATTGCACTTTAAATCCATGTTCAGATGTCACACTAAGGGCCCTTTTCCACTAGCAATCGCAATTGCTAAGCGATTGCGCATTGTCACTAATTTTAACACACAATTGCCAATTTGCATACGCAATGCACTTGCATTGCGAAATTGCAATAAAAAAATCGCTCCCGAACACATTCTTGCTTTTGTAAAAATCGAATTGTGGTAATGGAAAATACCTACTGCGATTCCTATGGTAAAGGTGGCAACCCTAGTGATTCAAAAAACACTAGCGTTTTGCGATTCAGCATTGCAATCGCTGCTAGTGGAAAATGCAAAGCAGCCATAAACTTCTATTCGTCTTTGCATTATAGCTATTGTACAATATAGAAATATCTATATGTAGACAACATAAATAACAGGCTGAAAGGGAAGCTTGCTTAGAAGAGAACGCCATTGTCCTCAGTTTCAGCTCTAAAGGAAAGCCATCACTATTGGGGATAGTCAATGAGACGCAAATCATTTTGAGTTGATCTAGGATAATATAAATGTTGTATGCAAACCTCAGTGGGATTCAATTGGTCCATTTTCAAGATGCATAAAATTTCAAGATGCATAAAATTTGCATGCAAAATCTGTATAAACCTGCATCAACTCGGAATGATTTGCATTTCATGGATTATGCCTAATACTACATGATAAAATGCTTACATTATATTATCAAGCATGTGTTAATTTCACCACAGGACAATGTGATGGTGTTTACAGATGGCCAAGATAGCAATCGTCTAGCAGAACAGAAAAGAAAGGCCTAGACTAGGTGACCATGCCAAACCGGCAGCAATTAGCGGACCTCAATGGAGGACTCCCTGAGAGAGATTTTTTGCTGTGATCGATGCTTGCACTGCCTACTTGATGAGGCACCCTGCTTCCCGGCAACAGTATAATGACAACGAAATGAAGACGCACTATTCATCATCCATAAAACTTAGTTCTCTATTTCTGCTCAGTGTAGAAAACTCGCAGGGAGGAGAAGTATGGTAGAACAAAGGAACTGATCTACCTTTCTTATGAGTCATCACCAGCAGTGTGCTATATATTCTGCATTGAATGACTTACTCTAGGTTGTGCCTGCAGTTTCCACTGATATCCGGTACATTTCCATGTGTTCAGACAACGCTGGATCACAGTGCTTATCACAGCACAAGCACAGACATGGCTTCTATTAGTTCTGTCCCTTCTGCATGTGTGTCAGGCAGCTATTTGCATAGATTTCATTTTGCAGAGGCACCAGGATGTTCTTTCCCTCTGTACAGCCTTGCCAGCAATCATGAGATGTCTGCTTAAAAACTTGCGGCAATTGCGGGGAATAATTAATGATACTGGGAACTGTGATAAAAAATGTCAAGCAGGGATAACAAGTGTGTGGTAGGCATTTATCACAAATTATTTTAACATAACTCTGCCCCAGCATAGCCTTACAGCATTTTTTGTTTAGCAAATTACTTATCAGATAATGTAGTTTTCTGCAATTTACGGCTTTAGAACTCTTGGAAATATTAAGTTATTTGAGCTCTAAAATGTACGAATAAATCCTGCAGAGGGACTCCTGATTAAGGGCCATTTTACAAATTCAGTTGACAGCGGTAAGTTCATTGCTAGTCAACTGCTCCGGTGGCATTTGCATACTGCTATTACATTTTGAACTGGCGGTAGGTCCTGTGTGTGTGTGTGTGTGTGTGTGTGTGTGTGTGTCACCTCCTAGGAGATACATGCAGTGTCCATCAAACTGCCAATAACCACCCCACAAAGTTAGTGGTTGACACAAATGCCACCATTTGGCTGCTTTATACCATTAATGAATGGCAGTATATCCCCAGATAACTGTCAGTTAAACACATCTTACCTAATATAATAGCAGGTGCCACCTGGGGTACTGTTGCCGCACATGCGCAGTGCGCCAGGGGCTGCCTAGCCGCCCATTAATGCAACAGGCTAAATTACTAGTGGTAACCATATAATTCAACTGTTTGGTGGGATTTAGCCCTGAAGGATTTAGAAGTGCTTCAGTAAGACTACTAGTAATATTAGATTAGGTGCAGATTACACTTTTAAAGAGACTCTGTACTAAAAAAAAAATGCCCCTGGGGGTACTCACCTCGGGAGGGGGAAGCCTCTGGATCCTATGGAGGCGTCCCCCGTCCTCCTCCGTCCCACGGTGGTCTCTCTCTGCCCCTCGGAAGGCACAGCCGACAATTTGTCAGGCTTTTCAATATTTACCTTCCCTGGCTCCAGCGGGTGGTGCTGTTGCGGCTCTCGTCTGGAAAATAGACAAAAATAGCCAATCCCAGTCAGGTCCACTCTTCTGCGCAGGCGTCTTGCGTCTGTACAGTAGAGCGGACCCGACTGGGATCGGCTTCTTCTGTCTATTTCCGAGACGAGAGCCGCAACAGCGCCACCCGCTGGAGCCAGGGAAGGTAAATTTTGGCCGCCGTTCGTGGACATGTAGCAAGACCACCGCAGGACGGAGGAGGACGGGGGAAGCCTCAATAGGATCCAGGGGCTTCTCCCTCCTGAGGCGAGTACCCCACAAGTTTTTTTTTTAGATACAGATTCTCTTTAATAAGATTTATCTGTTTTAAAAAAATGGAGTACTTATCCGTTAGCCAGGCACATCCGACAGGTGGCGCTAATTACTATTCCCCCTCCAGCCCGCCATGGATAGTAGGGAAAGATGTAACTGGTGGAGTTTTGTCGCCACCTGCCGGATATGCCCAGCTAACGGATAAATACCAAAAATGGTTCACAGCAAATGTCCATTTTGGGTTATGATGCCATAGCTCCCAACTGTCCCTCTTTTTGGAGCCCTGTCCCTCTTTCTTCCTCATTTGTCCCTCTTTCAGGACTTTGTCCCTCTTTCTATGTAAATATATATATTTATCTACTAAAAAATGTGTTTGACTCTAAACTTTATTCCCATCCTTTAAATTGATATATTACTATTTTTTAAATGTCAATATGAAGGAAAATGAACCAGGATAGAAAGGACCAGTGTGGATTGAACAACTTATTTTTTTTATGAAATCTTTATGGAATGGGTGACTAGGGGTGTGACGAGAGCGTGATCAGGGGTGTGGCTTAAGTGTCCCTCTTTCTCATCTCACAAAGTTGGGAGGTATGTGATGCCCAACCAGGTTCTGTACAAATTAAAATTGAAAACGTATAAATTAGAACATTTTGTGAATCCAGTTGGGTCTTTAAACAGTAAAAAGTTATACCCAAACAGCTCATGGTGACCCAGAATCACCTGGAAGGTATAAAGGGCTTAAAGAGATCAAAAATCCCTCCATTACAAAGCAATGCTGAATATAAATTAAAACAGAAGGTATTGTGGTTTCCCATAATGCATCTCGTGCTTGAAATCCACAAGCCTTTTTAATGCCTAGACAATCAATTGAAGAGTGTGTGTGAGATATATATATATATATATATATATATATATATATATGTATATATCTATTTTTTCCCCCGCACTCATACACGTACACATGCTGCAGTGCTGCCTAACAAGGTTAGCGGCTTTTTATCTTTCTGCTCTGAGGAACTTTTCCAGAGGAAGACTGGAACTTTCATATTTTTTCCCACTTGTCAGTCCATTAAGGAATGTGTTATGTGCATGAAATTTGTCAGGACTGAACAAATAGCTTTAAGCCAAATTTTACCTCAAGTCACAAGGTTGCATAAGAGGCTTCAGAGGCTGAAGCATTTGAAATTCCGATAGTCAGGTTTGTTTAAGCAGTGGTAGCAGAAATGTGAGGTGGGAGATCAGAGCAAAGCCTGGCTTGTGAGTGAGGCACATTGTGCTGATTGCTATGCTGCTCACAGCTGCAAGCTCCTAGAGTTTTAAAGGCATAGAAATCTATGGAGGTAATCTCTCAGCTTTAACATCAGGTCAGAAAGGATGCAAAATAACTACACCAGATTTATAGCTTCCGAATCTGTTCTTTATCCTTAAAGTGAAACTTTAAGGATAAAATATGCTGCTGTTTCTAAATGTATTTTTAAACATGGGCACAGCTGACATCTTGATCCGACTTCGCTACTTGTGAGTCACTGTGGCTGAGTTATCAAGACTGTTGCCAGGAAAACCTGAGTGCAAGTTGCGTAGTTGTGCGGAGCAGCCAATTAGAATCCTTGATCCATCATTAGGGAAGCCAGTCAGATTCTTTTTCAGGAGGGAAATTATCAATTTATTTCTCTCACTTCATTTTTTTAAAGGATAGCTAAAGTGAGAAGAATATGGAGGCTGCCATATTTATTTATTTCCTTTTAAACAATACTAGTTACCTGGCAGCACTGCTGATCTATTTGGCTGCAGTAGTGTCGTCAGAAACAAGCATGTGGCTAATCTTGTAAGATCTGACAATATTGTCAGAAACACTTGATATGCATATGCTTGTTCAGGGTCTATGGATAAAGTATTAGAGGCAGAGGATCATCAGGACAGCCAGGCAACTGGTAATGCTTCAAAGGAAATAAATATTGCAGCCACCATAACCCTCTCACTTCAGTGGTCCTTTAAGCACACATCAAAGGGGGGTTACTTATGTATTAGTTCGTCAAACACAGATTTAGCATGAACAGCTTGATGTGGCCAGGGACACTCACAACCCTCCCTCTCCAATGCCTAACACTAAACTCCCTTCTCCTCTGCCTAACACTAACCTCCCCTCTCCTCTGCCTAACACCAACCTCCCCTCTCCTCTGCCTAACACTAAACTCCCCTCTCTTCTGCCTAACACTAACCTCCCCTCTCCTCTGCCTAATGCCTGGTACACACATCCAGTTTTAATTTGCCAATCATGGCCAATGTTTCCATTTCCATGTAGTGTGAGAGCTTATCTACACAATCTATTGATAGTACTCAAAATCTGTTGTCTCTTTGACTACATGGAGGTGGTAAAATGGGCCAATGATTGGTCTATCAAAATTGGATGATGCCCTGACACCAACTTCTTATCTCTGCCTAACATGAACATCCTCTTTACTATGCCTTACACTAACCTCCCCTCTCTGATGCCTAATACTAATCTCCTCTCTCCTATGCCTAACATACTAACCTCCCCTCTCCTATGTCTAACACTAGTCTCCCCTCGGATGCCTAACATTAACCTCTTCGATGCCTAACATTAATGTCTTCGATGCCTAACACTAACCTGCCCTCTCCAATGGATAACACTAACCTTCCCTCTCGGATGCCTTACACTAACCTCCCCTCAATGCCTAACACTAACCTCCCCTCTCCTCTGCCTAACACTAACCTCCCCTCAATGCCTAACACTAACCTCCCCTCTCTTATGCCTTACACTAGCTTATACTAATTAGACATTTTTATATTCATCTTAAAGGACATCTAACCTGAGGCAAAGCTACCTAAGGTAAGCTCAGAGCTATGTGCATGGTAGACCTGCATACTTCTGTACATTGTCAGTTTCTGTCCTCCCTCACCTCAGTCTTTATAATCACTCCTTGAAAAATTTGACTTTAGGCTAAAGTCACATTTTCAGCCAGGAAGAGGCAGGCTTGCTGGTATATTCCCTCCTTTCACCTCCCATTTTCTCCTCTTCCCAGCCCCATTCGCTTCCTAAGGTGGAGGGATAGGAGGGAACATTACTGCAAAGTCAGGTGTCCTTTAACTTGTTGGATAAGAGGTTCCCTAGACTACACTAATGTTGAAGATGTACCAGGTAAACTTAAAGAGAGACTGAAGCAAATTAATTTTGCCCTTTTTACCTTATAACTCAGTTCAGTACTCTCAGCACAAGTAAACCGCCACATCCCCGCCACTAAACGATGGCTTTAGACCCCCCAAATCCCCTGGGGGCAATCTGGCTGGCATTTCCTGAAAGAGGCAGAGCTTTCAGCTTTAGCTCTGCCTCTCCTGATGTCAATTGCGGCGGATTTCCGCCTCTCCCCGCCCCTCTTACGCTTCCTTCATAGAGAGGGGCGGGAGAGGCGGAGATCCGATCGTCGATTGAAGTCAGGAGAGGCAGAGCTGTGGCTGAAAGCTCTGCCTCTCAGCGCAGTAAAATTGATGTTTTCCCGGTGGTTTGGGGGGTCTAAACCCCTCGTTTTGCGGCGGGGATGCGGCGGTTTACTTGTGCTGAGACTACTGAAGCAAATAATAAGATAAAAAGGGAGCAATTTATTCACTTCAGTGTCTCTTTAAGAAGAAAAGCAGACATAATATATCACTAATTAACCCAGCATTAGATTTGCTTGAATTGTTGATACATGATTTACAAACATCTAAGGATATCAAACAAAACAATAACATCAATAATTTAACTTACGTAGTCAAGGAAGTGTTTTATAATTTGCAAAAAGATAAACATAAAGAGGATTAATTTGATATTCTCAGACACTCTTACAAGTAATGTGATTTCTAGGGATTTTTTCATATAATTCCTTAGGGATGTCTCCAAGGAGTAATCTTGCATGTTCTACCAAAGGTACGCAAGGATTTATATTCTCCATTGGTTTGGCCAGATGTATCAAAGGTTAACTATATCTTGGAACCTTTGGGAATATACTTAAAGAGAACCTGAACTGAAAATAAAGTGTCAAAATAACCATACACAGGTCATACTTACCTCTTGGTGTAGTCTACTATTCAATCTCTTTCTCCTCTCCTGCATCCTATTTGTCTACTGTTATCAATGGAGTTCTCTGTCCTTAACAATCGCCATTACCCCATAACAGCTTCCTGGTCAGCACACTGTTAAACTGTAATATCATCCACTTGAACCATAGGGGGACATGTACATTACCTTGCACATTCAGTGGTAACTGACAGCTGCTGATATATAACTGACAGCAACTGGTATATTTCAGTTCTGACAAAATATTATCAGAACTGGATGGGATCACTGTAAGAAGTAAATGGTGAGCTTCTAAAAGGAACTGACAGTGAGGTAAGTATGTAATATTCATTTGCAGCTACGTCATGTGTTTATTTTAAATATTTTTCCTCGCTTCAGGTTCCCTTTAAAGAGAACCCGAGGTGGGATTTAATTATGTTAGTGGGGCACAGAGGCTGGTTGTGCACACTAACACCAGCCTCTGTTGTCCCATGGTGTGCCTCCAGGACCCCCCTGCGCGCCGCTATAGCCCCCGCAGTGCTAGCGTCACACCGCGTGTCGCCAGCACAGTGTTTACCTATGCCTGTCTGTTAGCGCCGCTCCCCCGCCTCCTCCGCATCGGCGCTACCCGCCCGTGTCCCTTCCCTCCCGCTGATTGGAGGGAAGTGATTATTTTCACTGGAGTTCCTCCTTAACCCATTCGCGTTCTGTCGTTTTCACTTGAGAAATGTTTACCTCCCATTCATTAGCCTATAACTTTATCACTACTTATCACAATGAACTGATCTATATCTTGTTTTTTCCGCCACCAATTAGGCTTTCTTTGGGAGGTACATTTTGCTAAGAGCCACTTTACTGTAAATGCATTTTAACAGGAAGAATAAGAAAAAAATGGAAAAATTCATTATTTCTCAGTTTTCAGCCATTATAGTTTTAAAATAATACATGCCTCCATAATTAAAACTCACGTATTGTATTTGCCCTTATGTCCCGGTTATTACACCGTTAAAATTATGTCCCTATCACAATGTATGGCGACAATATTTTATTTGGAAATAAAGGTGCATTTTTTCCGTTTTGCATCTATCACTATTTACAAGTTTAAAATAAAAAAAAAAATAGAAATATTTCATCTTTACATTGATATTTAAAAAGTGTAGACCGTTAGGTAAATATTTACATTTTTTTTTTATTGTAATGTTTTTTTTTTATTTTATATTAAACATTTTATTTGGGTATTTTTGGGAGGGTGGGATGTAAACAATAGTTTTATAATGTAAATGTGTCTTGAGTTTGATTTTTTTTTACTTTTAGTTGTAGTTTTACTTTTTGGCCACAAGATGGCGGCCATGAGTTTGTTTACATGACTTCACTCTAAGCATAACATACGCTTAGAGAGACGCATGGGGGAGGCAACAGCCAGAAAAAGCTAAGCTTCCGAGAGAAGCTGTCGCTTTTTCAGCGGGGGAGAGGAATCAGTGATCGGGCACCATAGCCCGATTCACTGATTGCCTGGCTAACAAACCGCGGGCGGGAGCGCGCGTGCACGCACGCGATCGGCCGCGGGAGCGCGCATGGTTCCTGGACGTAGTTTCTACGTCCAGGAACTAAAATAGGTTAAGTTGAAGAAAACCTGTGTTTTATGCCTGGTACACAAAATGAGATTTTCTGTCAGAATTACTGCCAGATTGATTATTTCCAACATGTCCGGTCCGATTTCCGATCAATTTTCCACACTTTTTTTTTTAACAGAAAATCGATCGGAAGTCAGATCGGACATGTTGGAAATAATCCATCTGGCAGTAAATCTGACAGAAAATCTCATTGTGTGTACTCGGCATTATACATAGCATTATACATAACACTAGAAAATCATTGAAACTGATCTAACCCTATTGAGAAATGTCAGTCATCTGTGAATTTTGTGTATTGGAAAATAAAGAATATGAAAGATGTTTTGGCGAGAGCTGACATGAGGATGAGCCGAGTTATCTATAGAGAGTATTGACTTGTTCTCAGAATGGAACACTTACATGTCTGAATTGCCAGAATTGTTGGCAATCATCCATGGTGATCGAATGTCACATCCTACTCAGGCCTTTGCGATCAGAGGATTTTTTTTTTAATACAATCTTTGACTGGTATGTACTTTATTAAGTGTCTGTGTGGGAAGGGATACATTCATTAGACAAACTTCTATGATGGCACCAATAGAATTCGATGTATTGATGTTGAATCCAGACATATCAGCCAGATAACAGTAACTGTAAAATCTATGTCCTGTTAGGTAGACATTTTCTAAATGTGGTCTTAAGGGGCCCATACACTCACCTGATTTTCTGGCTGACCGATCGATCCCGATCGATCGATTGATCGTTTGCAAATCGGTTGGCCAATCGACCGATCGATGGCCGATTTCGATCGATTTCGATGGATTTCCATCTAACAGGCAGGGTGGAAAATTTAGGTCGATCTGATGAGATTGCTTATCAGTTTGCATTGGCCTTAATGGAAATCTGATGGCAAAAAAATGCCATCAGATCGAATTTCAATAGATTTCAGACTGAAATCTATTGGAATTCTATGCTGGTAAAAAATGTTCTAAAAACGCATCAGATAGATCATCAGATGCATTTCTTATCTATCTGCTGCCTATCTGACGAGTGTATGGGCACCTTTAAGGTCAGCAATTTGTTATTGGCGTGTATTGAAGGAGGTACATTTACAGGAGGTAGCGGGCCAGATACAAGTACTGCAGCAGCACAGATTGTGTTTAATTAGTAAATGAAATAATATAAAAATGTTGTTTTCTGGTTTGAGCACTGGTTGTTGCACTCAAAATGTCATGTTGTCTTTGTTTCGACACTCCTTCAATAAATGGGTTACTGGTAGTCTCATAAGGAAAAAGTTGGCTATTTACATTTGTGCTTCAGGATTGTAATCATGGATACCTCATATAAGAGGGGGCATGCCCTGGACTGCCGATGTGTCTGACCCTGTCACATGACCACAATTTCAAATCCTATAAAAAGTGATTTAGGCACATACAGTGTATGAGAGTTGAATGCAAATGCTCACTCCCAGCCAGCAATCCTCCATTTTATATGGTCCACAAACAGCCCGTCAGCCAATCAAGGGTAATGATACACACCTGTGTCTGCAGTGCCAAATCTAGCAGGAATTGCACAAGTTCAGCAAAATTCAGGTGAGAGGGTTTGGTTGGACATAAATGGTAGACTGTCACCAGCAGAGGGCACCACGTGTAGGTATACCCTCTCAATGCCCCCCTCCCTAACCACCTACCCACATCTGCATACTGGAAGCTGCAAAAAATACATTTAAAAACACAAACGCTGGTGCACATGACAGAGGGGGATCCGGGCTCTGCTAGCACCCAGGACCCACAAATCCCCATGTGACACCAAGAGTCTGTCATGTGCACTAGTGTTTGTGTTATTACATATATGAGGGTTGTCTGGAAAGAAACCGCAATTTAATTTTACTCCTAAGTTTTCTCCTAGGTGACATTTTCACACCTTAATAATAAAAATGCCTTTTAAGCTACCAGTGAGTAAGAAAATATCCAGAATAATTTTAACAGCAATTTTCACTTATTGTTTGGTCCTTTTTCAATTCGATAGTGCTGAAATTATTTTTTAAACAGAAGATGAAACATTTTCTCCTAGGAGAAAACTTAGGAGAAAAAGTTAATTACATATGGGCCCCTGTGTCTTATAACTTTTCCACATTACTATTTTCTTTAAGGATTTATCATATCTTTTTACAATATTTTTCAATCCCATTATCACACTCCTCGCCTATGGGTTGGAGGAGTAGAGAGAGGGAAGGGATGCTTCAGGTAAATGCTGCTGCACAAACAGATACTGGCATTCTGCCGTCATTTGACAAGTGGTGCAGGGAGATAAGAGGTTAACCTGACAGATGAAACTACACAGAAAGAATACCTTGTATTACAGATAAAAGCAAACTGCTGTTATTTTCTGGATAATCCATAGTGCTACTGTCAGGAGGTTAGATGTAGTTGGAGATGCCAAGAATAGATTTATTTGAAAAAATTGAGACTGCTTTAACCTATTAACTCAAACTGGACGTTTATATGTGTCCAGTTTGAGTCTCGCTAGCGTTATCAGGACAGAACCGGTACTTCATGTCAATCATCATCGATTGTGCACGCTATTTCATGGCAGGACTTCGGAGATTGGTGAATGGTGATGTGTGTTCCCTGAGCCAATCGAATCCCTGTATATAAATGAACATGACTTCAATCAGAAGCCATGATCATTTATGATGGTTACTAAACACTTGTTTAAAAAAAAGTTACTATTTTTTTTAAAATACATAATTAGTTGCCTTAGGAACTCATGTATGTCATGAGGGTATATTACTATTCTTGTTACTGTTGTTAACAAATAAGGGCTTGTAATTATTGATAGTGTACGAAAAGCACAAAACAGAAAAAATGTATATTTCTTTCCAAATAATATATCGTACTAGAAACATAATTTAACTACTTCTTGCAAAACGGATGGTTTAAAACAATCCGTTTTGCAGGGCAGATGATCAGGATAGACCCACGGGTGGGGTGGGGGGGGGCACACTTACATGCACGCGGCAACTTTTATTCCACCCATGAGTGGTTGGGAAGTGGTTAAATGTTGTAATAGCCAGGACAAGTAGACAAATAAAATGTGTGGGTTTAATCTATAGTAGCATTGTTTATTTTAAAACTAGAGTGGATGAAATTGTAGAAATGGTGTGTTTTTTTCCTTGTTTTTTCTTATAAAATGCATAGAAAATAAAGTCATTACTGAAAACAAGCCTCACCCACAAAAAGCCTAATTTGTGGCACCCCCTGACTCCCCCCCCCCCCCCAAAAAAAAAAATATATATACATAAATTACGTGTGATAAGCAGTGATTAAGTTATGGCCAAATGCATGGGAAAAATGCTGAGAGGTGAAAACTGCTCTTGGCGGTAAGGGTAAAAGCCTGCGGTGTTATTTGGTTAAATAACACAACTCCCTCCAAGCAAGCACGACTTTGGTATCACATAAAAAATGTGTGTATTTTTTTATTTATTTTTATATTAATTTGGTGGTTCTCCATGACATAGAAATGTATGAATGTCAGACAAAGAATTGCTCACATATGCATCCGTTTTTTTCTTGCCATTTCCCCTGAAATGCAACCAGACCAAACAATATCCATTACCAGCTTCCAGACTAAGGAATTATTAGCGCCGTTCCTAGAAGATGGAAGCATTTTTCATATCTTGAGCTGCTCTTAATCTCAGTGGACAGTGCCAGGCTGCCTGTGACGCCCGTCCTGGCCACGAACCCAACAGCATCCAGCTCAGCTGAAAGCATTGCCATAGTTTTCATTTCTGCATAATAAATCTATACAGCAGTGAGAGCTTTCCCAAACTAATAATAATCACAACATTGGAATGCAGTCTGCCACATTTAATTACAATTTGTCAGCTTCTATTTTGCTTTCTCCACCTGCGAATCCCAGAGAGCCAGGCTGTTGTTTTTTTCGTACCTGTAATTATTCTATCCTTGAAGGTGTTTATATTTATTATTTACTCCTCCAATAAATCACACTAACCTGGCGGCTTTTATAAAAATGATAAATGATAGTTAGGGAAGGGGAACTGCTTCTTCTCTGGTTGATAAAATCCACAATGGGTACTTGTAATTGGATTAAATCGGGGTCCTTGTGGCACTGACTACACTGTGAGCTCTTCAGGACCTTGCTTTAGAGCAATTTTTTCTTCGTCAGCTCAATAAATCAATATTTTAATAATTCACTGTGTTTCCAGTGATGCCACTTTATTTTTTTCTTAATTTAACTGGAAACTGTTGTCTTTTAAAGGGGACTTGCTATAAAAGGCCTTTTAATTGAAGTGACATATTCTGTCAGTTTCACAGGGGCTTTACAACGTGAATTTTATCTGATACTGTTTTTTTTATATATTGGTATACAGTATATTAAGTAGATTTGGTTCATTCTGAATAATTTCTTTTGTGAAAAAATAAAACCAAAACTGCAGTATGGAGCACTTTGCAAATAACAAATAAAATACATACTGTATATACAAAAGGTATTTTTGTCCCAGAGTCAAATGCATTATGAATGACTTCTTTCCTCTGTTGCTATCACAATATGTAGTAAAAATGTATAGATTTTGAAATAGTCCATTTTCTCATGGAGAATTAAGTCTACCAGAGGAGTTACAAAAATAAATCCCTAAGAAGAGGAACAGTGTTCTCCAACCCTGTCCTCAAGGCCCACCAACAATGCATGTTTTGTGGAAATCCACACAGGTAGAATCAGCTCTGCTGAGACACTAATTACCTCACCTGTGCATGTTTGTGGTTTCCTGCAAAACATGTACTGTTGGTGGGCCTTGAGGACGGGGTTGAGGAACTCTACGAGGCTTCCCATGCTGTCCTCTGGACCCCGTTGCTTTGTCAGTTATCACATCGGTTATCACATCTTTAGGCACAAGCATGGGTGTACTGCGCCTGCATGAGTATGTCTGCTCTTGTGCAGTTAGCCAGAGCTGCTTGTGCATGAGCAGCTTGGTGCTACTACGTAGGTGTGGCCGCATTTATTCCAGACGAGGAATGTGGCCCCGATGTTATGGAGGGGACCGGAGGACAGCGTGTTACTTTTTTAACATTGTGACAGCTCAGGTTCTCTTTAAAGAGGAGCTGTCAGCCATACGATCTCAGAAAACAAACACATATACAAGGAGATAAATACTTGCTCTACTTACTTAGCATATGTATTACGCTATCCATGTTTTTATTTTAGTGATTTTTTTTTTATAGTAAATAAAGAGAAAATCCTTCTTTGGATTTTCCATTTTCACTGTGTCTTATCTTGAAGCCAATCCTGATGTCATTTCCTTCCTTACGCTCCTCTGCCTGATTGTTTATGTATTCCTTTGTGCCTGCGCAGTAGAGCAAATACGATCGGGCTCAGCTATTTCCACACAGCCCGAACGAAGAGCCTGTAGTGCGCCTGCGCAGGATCGTGGAGAGGTAAATGCTGTTAAATCTCTAAGCTGGGCTGCATTAGGCCTTCTACCCAATGTGAAACGCCACCAAAAAAGCCTAACTCGACACAGAAAGGTAAGATGTGGGCACATTGCTTACTTAGCCATCATACCGTATTTTATATCCAAAGTTATGCTTAGAATAAAACTTTACCTTTAATCAGCAGCAGCCTTTTTCAGAATTCAGCATTCTGCCCTTTGCACTCCCTAAGTCAGGGGCCTTTAAAGTGGACCGGAACGCTTGCACAGGACAGAAGGAAAACCTAGAGAATGTTCGATTTATGTATTTAGAGAGTTTAGCCTGTCTAATTCCCCCTCATCTGTTGCTAAGCACAAGTTTTAATCTGATCCCTCAGCTGTGTCAGCTGCCTGCCACAGCAGAGAGCCAATTGGTAAACACAGGATGTTAACAATATGTCCATGAAAGCAGTAAGTAGAAAAATTGCAGATTTATTGCAGGATTTGTATCAGCTGTAACAAAGAAATGTTTTTCTTCAAAAATTATGTTGTTGCGTATCTTATAGAGTTATACTTATAGGAAGTTCTGAGTTCGGGTCCGCTTTAAGGAACTAAGGCCCCTTCAGAAGCCCTGGGGGCATTTCCCACATTTTCAGTTTTTAGAAAATGCATGTTTTCATTGAAAAGCTCCCTCTGCACCAAAAAGGAAGAATGACAGGAAATCTATTTCTATCGTATTTGGATGGTTTCATTATTAGTGACATTTTAATAATACATATAACAAAATCGAACAGCTGTTTCAGTAATAAGGAAGCAGAATTCCTTCGCATGGCTTTGTGAAAGCATCTTGCTTCTTAATATTTGTCATGGTATTGGCATTTGTACACTGAATGCGAGAGCTGGAAGCAGATGGAGAGCTGAATTGAAAAGGCATCACATGGGTATGTGCACCTGTGGTATTGCCACTGTGATATACGTCTAAGTAGAACTTAGCATTTAAATAGACCCAGAACGCGGAAGATCTTAACAGGGCACATGAAGTATACATGAAATCAGTCCATTAGCAACCTGCTGAAAGTTTGGCACAGCCTGTGCGTTCACAGCAAAGGCAGATAGGAGAAGCACCGATGCTTCCCGATTCATTTCTGGAAGCCGTGACCCTGGTTTTCCTATGCATCCTGGGCTTTCACTCTGTCAACACAGATTTGAAAGGAATTGACATATTGTTGGGAAGTATTCAAAAAGGACAGAGGGCTAAGCAATAAAACTTCATCAAATGTACTTCCGATAACATTTCTCCAGACTTCCTATGCCCTGTACACCAGCCTAGAAGAGTTTGGGCTGACTGCACAGAGAACTCTAATAGTGATCTATTGACTGCATGAGGCCATTCCAACCCTCACTAAAGGGTCCCAGGCACCTGAAACCCACTGGACACTGCTGTATGTATGCAAAGTGGGCTCTATTTTTGAGGTTAGATTCTTTTCATGTGCACTCAAAGCAGAAATATGCATTAGAGAAGAGCGAATGCAGCTCTGTAGTTACTGTAAAAATTAAACATTGTTCCTCCAAAACGAGAACCTTCCAGACAAAGAACATTTATATTGTGCTTTTCTCCAGGCGGATTCAAAGCACCAGAGCTACAGCCACTAGGACGCGCTCTATAGGTAGTAGCAGTATTAGGGAGTCTTGCCTAAGGTCTCCTACTGAATAGGTGCTGGTTACTGAGCAGGCAGAGCTGTGATTTGAACCCAGGTCCCCTGTTTCAGAGGCAGAGTCCTTCCCGTACCACCTGAACATATTGCATCTCTACAGAAGAGGCTGTTGAATGAAGTGCTGGAATCTCATGCCTTGGCTACCGCCAAGGGCTCAAAATCTTGTTTTTAGGTAGCATGGTGGCAGTATTGTTATCAGTGCTTCCGGGAATGTCTTATTTGTAATGAGTGAACACAGAGTTTCATAAGCCTTGTAGGGTGGCCGGTCAGGGCTGTTTATGCTGAGACTTTAGAGAATGCCCTACTGCCCTAGATGTGTCACAGAGAGATCCAAGCGCATTGTTCTCCTCCTTACCCCTTCCCCTGGAAACTGTTTCGTCTTGGTGCTCAGCCCTGAACTGTCGCCCTAGGTATTGAGTCCCAATCTCTGAGGCCACCAATAATTGTGCATGTGTATACACATTTATCCACAGATATAAAATAACTAGTGCTGAGTAAAACATTTCAGATTTGATCTACCAGTGGTTGGAACGACGGGCAGATCTCAAAGTGATTTTTTTTTCTCTTTGATGCATTTTTATCTATTACTTGCAGTATATTGCGGGTTTTGGTAACCATATTAGGGGTGATGTCCTAAAATGGATTTCTAGTGTTGAGTCCTGTTGTATGCACAGAATCTCTTGGTTTTGTCGCTTGTACATGCGCATGGTGAATGTTGCCCTGGGGGAATCGGGACTTAATCCCTCGGTTGACATTTCATGGCCGAGGTTGAGCAGACATGTTGATAGCTTCCAGGCTAGCAATGTGCTCTGTATGGGCGACGCACGAAGGCGCAGCTTGTGGGGGGCAAGGTGAGTGAGAAAACTATGCGCTCGGGGGTCGCTCAGTCATTCAATGTCCCTAAAGATTAAGATTAAGGTTGAACTAGATGGAGGTATGTCTTTTTTCAACCCAAATAACTATGTAACTATGTCACATGCCGAATCTTTAGGTGATGCCGGGGGCTCCCTTACCCATGATAGATTCTTTATAGACCTTCCCAGCTGACTTTACTCTAACGTGAAACTTTACATTCCTTTGCTGCTCACTTAATTGTAGAACATAAACTGTGAATCTCCACATTTACTGTATTTAAACCGAGCTATTGTGTTTACACTGCTCAAACGCATGAATGTATTTGTGTACTTGGCTCTGATAGTCATTTGCACAGTTATCTTTGGGCCACAGGAATCTAGTATAGATTTCCTAACTGCTTTAGGAGTTTTTAGGTTAGTTTTTTTGAGAATGGATTTGGTGTGGGGTATCTAATCGCTGTACGACAGAACTGAACAGTTGGCGGGGCAATCTGAGGCGCTGACCAGCGTGATTTAAATGGTTAAACCGTAGACTTTCAAAACGAACTAGAAAACCATGTCCGTGTTTCTGAAAGATCCATATGTGCAGCCTGGCGAAATCACGCAGGTTTATGAAAGCCGCAAGACAAATGGCTCTGGGTAGACGTGATATAAAAGAAGAAAGCAGCCATCATTCTTTCCTTGAAATCCACATCAAATTAAAGATTTATTGATCAGAGTCCTTAGCTGGTCGCATATGAGCTTAGAGGATTGTGAACTGCGCAGCTGACCTTTTGTTACACCCTAGTGGTCCAGGTGATTGTTATTGGTAAAGCAAGACTTGCCTGTGTTGTGGCTCTTCGTCACTTTTACTGCCATCGTCATTTCACAATCCGCAGACTGACATGCATTTCACGGCTCCATTACTGGCGGGACTCTGTCTGTTTTGTTAAGCGCAATAGATGGACTTCTTTTCAACTTTGCACAAAGATTTTAAATATTTATGTGTTGCATCTCCAAATACGTCAGTCAGCACACTTTGATTTCCAGCTACTAGATGAAGGTACATTGAGTTTTCACACTGTCCATTTTGTATGATAAATCATAACACTGAAGCCAGTATCTTTATATTTCCAGGGTGAGATTGACTCTTGGGGTTATCAGGCTTTTACTGATGCAGCACCTCCTTCTTAGAGCTCGTGTTTACCAGTGTCCCCTGTTAATAGACGTGCAGGTGTTTCCTCCGCTCTTGCTTGCCAAGCCTAGGCATTGATCAGGCTGCCTTTTCTAGCAGTGATCTAGCAGGCTTTTGATAGTGTTTGGTTGTGTGATGTGCCCTGTTCATACTCGCCTCATCTTAATCCTCCCTCTTTATTTTTTAATGCTTCTTTTAAAGCGTGGATCGGAAGGTGAATTAGTCTCCACCTGGAATACCATGAAGCCTTAACCCTTTAGCAGATAATTTATTTAGAAAGTGCAGGTGCTCCAGGACAATTTATTTTAGCATATTTTTTATTTTTGTTAGATTTCCTAGCTTCTAATTAGTACTACTGTATTGTGCATATATGCTCACTTGTCACTAGGGGCAGTGTGAGGCAACAAAAGAGGACTTCTGCTTTCAGTTTCTATGTTTTCTGCTTGGAGAGAGAGATCAAAGCAAGCCAAGAATTGGCAGAACAAGAAGTTTTGTTGGATGAAGACAAAAGCAGTGCATTATCTTAATGTGAGATGACTCATTTGTGGCTGTTAACAGGTTAAAGGACTACTATCACAAAACAATAAATAAAATAAAATACGTACATATAAATGTACATGTTTCCAAGAGTAAAAATGCACTATGAATTACTTTTTTCCCTATGTCGCTCTTAATTATAGTAGGTAGCGAAAATCAGGTCTGTCAGGTTTTGGACTAGTCCATTTCCTCATGGGGGATTCTCAGTTATAATTTTTTTTCATTTACAAAAGCACTTACTGAACGTTGCTCAGTCTACGCCCTGGCATGGATAAGCGTTCGCAAATAGGGAGTAGATTTCAATTGCCGTGGTCATGAAGCGGTTAAGCTTTGCAGACTTTGCCATCACCCCAATCGCTGCCAAGTGTAGGATGTTATGCCATGTATCGTCCTGCTGCCAAAATGATCAAATCAATTATTGCTTTCATGAGAGCGAGGAACATACTTTTTATATTAGGCAAATTTCCCAACGCAAATTCTAATTTTGTAATGATTTTCAGTATTTGTTTTAATAAGCGTGTTTCTGGCTCTTATAGTCTATGGTAACATTGTGGGGCTGAGTCATGTTTCTGTGCCACAAATCAGTGGTAACCTTTCAGCAATGGAAGATGGCCAGCCCTGGCAGCATCATCATTTGGTTTGAGTAATCAAACATCTTCAAACAATTCCCTAAATTACATTACTAAGAAGGAAGCAACTTCACCACCTAATTTTCAGTTACCTTATTAGCTTCTTATTGTAGAACTGTAATATACGGTATACACTGTGTACCAAAACAAGTCTACTCTTTTGCTATGTACTGTGTAATTGTTTATTTGATTTGATAAAAGTTTTTAACTGGGAAATAAGAGATGTCTCGATAATTGACAGATTCAGTGATAGCATTACTATATTATGGACGCTATACTATGCTTTGTGGATGTATGGCCAGTGTGCATAGTGCCTGTGTGTAGCTTTAAAGAGGCACTGTAGCGACACACTCAGGCGAGATTTAGGGGCTACTTCAACTTTTCTTAGTTAATCTATTACAATTAGTTTTGGGGTTTCAAATATGCTAAATGATGCATATAAATGAGCCTGAATAAGTAACTTGTTGCATATGGGCCAGTATGTGTTATTCACGTATCCTGTTTCCTGTTAGAATTTCCCCTGTACAGTTTTGGTTTGTTAGGGCTTTAATCAATAAGCAAAGGTCTGTGTCAGTGATATGTTGCCAGCTAAGGTATGTTATCAGCTTAATTACCAGAATATGCAGTAGGATCTGGTTCTATCTTTGTTTTGACAGCTACCTCTGTGAATGAACTAATGGGCTCCATTCCTTCCCACATTCCTGCTCTTATCAGTAATAGAGTCATATAATGTTATGTGCAGAATCTCAGATGCAATGTTGAATCCACAGTGCTAACATAAAAATAAGGATCACATGTATCCTTTGATAAGAGAGCTGATATAAAGCTATGCCTATACTATACATATGAGTATAAAACGAAAGTGTTATCAGGCATCATAAGATAAAATTCTAGTAGTTTGACCTTTCCGTTATATGAGGTAAGATCAACTTACTACATCGCTGGATGATAATAATCAGCTTCTGCACTAATATGAACATTTCTGTTTATGACTTTGGGCATCTCGTTTATATATACTGGCAGGTGTAATCTTCTGTGACATCATCACATCATTAACGGCAGCAAGAAACTGCAGCTGATGCTCCATTCTTCGTCTAAATTGTGGATACAAATAGCCAAGACAGGCTACCAAGGTTTAAAAAAAGGAAAGTAAACATTCCTTCTTGCAAAAAAATAAATAAAAAATACACAAACCATCCCTCTTTGTTTTCCTACGTTACATTATTTGTTACCTCAAATCTTGTTTGCGTTATGTGTTCTTTATAAGGCCACGCAATGCAATGTTACAGTGTAAAACTAGTCTTAAAGTGAACCTAAACCCAGGACTTCGGTAGCAGGAAAAAGGGCGCAGACTGAGGGTGGACGAAAAGGGCGCCGCCATAGACTTTAATGCAATTATTGTTAATCCGACGAAAAAAGCAGAAAAAAGGGCACCAAGAAAAATGTGGTTAATGACATTACAACATTATAGTTTTTGAGGTAGTTATCGTTTTAGAAGTTTACAACGGTATAGATTTTGTCATTTTATTTTGTTAATAAGTACAGATTTTACGTTTTCAAAGGTATTATCATTAATATATGTAAAAGGTTGTTTCTACAGAGGGAGTGGTTAGAGTTAGGCACCACCAGGGGAAATGGTTAGGGTTAGGCACCATCTAGGCGGCGGTTAGTTTTAGGCAACACCAGGGGAGTGGTTAGGGTTAGGCACCATCAAAGGGGGTTTAGGGTTAGGCACCACTGGGGGGGGGGGGGGGTGTTATGGTTAGGCACCACTGGGGGGGTAGGATTAGGCGCCACTAGGGGAGTGGTTAGTTTTAGGCACCACCAGGGGAGGGTTCTGTGTGAGGGTGGGGTTGGGTTAAGCAGTATTGACGAAAAGCGTACCGACATTTAACGTTAATATTTATTCGTTATTATTTCTCGCTTGTTTTTGCAACAGTAATTATCGTTAATAAAGCTTGACAACGATGGTTGCCGTTAGCAAATTTTGTTAATACCTGGCGCCAAAGTCGTTTATAAGTCGGGCCCTTTTTTCACGGCGCCCTTTTTTCATGCACGCAGGACTTGTTCTCGTGGTTAAAAGACAACCAACAGCATAATATCCTTTACAAATAACATTTCTTTGTTACTGTTTACAGATCTCCTTAGAGATGGTGCAGAACTGTTACTTCCTGGTTTGCTGGAAGCACATACAGAGTTAAACCTCCTGTTTTTCCGTATACTTCTCTAGTGCAAAACTACACAGATAAGACAGTGATGACAGCTCAAATTACAGTGATTTATTACTTCCAAATAAGGGAGAATTAGACAGCCTTTTATCTTTAAATACAAACAGGGTTAGTTTTTCTGTTTTTTTTTTCCATTCCTATGCATAAGTTTAGATCCTCTTTAAGGACCGTACACATGCATGATCAGTGTCACCCAGCAGGGATTTGTGCTTGATTGCTTGGGAGACATTGCAGGGACAGACGATGCTGACAGACTCGTCACTGCCCTGCACACTAGCAAAGTGTACTGTTGTTATGCATGGGGGGAAGTGATGTCATACTGAGGGTGGGTTAGCAGGAAGAACAATGCTCTCAGCCAAAGCTAGGATAAATCGCAGGCAGGGGCTGCTGTACACATGCTGCATTCTCGGCAGAGTTGGTTGTTATCAGCCGCCTTGCCCAAGTTTTGTTTGGCGTGTATGTGGAGATTTAGAGTTGGGTTATTAACACAGGTAGTTAATGAAATGCTAGTGTACCAAGTTTGTGGCTCACTAGTTTCGAACAGCATTCAACATGAAAATGAGCCAGTGCCATTCAGAAGTTACTGCATTTGTTTACCTTTGTTTAAGGCTGCATGCTTGCCACAAACTTGGAAAATACCAATTTCATTATTTCTCTTTAGTATTATGCTAGGTACACACAATACAATATTCTGACAGATTTACTGTCAGATCGATTATTTCCAACAGATCTGATCTGATTTCCGATCGCTTTTACATAGAAGTGAACGTAAAATTGATCGGAAAATCGATTGGAGATCAGATCGGACCTGTTGGAAATAATCGATCTGACAGTAATCTGTCCAAAAATTGTATCCTGTGTACCTAGCAATAAGGTAGGCTTTGATTCTGCAGGTTTTACTTTTACTTTTATTCATATTTTAATACTCTTATGCTTCCTTCCTAGTTGTTCAAAGCGAGCTTAGAGTTTGGCAAGCGCACCTGAACATGTGCAGCGACTTGCCAGTGTTCATTCTTACTGGACATCTGCATTATGTTCCATTTTAGACTTGTCAGCGGTCATTAGGATCCCATGCATCTTCCGACTTGCTATTTATAATTACAAGGAAATGTTACTTCCACATGTCTATATATCTGAACTCTGGAACTTGGGAAAGGAAAAAAAGGGGCCTAATCCTGCCGCCTCCTGTGTGTCACCATCAGAATGTGCATTGCTATTAGCTGTGAATGAACGCATTGAAAGGCTTCCTGATCTTTAGTCCTGTCCGGCAGTGCTATTTATACCTCCACTTGCTGTTTCAGAAAGATTAAACCTCTGATTAAGTTACTTCACTGATGCAGCAATAAAGATCATCTGTGGGAGCCAGCGTTGGCTTCTTGGGTAGCATGTGTACAGCATACGTTAGAATGGGACAGAGAATTCCAAAAGCTGTGTGCTTTCCTTAACTCTAATATGAGGATCTGTATCCGCACAAATTCTCTTTTTGTCTCAGGATCATTTTATTTAGGTTGGAGTTGGGCAGGGTTCAAAAGAGTGCTGTAATTATAGTCATCCACAAATAATTGTAAGAATTATATACAGTAAACTCTGACATAGTAATCGTCTGGATATACGGTAGTAAGCTCAGTCCTCAGGTCCCAGCAAATGTGTCAGTATAAATATACAATGTATGACCACTTCTGATATAGTAAACTTCTGATATAATAAACTACTGTTCCTGGTCCCTTGGAGTTTACTATAGAGGCATTCTACTGTATTCTTAAAATGAGTAAACACAAGTCTATATCAAAGTTGCAGGTAGAGAACTACACTGCCTCTTTACAAAATTAACTTTTTTACTAAGTCTGGAGCTCATTATAATTTTGCAGACAAGGCACACATCAGTGTATACTTCTGTGCAGCCCCAGCAGCATTTGGGGTACATACAGTTCAAAGATCTCTTTTCTCTGCTTATGTGGTTGGAAAGATTAAGTTTTACCTTCAGGCCTCTTGCATACTGCAAGCGATTCCGATTCAGATTCCGCTTTTTAATCGTTTTTTACATCCGATTTATATTCCGATTTGCAGTGAGCAAACTGCAAATCGGAATCGGATGTAAAAACCGATTAAAAAGCAGAATCTGAATCGGAATCGCTTGCAGTGTGCAAGAGGCCTCAGTCTGTGTGTTATTTATAGCTTAGTTTCTCAACGTGTGGTACGCATACTGCAGAGGGTACTTCTGATGGATCAAGAAGGTACTTTGGGGCTTGATATAGTATAAAGTATAAGAACTTTAGAGCTATGGAAAATGATCAATCCTATGCAAACAATACCAAATTATTATTTTAGCTAATTAAAAGCGATAGAAATGCTTGCAAACTGGTTAGAGACAAATATATCTATGGCCTTGAGATAATCTTTGCCATACCAGTAGATGCTTTGTGAGCACAGGCTTTCAAAAGGGGTTCATACCAATGATATGTTGAGAAGCACTGGTTTATATGATACCTCACCAAACCCTATTTTCCATGGTAACTGCACCAGTTGCCATTGTCCTTTCTTGTCCGGTGTCCTTTCTTGATCCCTGTAAGAGCTGGGACTACAGGCACTCTGCGGCAATCACAAAGTGCCCACAATTTAGCGAATCACGGAAGTGCCGTGATTTCAACGTGATTCCTGGATCCATCACAATTTGGCTACTGTAGCCACTGATGAGATTGCTCCCAAAATGCTGCATGCAGCGTTTTGCAACCACTCTGTAATCACAGTGCTGCTAGTGGTACCACCTCCATAGGGATCCGAGTGGAGTAGCACTTTGCCGATCGCAGGTGATCAGCAAAAGCACCCTAGTGGGTCCCAGCCCTAATATATTGTCAGAAAATTGTCAATGTGGACAATTGGCTGAAGGACCGAGTAATGGCAAGTACAAGTGCAGCTTAGACTATCGGCTCTGCTGAAGGAAACACTAAGCACTTCAAATAGAAGGCACTGATCTCAGTGGTACAACCACAATAGAAATTCATTCAAACACGTTGATGGGCATTATCTTCAAAGTAGTGTCTCTCTATACGGAAATACTGTAAGCATTATTAATGCAGCAAATGTGGGCGGTTTTATTTGCTTTTAATGCTGCACTTTAAGCCGTGTTGCTGTTTTGAATAAACTTGCATTGTTAAGTGCCTCAGTCTGGTACTGAGAGAAGTGCTCGCCGACTGTAACATCAAATGCAGTACGGCATAGAAGCAGCGTATTAGCATGGCATAGAGAGAGGCCTCTACATCTCATTGAGATTTCTGATACATTGCTTGACAGTGCGCTGCTGAATACACAAGCGCAAACTGTTTGGAATTCATATTTGATTATGTCCCTGATCTATGATGTTCTCCTGTTTCCAACTCATTTGCTGCTCATTTCAAAAAGCATTAGTGAAAAGGTTCAGTGAAGACTGTCTTTTAGTTAGCCCAAATCCTCAGTGTTCACCTAACATAACATCAGTGGTATTTGTGTGCCTGCCTATGAATCATTGTTTAGAAAGGATGGCTTATTCTGCTCTTGTCAAGCTTGACTTGAGAATTTTGCTCAGCACTTACAGTTGGCAGGAGGTAAAGTGGAGCAGAGGCCAATGCACTGTTACTAATTAGGGCTGGCTTGCACCTATCCATTTTGTCCACACGAAACATTACTGGGAAAACATAAATAATCAAGTGAATACTGTTTGTCTCGCTGTCTTGTTGGAGGCGGTTGTATGCAGGCATGGCGATTACCCAAATCAAGAAACTCCATCCAAGTAATAGTTCATGGGGTAAAAAGCTGTCTAATGCTGTAAAGCCAAGGTGACCAGTCACGAGACCATACAACTGCTGTTCTGCCAATTACACCTTGTAAAGCCTTACGAATGGCTTAAACATCTAACAAGGATGCAGTATACCTGCTGATTAAACAGAGAGAGCTGTAACATATTCAAAGCAGTGCCTGGCTTATTCTAAGTTCACATGAGTAGTTGAACTGTGTGGTTCATCTGTCCAGCAGACCTGCTGCTGTGCATGTACCCAAATGGGGCAATCCACATGCACAGCTTGAGCCAGTGTTGCAGATTGATGTTGCGGAACACTGCTGAGAACTTGCATGATATTGCTAGTGGGTGACTAGCAGTGGTGCAGCACTGGGACTAGGGCTAGCAGCAACGTATCGGGAATAGACACTCAGCTATACAATAGCTAAGCACCGTTCGCCTCTAGTGGTGGGGTTTTATTAGGCTCCGGTGGTGATCGGGATTGGGGGCTAGGTATAGGCGAACGCTGGGGCTTTTTTGGGTGCTGATGTCTGGCTACAGCAGGCACCAAACACCAGAGCAGAGGCTGCTCGCTTATGCCTTTCCTAAGGAGGGATGGAGGGGGGGGTGTTAGTACTTAGTAGTGTTCTAGGCATTCTATGTAGCTAGGGGCCGATTAGTGTTAGGCATAGGTAGGGGAGGGCTAGTGTGAGCTTAGGATTACAGAAATATTTCCTCCAAACCAAAAGGAGGAAGTATCACAGTTGCATGAAGAGCAACGTGACACAAGGCAGTGAGCTCCTCCTGACCCTGTCCGCTCATTCAGGTGCTGAACAGCTGCCGTCGGGAGTTGAACACCATCACTAGTGGCCAGTATAATATTTATATTCAGACTTAAATCTGAGACGGTTGACCTCTTTGCTTCTATATACTATATAAGTGGTTGCCATTTTGCCTTTAATTTAAACAAGGATCAGAAACTATTCAACCTCTGAAATGTAAACATTGTTTACATAATGTTGACATTACTTTTGAAGTGTAAAAACCCTTTACATGCGGACTTGTGTTTGTGTTCTTTTCCCATAATAGTTGTTTCTGAATCGGTGGTCAGGATTTTATCTGCAGCATATCAGTAGGTGAAATTCTGTACTGCAGTTCATCCAGTCACCTCCTTCTCTAGAGCAGTGGTTCCTACCCGCCGGTCTGTGGCCCAATACCGGGCCACAGGACATTTTGCGCTGGGCCACGGCTAATCCCCTGCCTCAATTATTTTTAAGTTTGGCTGGTCTAAACTTAGCAGAGTGCATAGCTGCTAGTGCCCGCAGCTAGATCACCACCTGTACGCGTTAGCCCTTCTGCCACGCAAGCCGTAAGTCCCGCCCATCCTATCTCCCGCTCTACTCAGCATGTGTAGCCGTTTGCAGCTGCTCCATTGGAAGAAGAAACAGTAGCTTGAGACAGCGTGGCAGGGCAGCTGATCATATTCCTACCTATTATTATTTTCTGCTTTAGGTAAGGCGGCCTAGCAGTGTTCATTTCATACCACATTTTACCACCTTTCCTTTGTTGTGGCCTCACTACGTCAGATTCTGTGCTGCATAGGCCCTAGGCCTAGGATTGTTGTTGAATATTTGAATAATTTGATATATCAATGATCATAATGTGTGCACTCTTTGATCCGCCTTTTGCTAGCTTTTTTTTTTTTAAAGCTATCCATGACTGAACAAAATGCACACCATTCCTTATATTTCAATCTTAGCACAAAGTTTATTAGGGACTTATCCAAATATAAAATCATTTAAATTGTAAATGGTTTAGTATTTGTCCCTAATAAACTTTGTGCTAAGATTGAAATGTAAGGAATGGTGTGCATTTTGTTCAGTCATGGATAGCTTATTTCCTTTGTTAACCTCTCCTAGCAATCTGCAGAAGCCCATCTCTCTGCCAATCCCAATACCCTATACCTGTACCTGGCTACCTACATACCTATACACTTCAAATAGTTATATAGTTTTGCCACTGCACCCCAACCCCCCCCCCCCCCCCCCAAATCAGCCACGCACACACACAACTCTCCCCGCAACCGCCCCCCCCCCCCCCCCCCGCCCGAAACCTTGACCGAAAAAGGTTAGGGACCCCTGCTCTAGAGTGTTTAGTTAATCAAAGTACAGGATGATGGTGACAGTGTGAGAGGTAGCCATCAATGTTTCTGTATAATAAAAATCAAATGGAATCTCCTTTCTAAGCTGAAAAACAGACTTCATTACAAATATATTCACCCTGCCTGCTCACTTCGCTCCTCCATCAACCGCCTCCTAACCACCCCACGCATCTCGCACTCCCATGCATGACTACAGTACTTCATTAGAGCTGCCCCCCATCCTGTGGAACTCTCTTCCACTGCCACTCAGGCTTGCCCCCTCCTTCAGCACCTTCAAACAAAGCCCTCAAATTTCACCTCCTCAAGGACTCACTGCTGAGAATCTCTCGATGCACCCGTTTAGCAGGGCCTTCTCTCTTTGTGTACTTCTATTAACTTCTATTATTGATACTACTACTCCAGTGCATGATCTGGCATTGCTCACTAGCTGTATTGTGTTGTCGGTCTCCCCACTATTATTGTCTTCAATCTTATTTATTGTAATTTGTTGGCGCTATAAATAAATAATAATAATAATTTATTTTGAAACCTACTATAATTTTGTTTATATTCATTGTAAGTTAATTGTCACATGTCTAAAACCGAAGAGAATGCATTATTTTAGTTTTTTTTTTACATCGAGTTTAGTGGCATATGAAGGGTGAGGCAGAAGCAGCATATTTTGGTGCATCTGATATATTCTGGTAAGCTGTGCACTGTGAATTCTGCTGACATGCAGTGATTTTTTTTCCCCCTCAAGGGCACAGCATGCCCATGTTGAACCTGTTAACCTATAAGGTAGCTTCTATTAGCATATATATTGCTATGATCATCATTATTAATATTAATGACTTCAGGTATGACTGTTTGCACCCGTCAGCTTAATTGCAGGTTCATGGTTTGCTGTGGTCATACAGCTTGTCATTATGGAGTTGATGAAAAGAAGGTCTTGATGTGAATTGCATTGTCTGAAAATAATACTATATTATATTTGCTCATTGCCTGCCACTTTCTTCTGAATTTAGCAGGTTTTCATAGGGGGAGTGATGCGCTCCCTGCATGGGTTGGAGGGACTAAAATCAATTAACTCTGCAATTGCCACTCTGTTGCTTTTGTATTCTAGTATATATGTGTCTAATATGGTTCTTCGATTAGAATTGCAGTGTTTAAAGGGACATTGCACTGACATAGCAGCAGTACAGATCTGCAGCTATTGTTTTTATTACCTACAAAACAATAAAAATGTTTTATCACCAAATTGTTTTATTTGACCAAAACACACGTTCAATCATGTCGGCAGATTTGACCAAAACACACGTTCAATAATGTCGGCAGATTTGACCAAAAAACACGTTCAATCATGTGGCAGACATGACCAGAAAACACTTCAATCATGTGGCAGACCTGACCAGAAGATACATCGGCTAATAAAAAAAACAAAAACATTTTACTCACCTGCAGAAGACCTGTCCCAGCCTCCGTCTGGCGCGCAGCTCCCACGATCCTCTGCCAGCCAGCAACTGAAACTCCCGCGCTGAGTGCAGGGCTACGGAAAAATGGCACCCGAAGCCCTGTGCTGCAGACTCGAAGTCTCCAGAGCAGGGCTTCGGACGCCATTTTACCGTAGCCGTGCTCTGCCAGAGCTGCGGGCTGCTGCTGCCGGTGAACTGACGCCGAAAGTCAGTTCACGCTGGGGGGTGCTTTAGGGGTGCTTGGAGAATTTTAGGGGGTGCTTCAGCGTCCCCCTGGACCCCCCTGGCGCCGCCAGTGCAATGGAGCATTTACACTAACCTAAGAAGTTCCTCTAACTCTAATAGATAACTGTAGCCTAAGGGTCCATACACTTCTCCAATCTTGATACTAGTATTTACAAGTGTCCTTCCAAAGATGTAAAATCATGTTCAGTCTATTGGGTTAAGTATTGCTGCACACAGAGCTGGTTCTAGCTAGTTCACCCCTCCCCCTTCCCCTACAAGTGGCTTTTGGGGGACTTTATTCCTGCTTTATTTCTGACAAATCCCCCCCAGTATGGCCCCTGTAGAGTTGTTGGCAGCAGAGAGAACTCACCTGTCCTTCTGACGCACTCCTCTATCAGTACGTGCATTCCCCTCTTCATCCTTGCGGGGGCACCTCTTCTACATCATTATTATGTAATAACATGGCGCCAGGTCACATGGAGGTGGTGACCAGCACGAATAAAGACTGATGGAGGAGATCACCAGCCAGACAAGTAGTTCACTCAGCTGCCAACTACTCTGCAGGGGCCCCAAGGACCACAGTAAAGTTGGAGGGGAGACCTGGGGGAGGCAGAAATTGCACAGTTGGCCCAAATGAAAGTGCCAGTCCTGGCTGTGCAGAGAGTTCATCAGTGTAATTGTAAGGGAATAGGCTGTCCAAAGCAGCCATGATTGCCTGTTATAGATGACCGTTATTACAGGTGTGTCCCAAACCTGCGAGCTTCATTCAGTAAAGTGGACTGGTGGGAATGGTTCAATGTTCTCTGTAAAGCCCTAAGATACAAAAAGTGTCAAAGTTATATACATATAAGATTGTTATTATTATTATTATTGATTGATATAAGGCCATAATCACCATCCGTGTGTGACAGTACATAGGGTAAAGAACAATCATGGGTAACTGATATACAGATATTGGTACAAAATATAGAAATGGTAACACAAATGTAATAAGTTATATGGACAGGTGTATAGTAATTAACAAAATGCACAACATACGAGACATTAGAAGGGAGATATAGAACCTCTTTTGCTGGAATCTGTTTACACTGTATTAGCAGTTGCACTGTGTACAGTATTGTGTGACACTATATAATCTTCTTCCTAATCTTCTATTGCAGAGGAGAAGCCTGACTGCTCGACAGCCCGCTGTGAAGTGCAGTTCTCCCCGAGATGTGCTGAAGACTCTGTCCTTATTGAAGGCTACGCACCTCCTGGCGAATGCTGCCCACTGCCCAGCCGCTGTGTCTGCAACCCAGCAGGATGCTTACGGAAAGTCTGCCAGCCTGGCTATCTCAATATCCTTGTGTCCAAAGCATCGGGGAAGCCAGGAGAGTGCTGCGACTTGTATGAATGCAAGCCAGGTAACACAGCTTGTGCTTTATTAGGCAGCGCTCTTCTCACAAGTGTAATTAAGCCGTTATATAATGATGCACTCTGAAGTGACGGTTGCATATGCATCACATAAACACCTACTACATTATCCAGGTTGCACTGAAGTACTTGTGACTGTTTAACAAAGCCACTAAGCTTCTCTCATTGAGAATTCAGCCAACCATCATGAAGGTGTGATCTTTGCTAATGGAAAGTGTCAGAGTTTACCAGCAGCTTTTTGTTTGTAGAATTTTATAGAACTCGCATTTATTGGGCCTAATGCACAAAACTTGAGATGTCTCACCTTATTTATTTATCACCTTATTTATATAATAACCTTCCTGCACACTGCAAAAAAACTCAGTTTTCTATGATTACCGTATATACTCGGATACAAGTCGAGAAATTTAGGACTAACTCATAGTATAAAAGTGGGGGGGTGGACTTATACATGAGTAGCCCTAAATTTAACAACTTATAACCAAAATGAGGGCACCTTTCTCTCTCTCTCCTTGCCTCCCTGCAGTGCGTGCACTAGTGGCCGGCGGGTATTGAGATCCTCCGTAATCCCCGCAGCAGAAGGGAAGTGGTTGCCGGGGACTTTAATCCTCCCTCCCTCCATCACCCAAAGTGCAGCCGCCTCTCACTAACCTTCCTCCCCGTGTGTAATTTGAATGCAGCCAAGCATCGCAGCAGAAGTAAAGTAATTTCTCTTCCAGCGCCGGTTGCCATGCCCGCTCATCTTCCTCACTCGCACCGCGTCATGTGACTTCAGGAGCCGGCGGTACGCTAATGCACGTACCGCCGGCTCCTGAAGTCACATGACGCGGTGCGAGTGAGGAAGATGAGCGGGCATGGCAACCGGCGCTGGAAGAGAAATTACTTTACTTCTGCTGCGATGCTTGGCTGCATTCAAATTACACACGGGGAGGAAGGTTAGTGAGAGGCGGCTGCACTTTGGGTGATGGAGGGAGGGAGGATTAAAGTCCCCGGCAACCACTTCCCTTCTGCTGCGGGGATTACGGAGGATCTCAATACCCGCCGGCCACTAGTGCACGCACTGCAGGGAGGCAAGGAGAGAGAGAGAAAGGTGCCCTCTCATTAAAGTCCCCGGCAACCACTTCACTTCTGCTGCAGTATTACTCTGCATTAAATTACATGGGAGGGGGATAGAGAGAGGTGGCTGCCCTTTGGGTGTTGGTGGGTGGGAAGGAGGATCAATGTCCCCTGTCACAAGTGCCATGCAGTCTGCAGGGTGGGGGAGAGACAATCATGGCTGCACTTGGGGGCCAGGAGGGATTCATGTTCACAATACTTTACGCAGTGCAGCCATTAACCCCTCCTAGTCCCCAAGTGCAGCCATTAACTTTGAGGGGTAGACTTATACTTCAGCCTCTAAAAAAATTCAGTTTAGGAGGCTCAAATAATGGGGTCGACTTGTACACGAGGTCGACTTGTATCCGAGTATATACGGTAGCTAAAGTTAAAGAACAAGTTATAAAACAAATCACTTTTGCTTATATGATGAGTCCATCTGAGTGTATGGTCTCAACTACCACACTGCAGCAGCTCTCCAGTGTGGTGGGATAAAAAATGTCTGTGGGTTCCCTTCCTAAATCATACCAACTCACCTGCCTCTGTCATAAGGACTATAAAAGAGAGAGAATAAATTTAGCAAACAAGAAAGCCCCCCCCCCCCAACTGTTTTTACTAGCCCCTTATGTGCGTCAGCATAGTTGGGATTGCATTGGGTATATGGAAAATCCCAACATCTAACCTTTTTCTTTACTGATGGGCATAAGAGGTCTTCTTTGGAGGATCCTCATGCCCTTTGGTGTGCTCGATAATTAAGATCACACATTATTTCTACTGGCTTTGGAATTCTCAAAAACCAACATTCTGCAGTGATGCACCTAATAAAGCTAAATATATCACCACCTGTGATACATTTCAGAATGTAAATTGAGGTGAGGATAGATTTTTTAATTGGGGAAACAATGACTAAATAATTTATAAATTAATATTGTGAAACAAATTAACAATTGTATTCTGGTAGTATAGTGTACCCCTAAAATTGGAGAACAGGAATTAAATTCAAGCAATTACTATTCCTATTTTTCTTCCTATTCAGTAAGCCAAATACCTATACAGTAAGTAGGCCTTGGGCAAGACTGCCTTAGGGCCGATTCACACTTGAAAAGTGGCAAAACCGTTTTGCGTGGGTGATTTTACCACGATTATCGCGGTAAAATCACTGTACAAATTAACTTTTTTAGCAATCGCGATTAGCGCTTTTATAGCATGCTAATCGCGATCGCTCTTCAATTGCGGCAAAATGCTGCATGCAGCGTGTTTGTGATTGCCGCTAATTCTGGAACGCCCGCGATCGGCAATAGCGGCAGTGAGATCACTGCCATATAGTTACAATTGCACTAGTGCTTTAAGAAGCGCTAGTGCTTCGGCAATTAGCGGTAAACGGACACTAATCATCCTACTATGAATGGGCTCTAACACTGCCGGGTGGCCTATTGAGTGTGCCCTTAGTGGCTGCAGCTCTCTAGTGGTTTGAGTCCAACAGGAGAAAAGCGCTATACAATGTTGGAAATTTTAGCTGCAATAGAAACCTTTTTAATAATTAGCTATAAAGTGGCCTTTGTAGCAACTGTAATCATCACATCATTTTAGAAGGATGTAAGCAGAGATGTCCTTCAAGCAATAGTGTGTTCTTTTACAGTAGTGTGTAACCCAGTGCTGAAATGGCTTCTTATAAATTACTAATGGTAAAGTTGATTTCACCACATTTAGTACAGAATCTAGTGCTTAAAAACAAAATTGATATTTGCTGAGTATCAAGGTAAAAGCGCCTGAGTGCTAGGGATTAAATTGCATTTAGAGAGAAAGGAACGCACTTAGAATTACACGCTGGACCGTCTGTATGTAGGTTCATAAATAGCCGATAATAGCATCTGCTTTTGCTCTGATAAACAATGGCTCAGTTTAGTAAAAACAATCCATATTGCTGCTTTAGCTGCCTTTCTCCATTTAAAGCGTCTGCATCTATTAGAGCAGCATTTGGGTTTTCCACTTTATTTCATACGATCATAAAAAGTACAGATAACTATACTTTTCATTTATTGCAGTGAAAGTGTTTTGTACATAAAACATTGTGGTGTATAGTACATTACATTCAATGGCCACACTTATTCTACGATTTTTATGGAACACAATGGAGAAAGATTCAGGAATTAGGTGTATAACATGTACCTGTTAGCTGTGTCATAGGCTTTTTTTCCTTACGGTTGCAGGAAAAGTGTTCCGCTGTGCAAAAGACTTCAGAGAAGGATAAAATTTGCTGTTCCTAGTAGAAAGTAGTTCAGTGATTGAGCAATCATACACTGACTCATCTGCATCTTTATTTTACAACAATTTAAAGTTTCTTTTATGGAGTACAGAATTGTCATCTTGGTGCAGCAGCTTCTATTACAGGGCCAAGGCAAGTAGAAGTTATGCCTTCTGCTACTCTGCTTTGTCGACTCTCCTGCTGTTCCTGATTGAGGAACTATAACCAAGGTTTGAACTTCATTCCAATCAGTAGCCGATACCCCCTTTCCCAAGAGAAATCTTTACCTTTCCTCAAAGAGATCATCGGGGTGTCTGAATGGCTGATATTATGGTGAAACCCCTCCCACAGTGTGATGTCGAGACCATAGTCCTGAAAGTATGCGGTCTGTGAACCTTGTTGCATTGTGGGAAATAACGGTTATTTTTCCAACTCCCAAGCAAGCAATATCTTCCTCTCTGCACAGAACGCTCAGTAATGTACATTCCGTACAGATCACCTGGCAGAACTAAAGATGTCACCACCGGTGATAAATTTCAGAATGTACATCATAGAGAGGGAAGATTTTACTATGGGCAATCCCTGACTAAATCTATAAATGAACATTGTAAAAAATATGCAATTTTGTTTATTATTTTATTTTCACTTCAGCTCCTCTTTAGGTTGATGGTAGTTGGATGTATAGATACTTTATCCAACTTCTTATCCTGCTAAACGTGAATCTTGTACACACTACCATATATTCTCACGTATCAATGAACAATCCAAACAGCATCATTGTTTGTCCATTGATCAGGAGTGAATTATTTGGCTAACCAATTGGAAAAGACGATTTTCTCGGTTCCCTTCTGATTGACCATGTTGGTAAATACAGATCAGTCTTGCACACATCGTGGCATATATTCTGCAAGACCTTGCAATATGAGTATTTATGTGTGTGCAAAACACAGCTATCCCTTGTGGTGCGGGTGGTGGGGCAGAGCTCCTCACTGTGTGCACCTGAGAGGACATTTGAGTGTCAGAAGATCAGATGCCAGTATGTGTACATTGGTGTGGTATTGCTGACCAATCAGCTGCCATTCAGGAAAACGGAATAATGATCGTCTGCAAGATCGCCCTCAGATTCTCTTTTGGGTACGCAGACTAAACCTCAAATACAGCAAATTCAACCATGCAATATATTTTGCTGTAATAAAGCCTGCATGATCTATACCCCAAGACTGAGCTTAGAATTTCCAGAGATCCCCATTTGGGCTTTACAGGCACTGATTTATATTCTCAAAACATTGGTGATACAATTGATTTCTAATCAGAATGTTTCTGCTATGTTTATATTATTATAGCCACACTTTACACTGAAGAGCTGCTTCCAGTGCAGGGTCTTTGCGGTTTTATTTTCATGAAATTCAATGTGTTCAGTGCTGTAATGCTTGATATGGAGTGTGTTATGCATACACTTGTCAGTCACTGTGTTTTAATGGCTTCAGGCTTCCTCCTTGGAGACCTTTTCTTATGAAAAGCAGTGAAGCTCGGAACATTGTCTTTGAGAATAAACTTTATGCATGGTGTTGCTTAATTTATTGTTCTTCAAAAATCTGATTTTTGGTATTACATTTTTATTTACGTCTTTTTAAGTTACTTCCTATAACACTACAGTTATTTAATCTAGACCTTTAGCCATAAATTACACTTTACATCAAGTCAATAGGTGTCTCTATTTCCTGCTAGGAATAAAAATATTGTTACCATATCTCTGCATCCTCTGTCAGTGCTGTGGAAGAGGAAGTTATAGCCAGGCATTAAAATGAGCTTGATCTGCTAGTTATCATTTCTATAACGGCAAGAATATATTGTCTTGAATTAAATAAATTCTGTCTCACTGAATTAAAGGATTACGGTAAATGAAAAAAACATAAGATCTAAAGTAAAGTACTGCCATGTATTTAATAATTACCATATTGTACGTGTATATAAACCTGAGTATAAACCGAATTAACTTTTTTACTTCAGAGGCCAGGAAAATTGTTTGACTCAAGTATAAACCTACTGTAGAAACCAATATAGTTTATGGAAGATAAAGGATGCCGCTATAGAAGAGTATTGTTATCTGCTTTGCCATTGTGGCCAAGAACAGCCTAGTGTTCCGATGTGCATGCTGACCTACATATAGGTCTAGCAATCTGGTGAGTCTATATACATCAAGTGTAGTGATGGTTCATTGTGTTACTTCCATGAGAAGATCACTACTGACACCAAGGAATGTGAAGATTATGGACTCTGTATTGTTTGTTGTGTAGCACCACCTTCTTAGTTTATAGTGACTTTGGTGAATAGAAGGAGGCGAACCAACTATAGTTTTCATACTATATCCCTAAAGAAGTGTTGGGTAGCTGTGCAGCGCCAGCTCCCGTACAGAAATTTTTATGATGTAAATGAGCCCTGTGACGAGGTCGTCTTCTGCACAATTTGTGAGCAGACATGTTACATTCAACTTAAAGGACAACTATCTAAGTTAACATAAATGCTAAATGCCACATATATTTTCAGTAATTACTAGCAAATAGCAATACAAAGGCTTTTTTTTCATCTTTTCATATGATGAAAATGACATTACTGTGGGCATTACTATGGGGGACTGAGCTAAGCACATCCATCATACAGAAACAATCTTCACAGGCTCTAATACTGTTACTGTAATCTGTTCAGAATGATAGAAAGCAGAAATATAGCGTCAAAAGTGTGTAAATAATCATCAGCTTAAGCTCTGTTTTCCTGTCTGTGTGTGTCTCTCTGTGCCACACAGTGTAAAATAAACAGTTTATAGCCAGGTAACAGTTCAGCTCTGCCTGCCCCTCACTTCAGTGCCGACACAAAATTGTTACAAAACAGCTGGTAAACAAGGCTTTTTTTCACACAGGCTGTGCTGAGAGACCTCTGAAAAGCATGTTTGTGTTGCTGGCTAAAAGCTCTATAGGTATGTGGGGTTTACAGAAAAAACGTTTTTTGATAGTTCTTTAAATTACAAAGCTATCACTAAATGCACAACCAATGTATGGACTACAAGCCAGGCCTCATTGAGTCTGTCTGAGGACAGTTATATTCTCTACACCTCTTTCAGCTGCTCCAGTGGTGGGCTGCATCATAGCTTTCCATTTCCAAATGTATTTCAGTGCCATCACAGTGTCATCAGCTTTTAACGACTCATGTTTTTGTCGGTTTTTGACTATAGGCAAACACACATTTCCTTTCTAGTTTTAAAATAAAAAGATAAAAAGATCAGATCTCAGCATGTTGGATTACTCTAATTTATAGTATAATTGTTAATGAAATTTGGCATTATTTTGATTTGGCATTCTGTGGTTTAACTCCGTAGGAAAGTGCTTAGAAGTTAAGTAGGTGGAGGAAAACTTTTGAAGCTCTTTGTTACACAGCATGTCTTCCAGTTAACAGTTGTTCCGCAGCACTGCTGGTTGTGTGATGATTCTTACTTTTCTTTGATGTTTCTGTATGGAGTGCCAGCACATTCATTCATTGCTATATATCAGTGGTTCTCAAACTGGGGTCTGCATACCCCTGGGGGAACATCAGTACCTGTCAGGGGGTCCCCCTGGGGCCGCGGACAAAATGGCGGAGAGCCGCTGCATCGGCTAAAATTAATCTCCCCCGTAGCGCGTACGAGCCGGCTCTAAGAGCCGATTCTTTGACACGAATCAGAGGAGCCGTACAAGCCATCTGAAGAGCCGTTTGAGAGCCATACGAGCCGGCTCTTTGATAGGAGCCGGCGCTTGTGCGGGAGATGTGTGCCTAGCTCTCTGATTGGCCCAAATGCTGCCTGTCACAGCAGCGCGTGCACCACCATCGCGGCCAATCGTATCCGCTGTTGTGACAGACAGTATTTGGGCCAATCAGAGAGCTAGGCACACATCTCCCGCACGAGCGCCTGTAAATTGGGCATAGCGGCGCTACGGGGACATTTAATAATTAAATTATGAACTGACCGCTCTGGGAGGGGGGGTTGGTCGTGGGGTGCAGCAAGTGTGATCGAGTTTTTCTGGGGGAGGTGGGGATGGTTGGATAGAGATAGATCTGCTCCGGCCACCATTTTCCTGTAGCCAGGAATAGAGGAGCAGGCCATGGGAAGGGGAGGGGAAGGCAAAGGAGGTGGCAGAGGCTCTTCCGTCCAGCGCTATTTGCAGACTGTTGCTGCATGTGGCTGGACGTGTGAGAGGGAGCTCTCACATTGTGTATCACTGTAATACTGATCCCAGAAGCTTTTCTAAAAGCTATTATTAGGAGAAGGAGGGGTGTTATTATTATTATTATTATTATTTATTTATAAAGCGCCAACATATTCCGTGGCGCTGTACAATGTAAGAAAACAAACAAGGGAGACATAATGATACAGACAATGATACACATCAAATATGAACACTGATACAAGATACAGCACTGCTGATTACAATTTGATTTAACATGATGACTAAAATGTATAAATATCTAACAGTGTGCAAGCAATTAAATTAATAACAGTACATGACACAAAAGGGTGAGAGCCCTGCCCTTGCGAGCTTACAATCTAAAGATGTTATTATTAAGTGGATAGGTAGCCTGGTGGTGGAAAAAAACTGTTCTTTTTTTTTCAATCTTTTTCCTTGCATTGTGTGTGCAGTTATACTGCGTTTAAAAACACACGATTGGTTCGCACGATGGCCAGGGGCCCCGGACCTCTCTCACTGGCCGGGGCCCCAAGGCCAATGCGCGATACCTGGAGGGGAGTGCAGGTGGGCCTGGACCTCTCACACCCAGGCTCTGGACCTCTCACATCCAGAAAACCCACCAACACTGCCTCCATACTGAATGCTAAATTCGACACACACAAGCAATAGAACACAGCAATACATGCATGCAGCTACATTTAAGTCATCAGCAGGTGCTCGTCAGCCAATCAGGATGCACTGTCATACACCCTTTACCTGCCATACCACATCTAGCAGCCATTAGCATTCAGGTGGGAGGCTTCAGTTGGACGCAAATCGCAAGATTGCGTCGCTAGCAGGACCGCCCCGTGCAGGCATCCCTCCCACAGGGGTCCCTCCCTAACCGCTCACCTGTCTGCCATGTCCTAGAGCTGAAAAAAAACGTTTAAAAAGACACGATTGGTTCGCACGATGGCCAGGGGCCCCGGACCTCTCTCACTGGCCGGGGCCCCAAGGCCAATGCGCGATACCTGGAGGGGAGTGCAGGTGGGCCTGGACCTCTCACACCCAGGCTCTGGACCTCTCACATCCAGAAAACCCACCAACACTGCCTCCATACTGAATGCTAAATTCGACACACACAAGCAATAGAACACAGCAATACATGCATGCAGCTACATTTAAGTCGTCAGCAGGTGCTCGTCAGCCAATCAGGATGCACTGTCATACACCCTTTACCTGCCATACCACATCTAGCAGCCATTAGCATTCAGGTGGGAGGCTTCAGTTGGACGCAAATCGCAAGATTGCGTCGCTAGCAGGACCGCCCCGTGCAGGCATCCCTCCCACAGGGGTCCCTCCCTAACCGCTCACCTGTCTGCCATGTCCTAGAGCTGAAAAAAAAAACGTTTAAAAACACACGATTGGTTCGCACGATGGCCAGGGGCCCCGGACGTCTCTCACTGGCCGGGGCCCCAAGGCCAATGCGCGATACCTGGATTTGCGTCCAACTGAAGCCTCCCACCTGAATGCTAATGGCTGCTAGATGTGGTATGGCAGGTAAAGGGTGTATGACAGTGCATCCTGATTGGCTGACGAGCACCTGCTGACGACTTAAATGTAGCTGCATGCATGTATTGCTGTGTTCTATTGCTTGTGTGTGTCGAATTTAGCATTCAGTATGGAGGCAGTGTTGGTGGGTTTTCTGGATGTGAGAGGTCCAGAGCCTGGGTGTGAGAGGTCCAGGCCCACCTGCACTCCCCTCCAGGTATCGCGCATTGGCCTTGGGGCCCCGGCCAGTGAGAGAGGTCCGGGGCCCCTGGCCATCGTGCGAACCAATCGTGTGTTTTTAAACGTTTTTTTTCAGCTCTAGGACATGGCAGACAGGTGAGCGGTTAGGGAGGGACCCCTGTGGGAGGGATGCCTGCACGGGGCGGACCTGCTAGCGACGCAATCTTGCGATTTGCGTCCAACTGAAGCCTCCCACCTGAATGCTAATGGCTGCTAGATGTGGTATGGCAGGTAAAGGGTGTATGACAGTGCATCCTGATTGGTTGACGAGCACCTGCTGACGACTTAAATGTAGCTGCATGCATGTATTGCTGTGTTCTATTGCTTGTGTGTGTCCAGTTATACTGCGTGACTAGTGCAAGGCAATCGTACTGTCACTCCTACCCAGCGCATCACCACATACTTGGAAAAAAACCTGTACAACTTGTTCAATCTTTTTTTATTGCGTGTGCTGTTATAGTGTGACTACTGATAAGAACATGTTTTGGGTGCTGTCCTTTTTTTACATTCATCCACAAACAAAATCAACAAAGACAAAATACTAATACACTGCAAGCTAAAATTAAAGTACAATAGTACATCATTAAGAGGTCACTTTCTTGATCGGTCACTTTGAACATTTTATACTGTGGGATTTTAGTTAATCATTATTTTGGATATCGTGGATAAATTTGTAATAAGAGGACAGAAAAGGAAGAGTGATTCTTCTGAAACAAATGAGGGATGTCAGAGGGAGCAAAACTGTCAAGAAAAGGAGAGGCTATGTGAGGACTGTGATGATAATCTGTCAACAATGACATCCAAATCCTCCACGTCTCATTCTTCTGTAGAGGCTGGTCAAACAAAAAAACAATATTATCATGATGAGTATTTGAAATATGGGTTTTATTATTGCGGTGGAGAAGCAAATCAAATTCCAGTATGCTTAGTTTGTGAACAAAAACTTAGTAAGAACTCCATGAAGCCCAGCATGCTGAAAAGACATTTTGAAAAAACTCATCCAGATATAACAGACACGACAAGACAAATAACATTTATATTGCGCTTTTCTCCTGGCGGACTCAAAGCGCCAGAGCTGCAGCCACAAGGACGCGCTCTATAGGCAGTAGCAGTGTTAGGTAGACTTGCCAAAGGTCTCCTACTGAATGGGTGCTGGCTTACTGAACAGGGAGAGACAAAATTCGAACCCAGGTCTCCTGTGTCAGAGGCAGAGCCCTTAACCATTACACCATCCAGCCACAGATAAACCTCTGTCTTTTTTTGAGGACCTAAAGAAACATTACATAAAAAAGACATCAGCAATGAGATCTGTGTTTCTGAGTGGAAACAAAAAATTAATAGCAGCCTCCCTCAAAGTCCGCTACCATATTGCAGTGCAAGGAGAGGCCCACACAATTGGTAAAAAATTAGTAAAACCTTGTACTATGGATTTATGTGAAACCCTATTTGGCTCAAAAGAAGCAGCAAAAAATAAAGAAGTGCCACTTTCCAATGACACCATAAAAAGAAGAATCACACTTTGTGAAGATGACATTTTAAATCAGCTCCTTGCCAGGCTTAAAGTATCCCCATATTTAGCCTTGCAGTTGGATGAGAGTACTGATGTCAGTGGCTTAGCCAGTGCTATTGGTGTTCGTTTGCTACATTTACAATGGAGAAATGTTAGAAGACATTTTGATCTGTGATGATATGAAAACTACAACTACGGGAGCTGATATCTTTGAAAAAGTTGACCGTTTTTTTCTCTACTTACGGCCTGGACTGGAATAAGTGCATAGACATTTGTGCTGATAGTGCCAAGGCAATGCAGGGTCCTATTTCTGGAGTAGTTACAAGAATTAAGACAGTTGCTCACCCTTCTTGTACTACGTAGTAGCCAGTGTCTAATTCACAGGGAAGGCTTGGCTGTGAAAAACATACCTATAAAACTAAAATAAATTTTCCATTCAATGGTTCAAATTGTAAATTATGTGAAATCTAGTGCCTAGAACACAAGACTGTTTAAGCAACTTTGCAATGAAATGGGCAGTGATTATGATTGTTTGCTATTTCATACAGAGGTTTGTTTGCTTAGTCGTGGAAAAGTGCGGTACGAGTCTTTGTATTACGCAGTGAAATCTTCATGTTTTTGCATGAAGTAAGAACTAAAACAAGTAGTCAAAGTACACGAGACAAACTGCAGAAAATTATTGATTTTATGTCAAATGACACCAATTTGCAGGGCATTGCATACCTATCCGATATATTTGGGAAACTGAACACACTAAATCTGGCACTACAGGGTAAAAATACCACACTTTTCACTGCCCATGATAAAACATCTGCCTTCATAGAAAACATGGTTGCTTGGAAAAGGAGAGCCGAAGAAGGTAAATTTGAGACCTTTGAGACTATGAACACATTCTTGATGGAAAAGGACATACCCATCAACTCGGAGACATACAGGCAGCAATTATTGATCATATTACACTGCTGACTGTTTATTTCCGGAAATATCTTCCTCCAATGATGGACATTGAAAACTACAGGTGGATAGCTAACCAAAAGGTCAAAATACATCTAATCTCTCAGCAAAAGCAGAAGAGGAAATTATTGATATCTCTTGTAGCACTGCACTCCAGGATAAATTTCACACTGTCCCCCTGTCAGCATTCTGGGCTAGATTATCAGAAAGTTTTCCAGATGCAGGAGATGCGGCTATTCGTAAACTTCTACCTTTTGTGACAACATATATGTGCGAATGTGGGTTTGCAAAATACTGTGACACAAAAAGTTAAAAAGAGGAACAGACTTGATGCCTCTGCAGATTTACGCTGTCAGCTGTCACCTCTGATACCAGATTTTACCAAAATTGCTACAAATATGCAACAACAGATTTCGCATTAACTTTTTTAAAATTAAGTATCGACACAGTCCCTGCCTATCTCATTTGTAAACCATGGACTACCTTTATTTCGCTAGTATTTGGCCCCACCCACATCATGTCATGGCCACACCCACTTTTCCCCACAGCTCCACCCACATTATGTCATGGTCACACCCACTTTTTCGCTGCTTCACGCTCCGCCTTATTCTGTAGGGGGTACATTTGTTTAGGGATGACCCACATAGGGGTACATGTGCTGAAAAGGTTAAGAACCACTGCTATATATGATATCACAGTGAATACCAAATGATTCAATAGAGATTCTAAGCATCAATTCCTTAAATTGTTAACTAACACAGCCCAGATGTGTATGTGATGCTTCCAGAGTAGTTGCAATGCAGCTGGTTTGCATCATGTTCTGAAAACGCCAATGTGACTTACAAATACAATGCGTAGATAAGCAGTGTCAAAGTAACTCTGAACTGTTACACAATTTACATGCCACAAGTGACACACACTTTGCTCATTTAGAGACGCTTAAATAAGTTTGTTAAGCAAAGAGCTTTGTAATTGAAGAATAATCAAATAGTGACGAGACATATCACTTTATACAGCGGTTCAGTAGGGGTTGGTTACACTTCTTTATGATTCTGAGGGCTGGGATCCACTAGAATGATTGTGACTGCATTTATGAATCGTCGGCTATTCCAAAAATGCTTTACCAATGAAAATGAATTGTGGTGAACCTACTAGAGCGATTGTGGCAATCGCAGGACATGCAGCATTCTGGTCGTGTTTGTGCTCCAATTCAAAGCATACAAGCATTTCAAAATTTTGAATCACTTTTCAAAGCGATTTTGCAGTGATTTGGGGGCCGAATGTTTTATTTTTAAAAAAATAAAGTTTAATATACTCACTGGGTGTCCTGATATGCGGCTTTCACCTGTAGCCCCACCCCCTAGCAGAAGAGATCACAGGTGCTTCTCTGATTGGAGCTAGAGTAGCACCTATGACCTCTTCTGCTGGAGGGTGGGGCTAAGGGCGGAAGCTGGACATCTGGACTCCTGGTAAGTATAATCAGCTTAATTTACACACCCACGCACAAAATGCAAATCGGAAGCGCTGTACAGTGTCACTTTAAAACGCTGAAAATTGTGGTCACTTTGGTCCAGCAATCCTAGTGGGTCCCTGCCCTAAGGGTTTAAAGAGAACACGAGGTGAGAGACATATAGATGCTGACATTTATTTCCTTTTAAACAATGCATATTTCCTGCCTATCCTGCTGACACTTTGCCTCTAATACTTTTATCCGTAGACCCTAAACAAGCATCCAGATCAGATGTTTCTGACAAAAATAATCACAATATTAACTGCATGCTTGTTTCAGATGTGTGATTCAGACACCACTGGAGCCAGAAAGATGAGCAGGACTGCCAGACAACTGGTATTGTTTAATGGGAAATAAATATGGCAGACTCCATGTGTCTCTCACCTTGGGTTCCTTCATGTGTAGGCTTTACCACAATTTTGCCAGCCTTGGTTGGATAAGTCTGGCTAATCCCATTTGCTTGAACTCCTACAAAACCAGGACAAGTAAAGAAAGTGCTGTATTGCTCACTGTTAACAGTGACAGAAAACATGGTGGAACTCACCCCTTGAGATCGAACAGGCAGCAGAGTCGGGAGTAGGCAGGGCAGTTTGAAAGTCATCCAATCCAGTCAGAGATCAGTAGCCAGAGAATAGTGGTCACACAAGCAAATATCAGAAGCTAGAGTATTGGGCGCACAGAGTGAGTAAAGTACCAAGGATCAGGATTACGCAGAGTCAAAATAAGCAAGGCAAACAAGACCAGTGAAACCTGGAGTCTGTACAAAAATCATCCAACTCCGACTCCTCAGTTTATGAAGAGTCTTACTCCAGGTACCCAAAATTGCCCCGACTCTGACTCCTCGACTCCAACTCCTTAGTCTAATTTTTATAAAGGCTATGGATTTGGTTCAAAAATCATCATACTCAGTTTATTGAAACCACCGACTTTGACTCCAGGTACCCAAAATTACTCTGACTCCACAGCCCTGGTTGTATCTGCATCTGCCAACTCCTCTTCAAAGTCAGTTTAGTTTTTTCTCGGTTTATTTTTCCATGAGGTATAAGATTCAAGTTTCAAGACTTCTTTCAAGACAATTATTCACCATTTGCCAGTATGAGCTTTAAGGATTTTCAGAAGCAATATCTCAAACCTCTGAGAGATCCATCAGTGTACAAGTGAACACAACTACTATTCTTCTATATGTGGAGTGATCCAGAATTGCACATGAGGCATTACAGAGCTGTACCAACTTATCTCAAATATCTGAGTAGAAATCAATGCCAGTTGAGCATTATTTTCCAGTTGACCAACCTCCAGATCATTTCTCATACACACATTATTGCATAACAACACTATAATCCCCCTCAATCTCTTCGTCTGTAAGGCCAGTCTATTATTCACTAATTGCTCGATCTGTCCACATTGGCACATTCAATTTTGAAATATATCCTGCCAGTTCCCACCTAGATTTGTCAGCATTAGGTGATCTGATGTTTTCGTTCTCAACCTGTCAGTTTTTATTTATTTATTTTGCGAGTACGCCAAGGGTAATATGTCATTGATGGAGAAGTGCTCTGTAAAGAAAAATGTCCAGACTGCAAGGCTGTGAGGCTACAAGGCTTAGTATTGTTATCCCAGGCCTTTGATAAGCTGATATTCTGGCATCCCTTTCCAAAAACATCTATCATTCTGTATTGAAAATGTGTCATAATTTGCAAGCCAGAAATGAGATGTGAGGTTCAAAGGAATCTATACTTAGCAATATTTCTTTATTACTTCCTAAAGTAAAGCATTTAATACTAATAAATCATTTGCAAGTCAGAAGTTACAGGGCAGCCGACTTCAAAAGAATTAAATTGTAAAAATGACCCCAATCCAGAGACCTTGTATCAGGACTGAGAAGATAAAGCAGATGTCACCAGATGCCAACATAGACATGCAGTTAAGGAATTTAGAAGTCATCTTGTTTTGTGAGGTTAACATATTGAAATATTGAAGTATTAAAACTGAAAAACTGCCTTTTTCCTGCCACGGTTTACACACTTTGGAAAAGAAAATTTAAGCCAAAGGAACTTGCAGGGATGATTTGACAGCTGACTAATTTTACCAATGGCCTTTTTCATAGTCTTTATGGCAGCCTACGTGGAGAAGGTAGTCAAAGGTAAAGTGGTGGGCAAGTTGGAAAATGTTGGTCAATCCTTCGTCTTCCTTGAATTGCAACGTGAACAGTTAATCCTGCTCAAATGCCAGTTAACGTGAGTGTGTGTGTGTGTGTCACAGAGTATACTTATTTTTATCACCTAAATGATAAAAGCTCCTACAAATGCTCTGTAAAAAAGCTACGTACACATGTCTGACTTTAACAAACTACCAGTCGTCAGACCCGCCCGTCAGTTTGCTCGTGTGTATAGTGTGTCATCAGGCTGATAAAGCTGGTTTTGACTGATTCGCTCGGCAGATCGGTCAAAACCAGCCTTATCAGCCTGCAGACAGACTGTACACCGGCAAACTGTCGTCAGAACGGCAGCCCCGCAGGCGGGTCTGACGACCGGTAGTTTGTTAAAGTCAGAGGTGTGTACAAACCTTGTCATTCGTGATATTTTCCAATAACAGCTTATGGAATGATTACCTATGAAGAGACCAGCTGCAATTATAACAATATCCTTAGCTACTGTTGCCAAGAAATCTCAAATGACACAGAAATATGTAAAGGAAAACTCCTGACACAGAAATATGTAAAGGAAAACTTCCTCTAGGAACTGCAGTGAAAATACAGTAATGAAAAAAATGCTTAATTTTTACAATAATTATTTATAAATGATTTAATCAGTGTTTGCTCATTGTAAAATGTTTCTCTCCGATTTACATTCTGAAATGTATATCTGGTGGCAGCATCTTTACTGCTGGCAGGGGATGCCTGTGGAAGGAGATGCTGCTTTTTGGCAGTTAAAAACAACTGTTATTTTCCCCACAATGCAACAAGGCTTCCACCTAGGACCTAGGTGCTAACATCACACTGTGGGAGGGGTTTCACCGCAACATAAGCTATACAGACCGCCTTACAATCTATTAAAAAAAGTAGAAAATTTCTCCTGGGAACGGGGATATCAGCTACTGATATCAGTTCTCTTTTAAGAGTATCTCTCAGTTACACGAGTTACTGTCACACTCACCATCTGGGTCTTCCACGGGGCTCTCGGGTGCGTCCTCTAGTGCTCACAAGCGGGGGCTCTCTGGTCCTTGTAGTCCCTCTCCCAGCGCGGCGTTTGGCGCTGCGCGCAGCGCAAGTGCGCAAAGTACTGCACGCGTATAGCGTTGCGCGCGCTCTGCGCATGCGCAGGGCGCTAATTTTGGCGCCAATGCACAGTATAAAAGCAGCACTGCCCCTAACTGCAGTGCTGCTCGTTCTGACAGTTTGGCTAGCCTGTTGGTGAACCGTTGTTCCTGTCTACTATTATTCTGATCTGATCTCCTGTTGTGACCTTGGCCTGTGACCCTGGCTACTGCTGATCTCCGCCTGCCCCGACCTTTGGCTTGTCTTCTGGATTACAGTTGTGTGCTGCCCGCCCTGACCCTTGGCTTGTGACCCCGACTACTGCTGATCTCCGCCTGCCCCGACCTTTGGCTTGTGACCCCGATCTACGCTGAACTCAGTTTACCCTGGACCACTGGATCTCGTCTGACTACGCTTCCTCCACTATTAGTGTCTCTGTTCTCCCAACCACTTGCTGAGGTAACTCCAGTAGTGACCTGGTAGGGCACTAGGCAGCTAAGTTCCACATCCCCCTCCTGGGGGTGTGGTCCTGCACTCCCCTCAAGGGTGTGTGGGTGAAGACCCGTGGTCACCTAGACTCCACTACTGGGTAAAGCCTCTTCCATCGTGGGAAGGTCAACAGGGACTGAATAGAAGTTTCCAGTCAGTCCTTAACAGTTACTAAAATTAATTATTTCTTCTATTGAAAAAAAAACTGTGTAATAATAGGGTGGGATAAATGGTAGTTTTACACACCTCCTTTCAGTTGTGTTGTGTCTGATGAGCTGTTTCTTTAAAAGTGACCATACACTTATAAATTGCCACATGATGTGTCAAAATGGTTGATTCCTCTGTAAATCGTAACCTGATCAGAGAGGAATTGATTCCCACCACACACAGCACATAGATATTTAGTAGAATTCGACAGGAAATCTATTGAAGATCGATCAGACTGCAGTGCTGCACTGTTCGATGTAGTGCATCACCTGTTGATCTGTCACCGCTCCCGCACTACAGACTGATGCAAATCTGCTGTCCTGTCCAGTCGATAGAATTGAGCAATCACTGGTAAAAATCTATTGAAGTTTGATAGATCAGAAATGTTTGGGGAATAGATTTCTGGCAGATTTATTTAGATGGATTAAATCTGCCAGGAACCAAACAGAAATATTGATGAGGGCCACCTTCAGTTTATCCAGTTGTTGTCATACCAATATGCTTCTTTATCAGTGTCATTTAGAGAGTGGGCATGGCAGATCTCTGAGGGTGCGTTTCCACTAACGCGAATTTGCATGCGTTCCCCGCATGCAAATTCGCATAACCAATAAAAGTGAATGAGCCTGTGTCCACTTGTCAGGAAAACGGAGCGTTTTCTTGTGCAGGAAAAATCTGCTCAGCAGAGCCATCCGAATTCGGACACCGCACACGCATGCGATTCGCATACAATGTATTTAATAGGGAATTTGCATGGTGTTTTTTCATGCGAATTTTCATGCGAATTCGCATACGATTTCGCATGGAATCAATGAAAAAGCACACAGGCACTGACATGGTTAAATTCGCACACAGCGTCATCCATGCGAAATCGTATGCGAATTCGCATACAACCGCATGCGATTTTGCTCCTGCATGCGAATTCGTCCGCGGAGAATCCGCGGCGATTTCCCACCGCACTAGTGGAAACGCACCCTAAGTCACATCATGGGACATTCCTGAACAGCTACGTCGGCCAAGCTCTTCCTTACATGTTTACAGGGCTTACAATGTTTGCAACTGATAACATTTACAGGACTTTTCCCCCCAAATCCAACCGCTTAATAAATTATCTGTTTGATTTTTTATATGTGAAAAACTGTACATGATTTAAGACCATGGCCTCAATTCACTAAGATCCTGCTGGAGATAAGGCAAGAGAAAACTTACCTCCACACAGTGAGAGAGTTATCTTATCTCTTCATTCCTTAAGTTACCTTCTCTGTAGTTAATTTACCTCCTCTTTAGTTATTTTCACACGCAGTTAATTAACAGCCTGTCTTTAACTCTGGAGTTATTTTAAGGATTGGAGAGTTAACTTAAAGACAGAAGAGTTAACTTTAGCTTTGCCTGAGGCAAAATGTTTCCTGAATACTACATGCCTTATCACCATGGTAACAACTCTAGAAACGTTATTAAAGACAGGAGATAAGCTTAGTGAATTGAGGCCCATGTGTGTATATATAAGTTTTACATGTTTCAATAGTGGATTGTATGAGTTTACCTTAAACGCTAAATTAATATATGGTCTATATCTGATTGGAATAGACCATTTGTACATCACTCTAATAGAGGTGAACTATTCTTGGATATGTTTCCCTCCCTTCATTTTCTAGTGTGTATTTTTTATCCTTATTTTTAGATGTGATTATCAAATACTGCTATGTTTTATTTTAGGATGATAGATTTTAATGAGTGCCATCCTTGTTCTTGTTTTTTAACCACCTTAATGGTATGGACGAGCTCAGCTCGTCCATTACCGCCGCGGTGGATCTCTCAGCCCCTGGTGGGTCTTTTTTTACAATTAAAAAAACAAAACACGCAGCTAGCACTTTGCGTGTTTAATTCGATCGCTGCTGCCGATCCGCCGCTACGCGCCGCGAAAGAGGGCCCCCCCAACCCTCAGCGCAGCCTGACGAATCACCGCCAGGCTGCGCTATGGTGTGGATCGGGACTCCCCATGACGTCGATGACGTCATTCCGATCGTCGCCATGGCGACGAGGGAAGCCCTAACAGGAAATCCCGTTCAGAGCGGGATTTTCTGTTGGGTATGATCACTGGCAGCGATCGGAGGGGTGGGTGGGATGGCGCAGGGAGGGGGGAATCATGTAGCTAGCGCTAGGCTAGCTACATGATAAAAAAAAAAAATAGGTTAAAAAAACCCACCCACTGCTGAGCGCTGCCAAAAAATAGAACGCCAGGGTGGTTAAAGCACGATACTTGACCTGAAGAAGCGACTTTTTGATCGCGAAATGTGTTGTCCAAAGTGCGAAATAAATGATTTATCATTTTCTCTGTTTATGAGTCTTCATATCAGGTAAGACTTCTTACTCTTACCTTAGCAAATTGATATCATTATTAACCTTCCTGGCGGTAACCCCGTAGTTCGGGGTAAGCTGCGCAGGAGGTTATCTCAGGCCCTGCTCGGCCGATTTTCCTAATTTTTTTTTTGCTGGACGCAGCTAGCACTTTGCTCTTTGCTAGCTGCGCCAGCACACCGATCGCCGCCGCCCCGCTCCCGATCGCCGCTATCCGTCGCGGTGCCCCCCCCCCCCCAGACCCCGTGCGCTGCCTGGCCAATCAGTGCCAGGCAGCGCCGAGGGGTGGATCGGGACTCCCAATGACGTCATCCCGCCCCGTCGCCATGGCGACGGGGGAAGCTCTCCAGGAAATCCCGTTCTTTGAACGGGATTTCCTGATCGGAGATCGCTGAAGGCTCGCTACATGATTTAACAAAAAAAAAACACACAAAAAAACTGCTGCGCTGCCTCCTGGCGGAATTTTTCATACCGCCAGGAGGGTTAACAACCTTGAATCCTATGGGCACCTCCTACAGTGTTTTTTACTAGAGGTTTTTATAGGGTGTCTCTTTTCCGGGAGCAGCGACCAACAAGGCCGAGTGGAGACGGTTATTCTCCACGTGCACTGATAGTGGTTGCCATCATAAGCAACCCACACTTGTTTGTATATTTTCACCTATACTCGACCATATACTAGTACAATAATACACGATATCGGGGTCCCGGTGTCCTGGTGTTTTTTGTATCCGCTAGTCGAATTTACTCTGTATATTGTACATTGCATGTTTGTTTTAATTAAAAGATAAAGAATTTGAAGTAAACAGAATTTTATAGCATTTATATTGACAACAAAGAAGTCTTGTGTGAACTTTTATGTGGATAAGATACGGCCACGGATGGTCTGTGCAGGATTCTATTGGATACAGTGACTAGTCTTGGTCATCATTTAGTTTGGATTTTAAAATGTTGCATTCGTATTGTGAGCCACTGACTGTGCGCTCTGCTTTCTATGAAACTTCTCTGGAGAGTAAATATAGAAAAAATGAAAGCATCACATTGCTTCCATTATTCCTATTATATGTATTTATTTCAGCTATGTTCAGTCATGCTTGGCTAAATGAATCTAACATAAACAGGAATGTTGAGAGCAATTAGAGCGTTGCTTAAAGCTGTGTTTATCTCTGTCATATAAGCTGAAGTGCACAGCCGGTATCTCCACCTGTTGTTGTACTGCCTGATGTATCCTACATCTAGGTGCAGATTTCACATGTCATTAATCTCTGTTTTCTCTTTCAGTGTTCAGTGTGGATTGCAGCACTGTGGAGTGCCCCCCAGTCCAGCAAGTTGTGTGCCCAGCAGATAGCTATGAAACGCAAGTCCGACTGACAGCTGACGGATGCTGCACGTTGCCAACGAGGTTTGTCAACACTGCTTTGCTTGTCCACATGTTTGTATAGCACTGGCATGCTATACTGTCTAGAGTTCATAGAGCTATTGAAGGACTGTGCATTAATTAGTCCCTGAGTCCCTCAAAGGAGTGTATGTGCAAGTGGTTTATGGACATATGGCATGTGCCAAAAGTATCATAATACAAACTTATTAATAAGGCATGCTCCACATGTTCGTGGGTCGGGTGATAAGATAGACACCAAAAATTAAGTTGCTGTTTTAAGAGACAGAACCTGGATCGATTCTAGATAAAAGAAGGTTCAGGGCAACAGTTATCATACCCGCCCAGTACAGTGGGATTAGGTGCCCTGCCCCCCCCCACCTCCGTATTTATCAATATCAAGTTTTAGAGCCACCCCATCCCCCAGCATAGCAGTATTAGGTGCCATGCCACCCCCCTCACCTGTCCAGATGGCGCACTTCCTCCTTCTTTCTGTAGCATCCTTCCGTCTCCACCTCTGCTGTTGCCTCTCCTCTATTCCCTGCAGGCATATACGTACTGGGAACATTCTTCTGATCTTACACACAGCTGTATGAGTAAACTGAACTATTGATATACTCTTTAGTCAGGGAGGTCTGCTGGTCCCAGTTTTTCCCCAGCCTCGGCTGTTTCTTAGCAAGGGGCGCCTGCAGTGAGGGCAACTGTGGAAAGTCAGATCGGTAATTCAAAGGACAGATGATGCCATCTAATATGAGTTGCAAATAATTTGGCCGTGGGTATAAGTGTTAACAATTTAGTGTTAAAACTTTTAACTTGGCCTTGGATGTAAGCAATTCATTGTTAAAACTTTAAAACTCAGTTATAACAATGTTAACACTTATACCCACTTGTACCTATGACCAATTCATGCTAGATGGTGTAATCCGACCTTTGAAGTACCAGCCTGGCTTCCCACAACCGCACTCACTGCAGGCGCCCTTTGCCGACACTTTCAAGGCTGTGGAACCACTGGAACAAGTGGACCTTCCTGACGAGAAGGTAAACTGCCACCTGTGGCTCAGGTTCAAGACGCCTGGTCCCTGACATAGGCCTCAATTCACTAAGCAGTTTAGACTAGTCTACTGATGGTTTAGTGTAAATCAGTTGCATCAAGAGGGAATTCACTAATAATTACCAAATGTTTTAGACCTGGTCTAAAACATTCGGTAATTGGGTGGGTAAAGTAGGCGAAATGATCAAAATATGCAATTCGCAAATGAGTAGCTTTGACTGACATCCTTCTCCTCTGATGAGCTCTCCTCTGGATACAATTAAACTCATGCATATTTAATTCAAAAGATTCCATCCTCACATCTAAAATACCTCACAGAATTACTTTACCGACAGAAATCAGCTGGTCTAATCTGTCAGAAAAAAGTGGGTGTGGTTACTCCTTGTTTGCCTTTGTGAATTGCATCTTTTGATCATTTCCCCTGCTTTACCGACCTAATTACCGAATGTTGTAGACCAGGTCTAAAAACAGGTCTAAAACATTACACTAAACCATCAGTAGACTAAAAACCATCAGTAGGCTAGTCTAAACTGCTTAGTGAATTGAGGCCATAGTGGGACAAAGCACATTTGCTGGCTAATCCATATGGGTGTAGCAGCCAACAGATGAGGCAAGATCAGTCCAATAACTGGTTGATTGTCCATGACATCTTTAGCCTATTCCTTTCTTCTGTGTGTAATAGCACAATTGTTTGTGTTAATACATTTGTTTTCTTTTCCCCTCTATCAGGGGTGTAAAACTCAAATACAGAGTGTGTTGAAATTGGAAACTGGGACCAAGTTGCAGGCCATCCTCAATGTCAAGTGGCCTCCTCCCTCTCTTATACAGTTCCTTGGTGTCTAATGCCCCCCCCCCCCCATTCCCCATGCAGTTTCCTGGTGTCTAGTGGTACCCTGCCTACATTATACAGTCCCTTTTGTCTAATGATCCGCCATACAGTTCCCTGGTGTCTAGTGGCTCTCTCCCCTGTACTGTACCCTGGTGTCTAGTGACCCCCTCCCTTATACAGTTCCCTGGTGTCTATTGGTCCTCCTTTCCTCCCCTATACAGACTCATGTGGTCTAATGACACTCCCTCCCCTTTAAAGTTCCCTGGTGTCTAGTGGCCCATCCCTCCCCTATACAGTTCCCTAGTGTCTAGTGACCCCGCTCACTTCACCATGGGGCTTTATAGTTTCGGTGCTTGAGGGCCAAATAGAATGCAAAGTGGGCAAACTGCTTGTGGAACAAAATTTGAAGGCACTGCGAGGCATATTTGACCTGTATGCCCTATATGAAAACTGTTAGGTTATTGTACTTACCATGTAAAGCAAGCTCACCTCAGTCCATGAAATTTACTTTCTATTGTATTTTTTCCACTTGGTATGATTCATGTTTGATACATTTATTTTAATGTTTATTTATATACTGCAAAGCGTCTGTTCTTTGGCTACTTTGGAATAAATTACTGTAATTTGTTTTTTGGACATAAAAGTTAACTTGATGTAAAAACTGCACTACCGCAAAATACGGTTGCTTTTACAAACAGCCAGTTTTTTACTTTTATGTTTTATAAGAAAATATTAAACATCTATATAAAATGTTATCATTTCATTTCAGCAGTGTTGTCAGTGGTTTGAATGCTGGCCAACCGCCAGAAACGTAATGGGCAGGGAACAGCGTAATGATAGAGTAAGCGGGAGTTTTACATATTATTAACCATCATATCTTCAAGTTAAAGTGTGGGAGTCTGCATGGGGACTAATGATTAGGTAACACGCCGCCACTGTCTGTGACGCCAACTCGCCTTTCCCGCTTACAAGAGAAGGTAAGGAAAATTCCACATCACGTAACCCAGGTAAAAAAATTGAGTAACGGGGACAGTCAAGAAACAAATTAAGGGTAATTCATTGGCATTGTGTTTTCTGTTTAACGGTGAAAAGAAGCTGCCTGTAGCTGGCGTTTAATTCAAAATAATCAAGTTGAGAGATTTCTCAAAGCATTAATCATCTGCGAGACAGATTTATAACCTGGCTGTTAATAGCCTAATTTCATAACATGCTGAAACAGAAGCTCTGGGGAGAGTTTAAGATACGACTGGTCGGTAAATCTCCAGGCCGATAGCTTGGAGAAGAGGAACCGGGATTCTGTTGGGAGGAAAAGGGAGGACAGGCAAGAAATACACACAAACTGCTGCAATTAAAGCACATCCCCACTTAGTAATGTATATTGGATTTGCCATAAAGGAAGACATGTAATTTCATGTCTAGATATTTTTTACGGCTCTCTCATAGTTCAATGGGTATGTTTAATAACTTTTCAGATTTAACCCAACAGTGTAAAATGCGCAGTAAAATATAGCTCAGATATGAGATTCCTACAGCAAAGAGATGATGGAATCTAATAGACAATATCTCAGAGGCAGCACTATGTTGTTCTTAATAGCACAGTGATTGCAGAGGAGCATATTGCAGAGCCTCAGATATTGGCATTACAAGACATACCGGTACTTAGGAGGCTTACATTGTTAACTTGCCCTGTCCTCTTGGTGAGCTTATCAGAAGTCATCAGTGCATGAAGGTGGTTTATTTTGTGAGTGTTTGACTTTGTAGCAATTAATTTATGCATAGCTGGGGGGTTTGCCTGCTAGTTGGCTCTCAGCCAAGTAATTAAAGTGTCTCTTTAGTGAAATTGATGCGGAGGCTGTCTATTTTTCTTCTTAAACAATGCTAGTTACCTGGCTTTATTGCTAATCTTTCTGGCTTAAAGGACAACTGAAGTGAGAAGAATATGGAGGCTGCCATATTGATTACCTTTTAAACAATGCCAGTTGCCTGGCAGCCCTGTTGATCTGTTTGGCTGTGGTAAGGTCTGAATAACACCAGAAGCAAGCATGCAGCTTATCCAGGCATTTGACATTATTGTCAGATCTGACTGATCTGCTGCATGTTCAAGGTCTGTGGTTGAAAGTATTAGAAGCACAGGATCAGCAGGGTAGCCAAGCAGCTGGTATTGCTTAAAAGGAAATAAATATTGCAGCCTCCACATCCCTCTTGCTGCAGTTGTCCTTTAAAGGATACCAGAGACGAACAATAGTCAAAATGTTATACATACCTGGGGCTTCCTCCAGCCCCATCCGCACGGATCGCTCCCATGTCGTCATCCTCAGCCTTCTCTGGCTAAAGTTACAAGACCCGGTACCGCAACTGGATAAGGTTGAGAATGGCAGCATGGGAGTGGTCTGTGCGGATGGGGCTGGAGGAAGCCCCAGGTATGTATAAAAGTTTGACTATTGTTTGTCTTTGGTACATTTTAAGTAGTGCCTGAATCTCTCATATGAAACAAGCATCCTGTTGGTGTAGAAAGACTTCATTCTTATTATCAGCCTGTAGCTATCAGGGGTGGAGGCTGATGATCAGCAGTTCAGACAGGAAATCAGCATTGTTTAAAGTGGACGCAAATTCTTGCACAGGACAGAAAGAAAACATAGAGAAATGCACCCTGTATGTATTTAGATAGTTTAACCTGTCTAATGCCCCCCTCATATGTGTCTAATCACAAGTTGCAATTTGATCCCTCAGCTGTGGACAAGATATCACCAGCAACTACTGTATGTGAAGTGGGAGTAAAAGGAAGTAGTAATACATGAGTGTTGGTTTTGCACCTTCTTACGTGTTGCATTGCTGTAACAGAGTTCATTAAAAATAAGCACAGCGGTAGCTTTATCCTGAGCAGGGGCGTAGCAATCACCCCTGTGATCCCTGCCATTGCAGGGGGGCCCAGAGACTTTGGGGGCCCGTTCTCCTCCCTCTCCCTAACCGCAAGTGCAGCCAATTAGCAAAAAAACCCCTCCCTGTTTGCTCACAAAAACTGTGTGCGGGAGTGTGTGTATTTTCTTCCTGCTTCCAGCTGCTGCTGTACAGCAAAACACTCTCTCTGCTGCCATTCTCCGGCTCCCGATCACATGACCCGCATGGGGTTCAGGGACCATGAGGGCCCCATGCTATTATTTTTGCAGAGGGGCCCTATTAAGTCTAGTTACACTCCTGATTCTGAGGTTGTGAAGGAGACTGAAGCAAAATGAATCCGTCCTTTCACACCACCTGCGTTTTTCCAAACACAAGTACAGTAAAGTCACAGTTCAAATGGTGGGGATTTTTCTAAAAAGGCAATTGTAACGCTGCTGCATATTTCCTGCATTTTGATTGAGGCCAACATAGTGAAAATTACAAAACACAAAACGCATTTGAATTTAGCAATTGTGCTTTGCAATTTTTGGTGTGAAAGAACCCAGAGCAAACCAGTCAGTTGTTTTCTCATACAACAGCTGAAGCATGATTGGCTGCTTTCATCAACCACTTCTGCTTCACATTTTACACCAAGCTTCAGTGTCTACTATAGAGCCAGGTGGAGGGCTTTACCATTAGCTTTTGGCCCACCACACAAGCTTCTGGTATTTCTCCAAAACCTGACTGACATCCCCACACTGTCGTTGTAGAACCAGATCTTCTGTTGGTTTAAATAACTACTTGTTTGCCTTCCTGGGACCTCAGCCAAGCCCTTTGTGTGTGTTTCTCAGACACTGAGGCACTCTGCATCATTTTATAGCGTGCATTTACTTAAGATATATAGACTTTGTAACAGTTTCTCTTCCAAGTACTGAACACCTTTCTTGAAGGTAATAATTGGCTGTGTCATCACACAGGAACAGGACCTGTTACTGATACAGGAAGTCAGACACCTCCAGTATGTTTTGCTTGTAGTGTTATCTTCACTTTATCACTTACATGGTTAAAATGTACAAACATTGGGTGCTAAAATGAGCTTTGACATCTTGTGAAGCCGAAACGATGCTAAATGCCAAGAAATGAGATTTAAATATCTCTAACCTCTTGTCTGTTTACCAGCATCTCCTCATTTCCCAGTGATTTATTCCCTTTCTCGTAATGCCTTCAAAGAAATACCTTGAAACATATTGGATTCCATATGTGACACACACACACAACCCTATTACTGTCACCATAAGCCACACTGATTTAAGGGGCCGTATAGGAGGACACAACAGCATGCATGCTGGTCCGTCTCACTAAGAAGGTATTAAATAAAAGTGTGGCCTGTAAACATACATCTTGTTTAGCACCTGTCCGGTCACTGGAAAATGAATTGACATTCATCATGTGTAATAGATGGCGGCAACCATGCGTATTAACTTGTTGGAGTCACAGGAAGATGGGGTTGCTTTTCCACTTCAACTCTAATAGTGTACATTTTTCATTGTGACTAAAAATTTCAATCTGGCAATAAACACAACATCCATTTCTTTCTTTCAAAGCAAAAGAAGATGAACATTGAGGCTAGTTTTCAAAAGGTTCCTGCAGGCGTCTACAAATAAACTGTACCTTTACAAACATTAGTGTTACGTAAGTGCCGTCTGCGAGTTGCCTCTGCCAAGCTTGTGCAGAGGTGTAGAGCAGTGTGCTTGTCACGGGTTAGGTGTGTCCCTTTGTAGGAGTCTGTCTTACTGGAGGGCAGTATGAACCAAAAGAAGCAATCATTACCCAATCAATATCACAGCTGGGTCACTGCAACATTTACTGCAATGATTGTAACAAAATATCTGTCAATTTTCTCCTGAGCAATAACGCATTCATAATTATTGATATCAATGATAAAAGAGAAGCAGTTTACACTTGACACTGCTATTAGAATGATGTTGTAGTTTCATTCAGATTGCATAATGCTGTATTTGTACAGAAAAGCATCAGACATGCAGTTTTATGAAGATAAGAGCCACACAGTTGGCTCTGAGATGAGGCTGACGCCCGTTTCATGCCGACTGGTATGTCTTCCGAGCCTGCAGAATGCAACTGTTGAATAAATCCGCATCATTCTGATCGCAATACCAAGTATAAACGGTTTCCCTTTTACCATTCATATCTGCCTTGTTTCCATATAACGACGCTTGGAGCACGCTTATCAAACAGACTGCTGCGTGATCATTCACTTTTCTATTCATGTTAGTTTTGTTAGTTGTTTTTTTTGTAGCGCCACCTGTTTGCTTTTTTTTTTGACAAATAATTATTGATATTACATCTCTAAAGATTCCTGAGATTTGTTTCATACCGTTTATGGACACTTTCCAGTGTACAGCTTCTTGTTCTCCATGTGCAGTAATACTGCAGAACCTCTGCTTTCTGTCTACCCTCCTGAGCAATATTCATATATCTGTGATCTGTTATCTACACACCAGTAGAGATGGCTCGAACCTCCGGTTTTCGGTTCATGAACCTCAAACGCGAACTTCCACAAAAGTTCGGTTTGTGCGAACTTTCGCAAACCGCAATAGACTTCAATGTGGAGGCGAACTTTGAAAACTACAAACATTTATGCTGGCCACAAAAGTGATGGAAAAGATGTTTCAAGGGGTCTAACACCTGAGTTTTTGCATGGGGGAGTGGGATACATGCCAAAAGTCCCGGGGAAAAATTTGGATTAGACGCACAGTAACGTTTTAAGGGCAGAAATCACATTGCATGCTAAATTGTGGGCCTAAAGTGCTTTAAAACATCTTGCATGTGTATACATCAATCAGGTAGTGTAATTAGTGTACTGCTTCATACTGACAGACCAAACTCACTGCGTAACGTACCGCAAACAGCTGTTTATGTAGTGACGGCCGTGCTGGACTGGTGCACACCATGGCCAGAGTACAGGCGATAGCGGTTTTTTTAAGCCCATATGGTCGCCAGGCTGAGGTAGCTCAATGACAGAACAACAGTGACTGTCCAGCTGATCAAATTTGGTCTGTCCACAATGAAGCAACGACCTTATTATCTTGGGTGTGCCCCTCCCGAGACACTCAGCCGGCGGTCATTGCTTCATTGTGATACGCAAGCCCCTTCACTGCGGCAAGGTAGCGATCACGAAGGGGAATTGACACATGTACATGCCTTTTGTTTTGTTGTTGCAGCTGCAGTGCAGACTGAAAAATTAGGCAGGCATGTACACGCACCAGAAAAATTATTATAGCAACCTTAAAAATTCAGGAATCCGCCTGGAGTCCTGGACCCTGTTGATGGTGGCGGAGAAGGCAGTCAAGAGGCCTTCAGGCAGAGATGCTGTGTGGGGAGCGACTTAGTCTTGGGGCAGGCAGTCACACGGCATGCAGGTAGAGATGCTGTGTGTGGGGACTGACTTAGACTTCGGGCAGGCCTGACCGTGCTTTGCAGACCACGTGGTCAGATGGACCCTTGACCCAACGCTGTGTGCCAGAGATGACACCACTTGCCTTTCAACATCACAGTACAGTTTGGGTATCGCCTTTTTTGAGAAATAATTGCGGCCTGGTATCTTCCACTGCGGTGTGTGGCTTTGCTTTTGTGTGCTGCTTTTCCTCAGGTGGTCATCCCATTGCAGTTTGTGCTTTGTCATCATGTGCCTTCGTAAGGAAGTTGTCCCTACGCGGCTCTTGGTCTTTCCACGGCTCAATTTTTGGCGGCAGAGAGTACAGATAGCATAGCTCTCATCTGAGGCAGACACACAAAAAAATGTCCACACTGCTGAGCCCTGGGGTGATGGCACTTTGGTGGTGGCGGTCGACTGAGTGTTGAGTGGGGTGCCAGAATCAGAGCAGGAGGAGGAAGATATGTCACGCTTCCGTGCAGAAGCTGAGGAAGATGAGGTGTTCTGTGATAAATAGTCAACTACATCCTGTCAATCTTGGGGGGTTGATGGCACGTGCCTTCTGAACACTGTACTTTGGTCCAGGGCTGCACGAAATCACGACAGCACGACCTCGAACAGACCTGCCGGGTGGCCTGCCTCTGCCTGTTTTGCCAATATTGGGAGGGATGAAGTGAAAGGTATGCACTGACTTGACTAATACAATGTTCAGTCACACAGGTGCAGTGAACAGGTATGCAGTGACTGGTATCAATACAATGTGCAGCTGTCACACACAGGTACCGTGAACAGGTGCAGTGACTGGTGTATAACACTGCGTGCGCTCACGTAGGTAGGTGCAGGTAGGTATGCAGTGATTGGTATTACAAATGTGCAGCTGTCACACACACAGGTAGTCACTGAATGTGCTGGGCCTGGCAGTGGCACAGTAGGAATTACCAAGGGGCCAAGGGCCAGCTGCGACTGACTGACAGGGCTGTATATGCAATACAAGTGTCTGTGGGACACACATTTTTAGCAATAAGTTTCAGCAAGGAGCAAGCTAACAAGCCTAACAAGAGCCTAACTAAGCTTTCCCTATGTCTATAGCAGGTTCCTCTCCCTTCTCTAATTACTGCAGCCACACGAGTGAGTGAAATGGCTGACGCTGCCTGCCTTTTAAAGGGGGGGGGGGGGGGGTTCCAGGAGGGAGTGTAGCCTGATTGGCTACCATGTGTGTGCTGACTGTGATGTAGAGGGTCAATGTTGACCCTAATGATGTGGTATAGGGGGTGGGTCAAACTCGCATATAGTTTACGGTTCACCAGGAACGCGAACCACTGAAGTACGCGCAAATAAATTTGTGTGCGAACCGTTCGGGCCATCTCTACACCAGCCTGATTACTTTGCTCTGTATTCCAGGGGGCCATACATCTGTCGACTTGGCGGCCTATGATAATTATCGATTCAGATAAAAATAGGTGCCACCAAAATTATGCCCGATTAACAATTCAGCCAGTTTTGAGCTAAAATTGTTTGAATGTATTGAGCGGACATTCTGGGAAATCTGGAGCCGACATAGTGGATCAGGTGCACGGCGTTAATGGTATGCGACAGTCACAAACAATGCACGTAATTGAAACCCCCAGCGACATCTCTGATTTGCCCTGATGTCACAAACACACGCCCCAAGTGGTATAACCCCGGAAATCACATAGGGTGCCAATAAGGATGTACAGTGCTGACACAGTGGCAGTACATATCAAGTATTAATGGCAGTGGCACTGGGGGCGGGCAGGGGTGGTGTACATCTAACGTTTGGGGAAGGCGGAGTCACAAGACCGATTTACAAAAGATTTCATGCTGAAATTGATTGGGAATTGACCTGCGGTTTATTGCTGCCAACAGATCTCTCTCCTATCAGATTCGATCAGAGAAAGATCTGTCTCTTGGTCGATTAGCCCCCAGAATCGATTGATGTATGGGCACCTTTACTTTCCTGTCTGGGCTTAGATTAGACTGGATCTACAGATATCTACTAGAAACAGATACAGAATTCAGATTACAACAGGTGACAATACTATATACAATACTATATACCATGCACAGACTGGTAATGGAAAAGTGTTTGTTAGTAAGTGGGTTAGACTCAGATCTCTTTTGGTGGTGTTTTTTTATTATTGTTATTATTATTTACTATTTATATAGCGCCAACATCTCCCACAGCACTTTGCACAGTATATAGTCATGTCACTAGAAGCTCACAATCTAATCTTTGTCAGAAACATCTGTTCGCATTTGAGGCAGTGTATCAGCAGGACAGCCAGGCAATGTGCATAAGTGTCAGCTTCCATAGGTCTCTATATGTATCTTACCTTAGGCTCTCTTTAAGCTTTATTTTCAGATGTATGACTACATTTCCTGTACAATTATTTATACACAGTTAAGGAGGAGCCCCATTTTGCTAGGAAATCTCTTGTGCACATTCCTAATCCTCTCCTTTTGAAGTCTTTTTGGAATATTTTGAAAAATGCTGCAGGCATCTAATCTAGTTTGGAATATCCTGATGACAGCCTCATTCAAGCCTTAACAGCAGGTTTATTGGAAACCAAGGCTGCTTCCTGTCCTGCTGCCTGTTGTACTTTACCACAAGTGTGTTTGGGTTTTTTGTTTGTTTTTTACTCTACTTTAAATGTATGCGTTAATGAATGAACATGGCTCCTGATTTGGGCCTTGTTTATTAATTCACAGGCACTTTGATTGGCTTCAGGAATACCAATTCCCTTTCACCAATCCCTGCCGAGTAAGTCCCGCCATGAAAGAGCAGTGGGAGAGGGCACGCACATCCTGCTCATCAACATGGCGCAACTGAACATCCTGTTTGCGGGACAGTGGCATGCACTGTACATGTATATACATCCAGTTTGTGTTAAGGAGTTGAAGGCCATCTAAATCCTCTATAATAAAACCCCTGTGTCTCTGCGTCCCGTGTGCGTGTGTGTCCCTGCGTTTGAGCTACTGCGCATGTGCTGCAGAGACACCCTTCGGACAGGGAGCAGGACAGCCAGGGGGCAGCCGGCCGGGCGGACGTGTGCTCGCGTAGAGCGAGCGGTCGGTGGCGCGCACGCACTCAGCAGGCGGGGACGCGCGCTGGCAGGTGACGGCCGCTTTTAAACGGGCTAAGGTCTCTAGTGTCAAAATAAAACATAACTAGGCTGGTGCTGACTTAATGAGCACTGCCCTGTATTGCTCACTGCTGCACCCTGCATGTTTCTGAAGGTAGTGAGTGTGTAGCTTTATCTCCTCTTCCATGCCCGCATTGACCAATCCCGCTTCCGAGATCCGGTTAATCCCAGCTAGACCCATAGCAAAGCCAAATGTTTGTCAGGAATTAGAAATAAGTATTTATTTCTGATTGCTCTTCCATGGAAAAATACATTTTCTTTTAGGATCTCTCAGTTTGAGCTGCTGATCTCGGCATTTTCTTGCATGACAAAAAGGGTAATTAGGATTGTCAAATTGTCATAATAATATAAACGATAAAATCTCACTTATAGCTTGTCCCTGTAATAACAGTCAGTCGAAGAACTGCTACCATGCAGGGACATCAAAAGGGTATTTATATCACCTAATTAATAAGTAATGTTTTACAGAAATGAGTACAGTACATGGGAGGCTGGTAACAATATTAGTCTGCATTCTTGAGACTGGTGGAATCAATGCTCATTGTTTACCTTCAGCTAAAAATACTTCTGCATATCAAACCTTGAGGGTGATTTCAGCCAAGGACATTTTGCTTTACTAATTACACTCTGGTGATAGCAGAATAAAATGTAAACAGCCGCATTAATGAATGACATCTTCTTTGTATGAAGAGAGAGCTGCCAGAATCTGAATGATTATTAACTATTTATCACAGGCAGTCCACACAGTCAACAATACTTTCTGTTGGCGGTAGATCTGTACCATATAACCTTCTGTAACCAGTACCAGTGCTACTGGGTCAGCAGGAGAGAAAATACAAAACCGCGTCTCGGAGTGTTCAGATAACCCCAGAAAAAGCACCCAGCTAACAAATGGAATCTAGATCATAAACGGTGTGACTGTCATAATGTTATTATGGAAAATAATGTTGTTCTAGAATGTAGCAAGCCTTGCTGTGGAACGTACAGATAAAGGACCACTGTTGTGAAATTCATAAAATTTAAAATATATATAAACATTTCAAGGAGTGTCTTTATAAAGAATACAGGCCATGCTGAGAATCCCCCATGAGGAGATGGGCTAGCCCAAAACCTGTCGGCAATTTCTACTACCTACTGTAAGTGACAGCAACATAGGAGAGAAGTAATCTATGGCTTGTTTTACTCTGGAAGAAACATGCTTCTTATTTGTATGTGTTTACATATATTTTAAATTTTAAGATTTTTGCAACAGTGGTCCTTTAAAGGACCTTTATCACAAAAACATTCTATCATTTCAAATGCATGTATTAGCAGACATAGAAGGTGTATATTTGTCCCAGCATAAAATACACTATTCATTACTCATTCTCCATGTTGCTGTCACAGTTGGTAGTAAAATATGACAGATCTGACAAGTTTTGGTCTTGCCAATTTCACTATGGGCGATTCATAGTGTTCACTTTATTTTCGAAAGCACCTTTTGAAAGCAGAAAGTGTTTGCGATTATTCAGGTTGGAGTGAGAACAGGGGTGTATCTTCCTATCTAACTTGGGGAGGGGGCTACCTAATACTAGGGTCTCATCAGGCTATCTATACTAGGGAGGGGTCTGCATAATACTGAGGTACATCTAGCTGTCTAAACTGGAAAGGGGCTACCTAATACTGGGGTCTCATCTGGCTATCTAACTTGGAGAGGAGGCCTGCTTAATATTTGGTGGCACATCTGACTATCTACACTGGGGAGGGGGGAGGTCGCTAATACTGTGGTCTCATCTGGCTTCTAATACCGGGTGGGAGGCTGCCTAATAGACTGGGCACATTTAGCTATCTATACTGAGGGGAGTCTGCCTAACACTGAGGGCACATCTGGCTACCTATGCTGGGGGCACATCTGGCTCCTTATACTGGGGGAGGAGCAACCTACTTATTAGTGGGCCTACCTACACTGGGCAGGCATCTACTACCAGCAAGCATGGGAAGGGGGGTGGAGCAATTAGAAATCTTCACATCTAGTGCTGGAGAACCTTGTCCCAGTCCTGATTGGCTGCACAGAGCAGGAAGCATTGCAACACTCAATGCATACTTGAAAACCTTGACACATTCATCAGCTATATTTGTTAGTAGGTGGTGATGGCTTTTTTATTCTCTGCTTATAAATCAAGGTCAGAAAGACATTGCTTTTTCCTCAACAAAAGTGTCTTTCACCTGAACAGCTTGCAAAGGAGCGGCCTCCCTCCTGACAGGACCACGGCTGAGAAGTGATTCCAGCACTCTACTTTTGGCTTTGCTAAACCACAGTGATCCTAGGGCTACGATTGTTCTTATTGTGTAATACAGTTGACGGACACATGTGAAAAGTATAGTAATATTTTCGCCTGCAGTTCAGCTCTAAATTACAGCAACAATGTAAAAAAAAAAATCCACAAGAGTGTTTGTGTTTTCACTGTTATTGCAATGCTGTGCTGAACACTAAAGAATACAAGGTCTTTTAGCGTTTATTAAAAGAAAGCTGTTTTTCATTATTTCTTGGTTTAATAACAAAAAAAGCGGTGAGTGAAGAATAAAATATTGTTGGGTTTCCTCAGCTCTGAGACACGTTATTAAATACATAATGTCAGGGGAAATTTATCCCAAGCACAGTAGCTCCATTCTTTATACCTCACACTTTACTTTCAGTTGTTATTACAATTATAATGGCATCACCCGCTCTCCAAACAGGCCTTGGAAGGAAACTCATGCTGTCAGAGTGCAGTCATCCATTGCAAGTGTGTTTAATAGCAACTGATATCAATTAATATCATGCCATTGAAAGAGCAGGGTTTGCATCTAGCAAGCTCAGCTGTCTTCAAGTGTCTGGTGTACATATTCCTGGTAGTTAGAACACAACAGGAAGCAGCCGTGAGGAGGTGCTGAGCAGTTTCATTGAAGCTGGTGTAAAGAGCCGGATCAGTTTCTTTTCTCTTGGCAGAGATGGAGGGTATCAGTGCTCCATTGTGCCTGCAGCATACTCTCCTATACTTAGTGTTAATGTATTTATACTTAAAGGACAACTATCATGAAAAATGGTATATATATGGTAAATGGTATAATATAAAATACATACATATAAAATCTAGATTTCTTCCAGCATAAAATGCACTATAAATTACTTTGCTCCGATGTTACTGTCGCTTACAGAAACTAGTGAAAATCAGACAGATCTGACATGTTTTAGACTAGTTTAATCTCCTCAGGGATTCCCTGGTAGTTCTTTATTTCCAAAAGCATTTAGTGAATGGCGGTTGCTCTGTACGACTACCCAGATAGTTTGCAAACCAGTAGGGAAGCTGGCCTGCTTTTTTATATAGATGCTTTCCAAAGGAGTTTTTTTTTTTTTTTTTTTTGGTAAAGAATAAAAAAAATGCTGAGAAACCGTCATGAGGAGTTCAACTAATCCAAAAATCTGTCAGATCTGCCCACTTTTAAATAACTACAGTAAATGACAGCAATATAGGAAAACTGTAAATTATAGTTTCGGGGCAAAGCCAAGCACAAACAAAAGGTGGGGTTGCAAGAGGGGGGACTGCCCTGGCACAAAAAATAGTCCGGACAAGTGAGTGCCGCCAGTTGGACAGCCCTGCATTACACCACCATAAATTATTGATCACAGTCTTGTTATTTTAAACACTAATAATTGGCAGCTGGCATGCCACGGGCTACATATGTCCCTTATGCAAACTTTGCTTAATCACAATTTTTACTTGTACTTTTTACTGGGGACCTCAGTCTAGATCTAGGGCCATTTTGGGGAGAGGCCTGATAACCTACCTATATGTTTTGGGATGGGAATAGTAACTGAATTGTCTAGAAGTAACCAATGCAAAGATGGGAGGACATACAGACCTAATACTGACCATGTCCTGGCTGGGATTCGAACCAATACTCAATTAGTTTCCTGACTCCAACTACATCCATCCATGTATACATTGGAAAAGCATGCACTGATGAATAAAGTGCTAAAAACTCAACATTTTTGGGGTGGAGGAATAGGTACAGGCTTCTTAGCAAAAGCATAATGTTCAGTGATGGGAGCAGCTAGATCTTGCATATAAGATTCTAACTAGAGATGATCCTCTGTAGAAAATCAGAAAACTTTTGCTAGAGTGAAGATGGGTACTTTTTTTTTTTTTTTTTTTCGATCTTTGTCCCTATTGAACCAGCATTTCACATGGCTCTCCATACCATAACCAGGAGATTGTTGCCTCCTCCACAAAAAGTCACGGTGTAAATACCCCTAGTGTTCTCTAGTGGAAAATACCCCTTCTGTGGTACTCTCTTGAATTCTTCATAGAAGTAGTTGAAGTAGTTACCCCACTGTTGAAAAAGTAGGAAAAATGGAAGATTATTTTCACAACAAGGGAAGCACTGTGATAGGAAGGGAGATAACCCCCCCCCCCCCCATCTGGGATGAAGGTAGCAGTAAGAACCTGAAAGAAAGTCTAACCTTCCTCCACTGCATGATGTTCCAGTCTTTGTTTTTTCCAATCAAAATGGATGCAAACAGATATTGCATAAGGCAGTTTGGGATGCATCCAGGGGCTGACTTCAGAAATCAGCTGTCTAATCAGTGTTCGGCTAGTGGTTTGTCACCTGCTCTGGAAATTTACATGTTGGTTTGTCCAACTACTGCCTAACCCATAAGTGTGACCACTAGAGGCCAACTTGGGCATCGGATAAGCAACTTTCATCTTGTGCTACAACTTTCAGAATGACTCCTAATTAATCCTGGAATTGTCTCCAATTACAGTGTGCAGTCAGTGTTACAATTAAAAATGTAAGAAAATTGAAATCCCCTGACATAAAGGCTCCTTCGGGTACAAAATGTACAAACATTTCAGTTTAATTTATAGCCATACATTTTTGCGAAATTAATTTTAAACAGGCCATAAAACATGATGTTATTTTTAATTATGTTGACATCTTCATTAATTTCATTGAGTTCATTAGCAAGTGTAAAATCTTGTTAATCACAGTATTTTTAAAGCGCACATGTTAAAATATTTAATATGAGTTCTGTAATAAATGCAGTATAAGGGAGATCTGGGTGCAAAGCTACATCTTGAATTTAAAGCGAAATTTCACTTTGTTAAGGGAAAAGCAATCCTCTCCAGGATAAGTACATATGCTGCAAGAATGGTAGAAAACTTTATTCCAGACTTTTACCTGCTGCCCTTGCAGTGAACTCCTGGCAGAAAGGTAGAAGGGTCTGTCTGCTTTAATAAATCACTCCCAGTTTTGTAGGAAGAAGTACGGCATCCCTGTACATGGATCTGTAACAGAAGAAAGCCTTACTGCTGAAAGCCTAAGAACAATGACTGGGGATGCTGAAATGTTTGTAAAATCTTTTGGGTAAATTAGAGCAAATTAGATGAGTAGGGAATAGAAAATTCTAAGCAGTATTGTAAAAAACAGCATTCTGTTGCATTGAAATGAAAAAATTGCCTTTTTTTTTTCTTCGTTTAACCACTTCCGGACCACACAAATTGAAATCTACATCCTGTTTGGGACCTGTTTTCCCTGCCAGGGCGTAGATTTAAATTAGCTAGACGAATGCTCCCACTGCTAATGCAGATTACCCCTCTCTCCAGCCGCTGCGGCCCACTCGCCCTGCTGTCGGTATGACAGCAGAGCTCCATGAGGCTCCTGACTCCGTGATCACTGTGAGCCAGGTGGTAGCGGTGGGTCTGTGCAGCGTGAAGTCGGTAGGCCCCATGTTTTTGTACTATTGGTCTTTGGTCCTTAAGCGGGCAGAGACCACTGGTACTGAAGTGGTTTAGAAAATCGGAATGTAAATAATTTAATATTCAATTTTTTTTTATTTCTAATATAATCAGTTCAAAACGTTTTCTAACCCATAGGAATGGATTTTAACAGTTTTGAGCAGCCGTAGTGCTAGTCCAGTTTTCAGACTAAGCCGTAAATTCTTCCAAAACATTACTGGCACTGATACATTTGCACAGACAGCTGTGCATGGTACTTGATGTATTGATGATTACAAACCAGTAAAACATAGTTTAAAGAGAAGTGAACTCAAAACTGACCCTTGTGGACCGCACTGCTAACAGTTGTCCATTTAGAGTACATTCATTATTTTAATCTTTCTCTTTTGTCTTTTAGCCAGTTTTCTATCAACATGTACTTATTTTCATCTAAGTCTCTGCATATACAGCTTCTGCACCAGGCTCCTGCAGGGAGCAGTTTCAAAACCTTTTGAAAAGTCCAAGTTTATTATATCTCTTGCTTTCCCCTTCCCCAGTTGCATGCTGCGTTCAATGTTGATGCGTGTATCAACCTGCTCCGTACCTACATTGCTATGCAATTCTTCCTGATGCAGCTGCAATCCTTATCATTTATAATGAATGGAATAGAACTGTGTTTGTGTAAAATCGTCTGCAGCCATGCATGGTGATTTGCAATGCATGGATGGAAACATCAGACAGTGCAGTCCCTGTACTTCTGATGTCCTTGCAGCTCATATACACTGTGCATTGCTAAAAACGCAATCAGCAATGCACAAGTGGGGAAAGGGCCTTAGATTTGCATTCACCCTCTCGTATAAGTTGAGGGTGTTGGTGAGATAGGACCTACCATATATAACTGCGGATAAGCCAACTTCTTTACGGCCAAATTTTGGGTGCAGTGTGTGCCTGTGAGTGTGTGGTGTGTTGGCTTATCTGCGGGTGATACTATGTGCAGAGCCCCCCTATGCAGAGCATGCATTAGGAGTGTGCCAGAAAGCATAGCTACCTCTCCTTGCTTTAGTTAGCAATTATTGTGTCTCCCTGGCAGATCCTGAACCGACTGCTAGAGCTCCAGGCTCACTGCAGTCACAAGACCATGACCGAGCTCTAGTGCCCAGTTCAGAAGCTGCCAGGGAAACGCAATGATGCAAGCTGGAGTGAGGAAATGTAGCTATGCTTCCCCGGCACACTCCAACTCACGCTCTGCTTCCAATGCATGCTCTGCATGGGGAAATCGGGTGCTATATTGGTTGGAAGTGTGGTAAGGAATGAGCACCAGACGTCTGACTAGCAGTAGAGAAGAGGCAAGTGCAGTGGCTGTGCCTCCGGAATGGAGATTCAAAGTGTCAGTAAGAGAAACAGAAGATCCGGGCACTAGCCAATACTTGCAAAGTCACCTTTTATTCACCCCTCACACCTTCCGACATACAGTACAAGATTTTATCCTGAAAGCCGTTTCACAGGAAGTCCTACTTCTTCAGAGGAAGGTATGTGATTTATTGCCTCTGACGAAGCAGGAATTCCTGCAAACCGGTTGTTAGGTCAGAATCTTGTACTGTGTTGGAAGGTTTGAGGGACGAATAAAAGGTGATTTTGCAAGTATTGGCTGTTTCTCTCGCTAACGCTATATTGATTGGTCGGCTCATCAACGGGTCACAAAAATTGTGTGGGTGTGTAAGCTAGTGGGGAGTAATGGTGAGCTCATTGACAGGGCGGCTAGCCTTAAACAGTAGCTTTAGTAAAACCATGATGAGTATGATTATCCTGCAGCACCTTGGTTATCATTTTTGGCAGTGGGTGGGTACCTAATAAATAAATAAATATATGTGTGTGTGTCTGCTTTGTATTTGAATTGAACTTGTAATGTTGGTATTAAAAGTTTTGTTTTAATTAAGATAAGTTTATGATCTGATTATGTTTTGAGCACCGGAGTTGTACAGAGCCAGGTTTATTGTTGCATTGTGGGAGTGCATTAAATTATTTTAATACCAGCATCACGGTTATGAAAAAAATGTTACAAAATTGTTCAAGTAATGATTTATACTTACCTGTCATTAAGGACAGCCACACTACTCTTCAGCACTGCAGGAACTGTCGGTGCACTTGGTGTGTGCTAGACATTAAAAAGTTAAAAAACAAAAAAACAAGTACCGTTATATTTTAAGTTTATACATATGTTACAAAAAAGGGGTTTACATTTCCCTTGCCAGTTACTGTAATTTCCCATACAGTACTATGTATCATTGACTTTAGTCTTCCAAGTAGCACTTCTAGGAAAGTTCGATCATTTACATTGTTGGCCTTACATTGATCATTAGTGTTTATCCTTTTAAGGAAACACATCTGTAAGGTGAGTTGCTCACTATGTGGCACCTGATTAGATTACTGAGGCACTGGCACTTTGTGTGTGTAATGTGTTAATATTATTTCTATACAGCCACGCTGTTGGCGGTGATGGGTAGCAGATCTTCTTCTCATGCAGAATAATGGCTTGTGCTGATGTAGTCAGATGGTAAGAGAGCTCTTAAGCTTTCTAGTGACAATGATCTGAACATTAGAGGAGGAAACACGTGTGAGGTCACGGCAAGGCTGAATATGCATATGTATTCCAGTTATGTCATTCACAAGCCTGCTTCCGTTACACACCGCCTCTGTGTAGCATAGCAATTATGGAAATACCGATACTGGAGGTGTCATGTGGTGCTGTCAAGCAAAGGGTGATGGGAGAAGTAGTAGACACTCCCATGGTTGCCAAGGTATATTCTATCAGATGAATAATTAATAGCTTGAAGAGCACACAGAGTTCTGTCATAAGTTATATTTTCTTCCAAGACAACCCTGACACGCCAGCTCATAAGCATTGTTTCCAGGCACATATTCAAAACAGCACTGTGTGTGCCGCCCACTCAGTTGTTATCCTGGGTCCCTTTTATAAAGGAGAACTCCTTGCAGTTTTTTTGGAGTAAGTAGTGTGTTAAAGTGGATGTAGTGAAAATAACGTAATTAATAATATTGATTACATTTTTTTTTACAATATATTGAAAACATTGTAAAATTTAAAATACATGTAAACACATACAAATAAGTTGTATGTTTCTTCCAGAGTAAAATTAGCCATAAATTACTTTTCTCCTATGTTGCTGCCACTTACAGGAGTTAGTAGAAATCTGACAGAACCAACAAGTTTTTGAGTAGTCTATCTCTTCATGGCCGATTCTCAGAATTTCATTTATTCTTTACAAAAGCCCTCCTTGAAAAGGATCTATACAAATATGCAGGCCACTCCTCCTGTTTGTCCTATTCTGGCAGTTGGACTAAGCAACTGCCATTGGCTAAGTGCTTTTGATAATAAAGAAAACCCTGTGAATCCCCCATAGTGAGATGGTCTAGTCCAAAACCTGTCAGTTCTGTCAGATTTCTACTGTATATACTTTTCATTTATGTGTTTTCAGGCATTTTAATTTTTACAATTTTTGGCAATAGTGGTCCTTTAACCACTTCCCGACCGCCTAACGCACAGGGGCGGCCGGGAAGTGGAGCCCGCAAGGACCAGCTCATGCCCAAAGGCGGCGGTCCTTGTAAGGGCATGGGCGGAGCGATCGCGTCATCGGTGACGCGATCCTCCGCCGGCGCCTGTCTCCGCTCACCCGCCGCAACATCCCGCCAGCCATACGGAAGCGCCGGCGGGATGTTAACCCTGCGATCGCCGCATACAAAGTGTATAATACACTTTGTAATGTTTACAAAGTGTATTATACAGGCTGCCTCCTGCCCTGGTGGTCCCAATGTCCGAGGGACCACCAGGGCAGGCTGCAGCCACCCTATGTCGCACCCAAGCACACTGATTTCTCCCCCCCCCCCCTGCCCCAGATCGCCCACAGCACCCCTCAGACCCCCCCCTGCCCACCCCCCAGACCCCTGTTTGCACCTAATCACCCATCAATCACTCCCTGTCACGCTGTAAACGCTATTTTTTTTATCCCCCCCCCTGCCCCCCGCCCCCTCCTGATCACCCCCCCACCCCTCAGATTCTCCCCAGACCCCCCCCCTCCTGTGTACTGTATGCATCTACCCCCCTGATCACCTGTCAATCACCCATCAATCACCCCCTGTCACTGCCACCCATCAATCAGCCCCTAACCTGCCCCTTGCGGGCAATCTGATCACCCACCCACACCAATAGATCGCCCGCAGATCCGACGTCAGATCACCTCCCAAGTGCAGTGTTTACATCTGTTATCTACCCTAAACACCCACTAATTACCCATCAATCACCCATCAATCACCCCCTATCACCACCTGTCACTGTTACCCATCAGATCAGACCCTAATCGGCCCCTTGCGGGCACCCATTCACCCGCCTACATGCTCAGATTGCCCTCAGACCCCCCTTATCAATTCGCCAGTGCAATATTTACATCTGTGCTTCCCTGTAATAACCCACTGATCACCTGTCAATCACCCATCAATCACCCCCTGTCGCTGCCACCCATCAATCACCCCCTGGCACTGCCACCCATCAATCTGCCCCTAACCTGCCCCTTGCGGGCAATCTGATCACCCACCCACACCAATAGATCGCCCGCAGATCCGACGTCAGATCACCTCCCAAGTGCAGTGTTTACATCTGTTATCTACCCTAAACACCCACTAATTACCCATCAGTCACCCCCTATCACCACCTGTCACTGTTACCCATCAGATCAGACCCTAATCTGCCCCTTGCGGGCACCCAATCACCCGCCTACACGCTCAGATTGCCCTCAGACCTCCCCTTATCAATTCGCCAGTGCATTAGTTACATCTGTTCTTCCCTGTAATAACCCACTGATCACCTGTCAATCACCCATCAATCACCCCCTGTCACTGCCACCCATCAATCACCCCCTGGCACTGCCACCCATCAATCACCCCCTGGCACTGCCACTCATCAATCAGCCCCTAACCTGCCCCTTGCAGGCAATCTGATCACCAACCCACACCAATAGTTCGCCCGCAGATCCGACGTCAGATCACCTCCTAAGTGCAGTGTTTATATCTGTTCTCTACCCTAAACACCCACTAATTACCCATCAATCACCCCCTGTCACTGCTACCTATCAGATTAGACCCCTATCTGCCCCTAGGGCACTCAATCGCCCGCCCACACCCTCAGAATGCCCTCAGGCCCCAGCCCTGATCACCTCGCCAGTGCATTGCTTGCATCTATTCCCCCCTCTAATCACACCTTAAGACACCCATCAATCACCTCCTGTCACCCCCTAGCACACCTACCCATCAGATCAGGCCCTAATTTGCCCCGTGTGTGCTCCTGATCACTCGGCCAAACCCTCAGATCCCCCTCAGACCCCCTTCCGATCACCTCCCCAGTGCATTGATTGCATCTATTTTCCCCTCTAACCACCCCCTGAGACACCCATCAATCACCTCCTGTCACCCCCCTAGCACTCCTATCCATCAAATCAGGCCCAATACAACCTGTCATCTAAAAGGCCACCCTGCATATGACCGGTTCCACAAAATTCGCCCCCTCATAGACCACCTGTCATCAAAATTTGCAGATGCTTATACCCCTGAACAGTCATTTTTAGACATTTGGTTTCCAGACTACTCACGGTTTTGGGCCCGTAAAATGCCAGGGCGGTATAGGAACCCCACAAACTGACCCCATTTTAGAAAAAAGACACCCCAATGTATTCTGTTAGGTGTATGACGAGTTCATAGAAGATTTTATTTTTTGTCAAAAGTTAGCGGAAATTGATTTTTTTTTTTTCACAAAGTGTCATTTTTCACTAACTTGTGACAAAAAATAAAATCTTCTATGAACTCGCCATACACCTAACGGAATACCTTGGGGTGTCTTCTTTCTAAAATGGGGTCACTTGTGGGGTTCCTATACTGCCCTAGCATTTTAGGGGCCCTAAACCGTGAGGAGTAGTCTAGAAAACAAATGCCTCAAAATGACCTGTGATTAGGACGTTGGGCCCCTTAGCGCACCTAGGCTGCAAAAAAGTGTCACACATGTGGTATCGCCGTACTCAGGAGAAGTAGTATAATGTGTTTTGGGGTGTATTTTTACACATACCCATGCTGGGTGGGAGAAATCTCTCTGTAAATGAACAACTGCGTGTAAAAAAAAATCAAACAATTGTCATTTACAGAGATATTTTTCCCACCCAGCATGGGTATGTGTAAAAATACACCCCAAAATACATTATACTACTTCTCCTGAGTACGGCGGTACCACTTATGTGGCACTTTTTTACACCCTAAGTACGCTAAGGGGCCCAAAGTCCAATGAGTACCTTTAGGATTTCACAGGTCATTTCGCGACATTTGGTTTCAAGACTACTCCTCACGGTTTAGGGCCCCTAAAATGCCAGGGCAGTATAGGAACCCCACAAATGACCCCATTCTAGAAATAAGACACCCAAACGTATTCCGTTAGGAGTATGGTGAGTTCATAGAAGATTTTATTTTTTGTCACAAGTTAGCGGAAAATGACACTTTGTGGAAAAAAAACAATTAAAATCAATTTCCACTAACTTGTGACAAAAAAATAAAAACTTCTATAAACTTACCATACTCCTAACGGAATACTTCGGGGTGTCTTCTTTCTAAAATGGGGTCATTAGTGGGGTTCCTATACTGCCCTGGCATTTTAGGGGCCCTAAACCATGAGGAGTAGTCTTGAAACAAAAATGACCTGTGAAATCCTAAAGGTACTCATTGGACTTTGGGCCCCTTAGCGCAGTTAGGGTGCAAAAAAGTGCCACACATGTGGTATCGCCGTACTCAGGAGAAGTAGTATAATGTGTTTTGGGGTGTATTTTTACACATACCCATGCTGAGTGGGAGAAAGATCTCTGTAAATGGACAATTGTGTGTAAAAAAAATTAAAAAATTGTCATTTACAGAGATATTTCTCCCACCCAGCATCGGTATGTGTAAAAATACACCCCAAAACACATTATACTACTTCTCCTGAGTACGGCAATACCACATGTGTGGCACTTTTTTGCAGCCTAACTGCGCTAAGGGGCCCAAAGTCCAATGAGCACCTTTAGGCTTTACAGGGGTGCTTACAAATTAGCACCCCCCAAAATGCCAGGACAGTGAACACACCCCACAAATGACCCCATTTTGGAAAGTAGACACTTCAAGGTATTCAGAGAGGGGCATGGTGAGTCCGTGGCAGATTTCATTTTTTTTGGTCGCAAGTTAGAAGAAATGGAAACTTTTTTTTTTTTTTTTGTCACAAAGTGTCATTTTCCGCTTACTTGTGACAAAAATTAATATCTTCTATGAACTCACTATGCCTCTCAGTGAATACTTTGGGATGTCTTCTTTCCAAAATGGGGTCATTTGGGGAGTATTTATACTATCCTGGAATTCTAGCCCCTCATGAAACATGTCAGGTGGTCAGAAAAGTCATAGATGCTTGAAAATGGGAAAATTCACTTTTTGCACCATAGTTTGTAAACGCTATAACTTTTACCCAAACCAATAAATATACACTGAATGGGTTTTTTTTAATCAAAAACATGTTTGGCCACATTTTTCGTGCTGCATGTATACAGAAATTTTACTTTATTTGAAAAATGTTAGCACAGAAAGTTAAAAAAATCATTTTTTTGCCAAAATTCATGTCTTTTTTGATGAATATAATAAAAAGTAAAATTCACAGGAGCAATCAAATAGCACCAAAAGAAAGCTTTATTAGTGACAAGAAAAGGAGCCAAAATTCATTTCGGTGGTAGGTTGTATGAGCGAGCAATGAACCGTGAAAGCTGCAGTGGTCTGAATGGAAAAAAAGTGGCCGGTCCTTAAGGGGGGTAAAGCCCACGGTCCTCAAGTGGTTAATAAATTATTTAGTCAGTGTTTGCCCATTGTAAAATGTTTTCCTGATTTGCATTCTGAAATGTATCACAGGTGGGGACATCTTTAGTGCTGGCAAGGTGCATTGCTGAGGAATGGTTGCATGTTGTGTGTTCTAAGCTGAATAGAAAACATTACTGGTCTCCCAGAGTGCACTGCTAAACAGCTTAGCTTGACATGGGAGGGCGGGGTTGCATGCCAATGTACAGTGATATATAGATATAGGAAGTGTTTTGTGCTGTTGACACAAGGACAATTAAAGGACCACTACAGCGAAAACTGTACTAGTCCAAGGCTGGGCAAACTTTAAGTGGCCTGGGGCACCTGCTGCGGACCGTGGGCCCAATTCCTTAAATTCCACCCCCCCCCCTCCCTCCCGGCAGAGTTGCGAGCAGGTGGCAAGGGACTTGAAACTCACCTCGATCACTGATCCCTGTGTTGCGTCTCCATGGCAACAGGGCATCACATGAGATGATGTTGGGACGTGCCAGCGTATCACTGGCAGCCAGCTGGTAATTGGAGACGTGACGTGGGAATCGGTGATCAAGGTGAGTTTTAAGTTCCCCGCCCCCCGCTTGAAACTCTGCAGGGGGAGGGGGGGGGATGAGGAGAGGAATCCAGCCGCTTGTCGGCGGGCCGGAGTTACAGCATATCTGGCCCGCGGCTGTAGTTTGCCCAGGGCTGGACTAGTCCATCTCCTCGTGGGGGATTCTCATGGTTTCATTTTTTCTTCAAAAGCATTTCCTAAATAGCAGTTGCTTAGTCTGACTGCCAAAATATTGTGCAGGTGAGAAGGGAGGCTGACTGGTATCTTACTATTTTGACAGTTAAACTGCCTTTCATAAACTGCTTTTGTAAGCAAAGAAAACCCTGAGAATCCCCGATAGGGTGATGGATAAGTCCAAAACTGTTTGTCAGATTTTAACTGTTTAGGGCCCGTTCAGACTACAAAATGCGGACCGCAACGCATGCGGACCGCAACGCGTACGAACGCACGCATGTCCGCGTTCGTATGCGTTGCGTGGCTGATCCCATCACTGAAAAGTGAATGGGACAGCCGCGCGTTTTTGTAAAATCTGCGTGCAGCATGCGTTCCCGGACCGCATAGGTCCGGAACGCATGCTGTGTGAACATCAGACATTGCACTCTATGCAATGTCTGATGTCGTGCGTTTTGGCCACCTGCACGCGTTTCCAAAACGCGGCTGGAAACGCGTGCAGTGTGAACGGGCCCTTACTGTTTTAGCTGTAGTGGTCCTTTAAAGGACCACTCCCACGAATCAATTAATTTTTAACCATCCAACAGTAGATATATCTAGTATATAGGAGCCTTGCTGTGTCTTTTTTTTTTTTTTTTGTTATGGCCCTTTTATTTACCATATATCACTGTAGCCTGTGTAGTCAGTCCCTGCAGTAGCGCTGACTGACTTTTGTAACTAAAAAGTAATAGCAGGGGGAGCCTTGTCAGGTATTGAAAAAAAAAACAGTTGGTTTAGCCCTGCTCTCCCTAATAACTGTCATAACTGTACAATGCTGGCTCACCTGCTGCCCGTCTTCCCCTTCATTAGCATACCCGAGAAGGACCCCCGCACTCAGGCAGTCCGCAGGCGTAGAGGGAGGCAGCTGTCAGCGCAATGAGCCGCTCTCCCTCCATCCATTCCCTGCGGGTCTGCCCTCCGGGAGCCATTTGTGCGCAGAGACTGGGAGAGGAGCCAGGACGCCACCGTGGGATCTCCTGACCTATAATGGGCTGCAGAAAGCCACAGGTAAGTACGAATTTCGTTTATTTTTAGAGCTCGGAGTCCCTTTAAACATCTAAATTAGTAGCTGATATCCCTTTTCCCATGATAAATCTTTACCTTTTTTCGAATAGATCATCAGGGGGGTCTGTATGGCTGATATTGTGGTAAAACCTCTCCCACCGTGTAATGTCACAACCATGGTCCTGACAGTTTGCTGTCTATGAACTTTGTTGCATTGTGGGAAATTGTCTTTTTCCTACTGTCAAGCAAGCAGCATCTCCCTCTGTGCATAGAACTCTCAGCAATGATCATTCCGTACAGATCCCCTGGCAGAGCTAAAGATGGCGCCACCAGTGATACATTTCAGAATGTAAATCAGGGAGAGGAAAGCGTTTACAATGGGCAAACACTGACTAAATAATCTATAAATACATTTTGTAAAAAAAAAAAAAAATAGCAATTTTATTCATTGTTATTTTAACTACAGTTGCTCTTTAACATAAACTTGGGTAACATGAATAATTTACTGCATTCTACTATAAAGAATCTTTAAAGAATTCAGAAAACATACAAAGCATTTTACAGTCGAATGTTGTCAAATAAATTGCTTTTCCCTTTTCAGTCTGCAACCAACAATGATTTTGTAGATGACAAATATATTCAAGATATGTTTCCTTGCAACCATGGTAACAGTTCACCGTGTGATAGATATGGCAGCCAAACTTCTCATTACTCTGCTTGTGTAATGCTGGGTATACACGTTACGATTTCACGCTTGATCTGCGGGATCGATTGGATTGATTCGATTATTTCCAACATGTTCAATTGCGTTTCAATGGATACAGCCGTCGATTTTGCATACTTAAAGGTGCACTACAGCGAAAAACTGTAAAATGTAAAATATGTGCAAACCTATACAAATAAAAAGTACATTTTTTCCAGAGTAAAATGAGCCATAAATTACTTTTCTCTTATGTTGCTGTCACTTACAGTAGGTAGTAGAAATCTGACAGAAGTGACAGGTTTTGGACTAGTCCATCTCTTTATAGGGGATTCCCATGAATATATTTATTTTCAAAAGCACTTAGTGAACGGCAGTTGCTCTGTCCAACTGCCAAAAAACTGTGTAGCGAGCAGGGAAGCTGGCCAGCATTATTGTTTAAATCCTTTTTCAGGAATATCTTTATTAAGAATAAAAGCCTTGCTGAGAATCCCCTATCAAGAGATGGACTAGTCCAAAACCTGTCACTTCTGTCAGATTTCTACTGCCTACTGTAAGTGACAGAATTATAGGAGAAAAGTAATTTATGGCTCATTTTACTCTGGAAAAAATGTACTTCTTATTTGTATATGTTTGCACACATTTTAAATCTTACAGTTTTTCGCTGTAGTGCCCCTTTAATATGCAAAATCGACGGCTGTATCCATCGAAACCTGATCGAACATGTTGGAAATAATCAAATCGATCCAATCGATCCCGCGGATCGAGTGGGAAATCGCAACGTGTGTACCCAGCATAAGTGACCCAGAAAATAGGAAGCAAGCTGTTCAGTAGTGACGGTCACGTCTAGAAGAACTCATGGAGAAGCATGTGATTAGTTTGGTCAGGCGATAGATATGCAAGGCTCTGATTTTCTAGTCATGATCATGTGCTAAAGCAGAATGTGATCACAGCAAATCAGAGATTTGCAAATCGGTCAGCTGATCAAACAAATCACCTGCTTCTACATGATTAGCAGTGGTATGTAGGAACACCCTAACAAAAAACACGGAGACACTGGTAGCCCGGATGGTGTTGTACATTCAAGGATTGTAGAGGAGTATAAGAAAAACAGGTCAGTACTCAAAAGGATGGGTTGCAAGATTAGCAACCATCAACTGCGCCTGAGGAGGATACCGCCTCCAAACGGGTACAGGACGCAGCCTGTGCAGGTTGCACTGTGCATAAAAGAACCTGGCGCCGAGGGACCCGGGAAGGACTCCCCTCAAGGAGGGGCGCGATTGTGACAACACACGGTGGAGAGGCGCCCAAGCGTATAAAAAAGCTAAAAATTTAAAAATAACTTGAGGTGGCTTACCTCATGCAAGAATTCACTTACGGTACAGTAAGAAAAATAATTTATTGAGCACAAGGCAACGCGTTTTGTGAGATCCAACTGACTTCATCAGGCCAATCACTGTGATGGGTGAAGATAAACATCTAGCATCGGGCGCCTTTCTGGAAGAGAGGTGCCCGATGCTAGATGTTTATCTTCACACAGCACAGTGATTGGCCAGGGAAGCTTCCCGGGCCCGCCGGCTCGATGCAGAGTGCGACCTGTACAGCCGGCGACCTGTACCCGTTTGGAGGCGGTATCCTCCTCAGGCGTAGTTGATGGTTGCTTGAAGAGAGGCGCCCAATGCTAGATGTTTATCTGCACCCAGCACAGTGACTGGCCTGGGAAGGACTCCCCTGCTTGAGGTGAGTCCTTCTTGGGCCTCTCAGCTCCTGGTTCTTTTATGCAGAGTGTGACCTTTACAGGCAGCGACCTGTACCCATTTGGAGGCGGTATCCTCCTCAGGCGTAGTTCATGGTTGCTGGGAGAGAGGAGCCCAATGCTAAATGTTTATCTTCACCCGGCACAGTGATTGGCCTGATGAAGTCAGTTGGATCTCATGACACGCGTTGCCTTGTGCTCCGTAAATTACTTTTCTTACTGTACCGTAAGTGAATTTCTGCAAGCATGGCCTAGACTGTTATTCACCGCCTCTGGAGACCCTTGGACTCTCTATCTATCTCTCTCCTATTGCTCCTCCTTCTTCTCTCCTTCTATTTCACCACCTGCACTTTCCAAGACATGCGGTGGGGCGTTTGTAATTACTGCAGAGCAGTTGAGCGCCGCATTGAGTGTGGCAGCTCCACTCGACACAGTACTCAGATGGACCCATCTAGTCAAATGTATTGTGTAATGTGCAACGTGTAATGTAATATGAGGACTGCTTATATCTCTGCAACTATCTTGTATATTTCTATGATTGTGCTGTTACCTTACCATCACCGACCCTGTGTGTGCCAGAAATAATTCCGGGTACAACCCCCGTTGTACTTGGCGAAATAAATTATTCTGATTCTGAGGTAAGCCACCTCAAGTTGTTTTTATATTTTGTTTTTTTATACTCTTGGGTGCCTCTCCACCATGTGCTTCTACATGAGTTCTAGACATGACCATCCCTACTGTTCAATCCCCAGCCAAAAATGTTGAGATTTTCTTCAGAGAAAATGTTTATTCTTTAATATAGATACAGGGAATATTTACTCCTAGAGGGATATTACAATTCCAAATATATTTTCATAGCCTTGATAAATCTCAGAGCAAAGCGCTTAATTCCCAGTTGTTATGGCCATCAAACCGTGTGCTGGTGGTTAGCATTCAGCATCACAAATATATAATGTACAATAAGACCCGACACCTCAAAGGATATTTGTTCTGAACTGTACCTATTTATTGATGAAGTTTTTATTTTTAAATATAGATGACAGCGCTTTGAAACCTGCTTTCAGATGCTGATTCTGATCTGATGCAGTTTTCTCAGCTATGCTAGATGTTAGCAATTGACTTAATAAAGGTTACCTACACTTTTCAAAAAGTTGATATCTATTAAAAGATATATAAAATAAAATGTATTAATAAATTGGTCCTTTTCTTCAGAAATATCCATTGAGGTCTTTTTTTTTCACCAATGCACTGCGGTAGCAGTGCTATTGGGAACAAACACACCATAGCCAAAAAGTCACTCCGCGCGGTATAAATAAAGAGGAAAAAAAAATAACAACTGACTTCTGGTGCACGTCTGGGAGTCGCAGGGTAACGCACTGTAGCTCAATGGCCAACTGTAGTCATCATACTTAAAGGGAAGCTTAAGTGAAAAAAAAAGGGATTTAACTTACCTGGGGCTTCTTCCAACCCCCTGGACTCATACTGTGCCTACGATGTCCTCCTGATCCCCCCGGCCAGCAGCGAGACGCCCACAAAGCTGGCCTGTCCCGAGCCATGTACTGAGCTTGCGCAGAACGCTCCCGCCACCGGAAGCATTCTGCGCAGGCACAGTACATGGAAAACACTACTTCACCTGTGCATAACGCTCCTGGCGGCAGGAGCGCGACTAGGGTGCGCGTGGCTACTGATTTGCGGTGACAGGCCAGTTTTGCAGGGGGTCGCCGCTGCTGGCTGGAGGGGATCAGGAGGGTGTTGTGGGCACAGGATAAGTCCAGGGGGCTGGAAAAAAGCCCTGGGTACATTTATATATATTTTTTTATTTCATTTAAAGGGAGTCTAAAGTGATTTTAAAAATAAAAAAACAGATACTCCCCTAAGGAGAGGGAAGGCTCTGGGTCCTATAGAGCCTTCCCATTCTCCTCCTGGTCCCTGTGTTCTCCCGCAAGCTCCCCCGTTAGTCGTAGACTGCTCTCTTCTGGGTTGGGCTGGCATCTGCAGTCTTCGGAAGCACTCCGTACTGCACACGCAGGAGCGCCCTCTTTCGAACACTCGCGCGTGAGCAGTACAGAGCCGCTGGTCTTCCATAGCCTGAGTGCTTCCGAACACTGCTGCTGTCTCCTGTGGAGGGAGAGTCAAACAGCAGGCAGGGGAACAAGGACACCATGAGGAGAACAGAAAGGCTCTATAGGACCCAGAGCCTTCCCTCTGCTTAGATGAGTATCTGTTTTTTATTTTTATGCTTTAAGCTTCTCTTTAATGAAGGATTGTGACTCTACCAAATAGGTGGGCAGCTGGTATTTTCTTTTTTTTAAAAAAAAACAATGATCGATTATGGACCATGATCACAATTTCCATCTTCTCCTCACTGTAGCTCCTTTTTAAAGCAAACCTGAAATGAAAATAAGTTTGAGATAATGAATTGTATGTGTAGTACAGCTAAGACATAGAACATTTGTTGCAATGAAAAGGTCTAATGCTGTTTTTCAGTACAGGGAGAGTTAAAAATACTTCAGTTGTTATCAATGCAAAAGAGCTTCTTTGAGGTCTTTAACCCACTGGACTGAATACAGTCCTGTTTTCTAAAACACTTTAACTGCTACACGACCGCATCATGCAGATGGGCGTGACCGCGGCGGCAGCCCTAGGACTGCCTAACGCCTATCAGCACAAGGTCCTTGCGGCTCACAGTGCAGGAGATTGCACGCAGGCTGCACATGCATCTCCTGCTGGTAGACGGAGCGGAGCTCCGCCTTCAGTCTCCAAGGGGGTTTTAACACTGTGGTCCTCAAGAGGTTAACAGCTAAGAAACAGTGAAAGACAGCTTGAGATACAGCTTTACTGCAGGACAGTTCAAAGGATCCTTATTTCTGCATTGTTTTATAGCTTAAAAGACAGAGTGTGGTTTCTAAACAGCAAATAGAACAATGATTCAATGTAATAAAAATAATTGAAAATAAAAATATGAGACTCTTTTCTTTGCTACTAAGGATCTATTCCTTATCAGTGCTACACATACAATTTATTACATTGTAAGTTTTTTTTCTCTTCAGATTTGCTTTAGTGCCTATTCACAAATAAGGGGGACAAAGGCCCAGGCCTCCTCCAATATCTGTAATTTTTTCACGAGTTGCAGAAAACTTTCCTTTTCCCCGGTGACACTACTTTAAATGCTTTTAAAAAGAAATTTGTCAGTTTATTACTGTATTCATTTCTTTTCAGGAATAAAAATGAATAAACTGTATTGATCTCGGCATCCTGTAGCCTACTGATTCTGTGCGCTGACTGATAATGTGGAACCTCTGAAAGTAATAGACTTATTTTGACATCCGCTGCCAGTACCTTAATGTATGCTGGTGTTCCCCAATGAATTGAATTAATAGTTACTTATGTTTGCAAGGAAGAGATCCGGGGGAGTGCTGACACATTCTCTAACTTTTTCTTATCTGCAGATGTGAGTGTCTTTCCGGCCTGTGCAGTTTCCCAGTATGTGAAGCCGGGTCAATCCCGCGGATAGTCTCACGAGGCAACGGGACACCTGGAAAGTGCTGTGACGTCTTTGAGTGTGTTAATGGTAAGTGGATTTCCTCTCTTCATCCTTATGCGAGGGACACAAGTCCTGGACAGTTACACCGTGTCAGCAAAAAACATTACACAGGAGGCTGCTTAATCAAATTAAAGGTTACAAAGCGGACACCGCTTTTCCATTGTGTAACCTTTCAAAAGGTTTACAAGTTGACTGGATCTTTTTAATTACTAGTTTAGGCCAAGATTACAGTTTGCATTCAGGCTGCACATCAATGACAGTAAAAAGTAAAGACCGGGAAAGATGCATCAAAGGTGCTTCAATTATATTGGGGCGTGGGGTTGTTCATTTGTCACATTTAATCAAGCATTAGTTGTTCTGTATATAATTCTAAATGAAGTCATTGTTGAAGAACACGATTTTTGTTCAAACACTTTGGTCAAGCAGCAAAACTGTCTTTTTCCTTCCTGTTACCCAAACGGGATCAAACGCATCAAGTGACTTTCATGCATGTAAAGATTTCTGACGTGGTTGAAGTCCAGAGGAGATAAATCCCATCAAAAGAGATCAGGCAGAGGCAGCGATATGTGATAGGACGAGGATGCTGATATTTTACAAATGTAGCTGAATAAATAAGGAAACTGTATTTCCTGAGAGGAATTGTTATGAAACAAATTAGAACTATTTATTTGTTTGGATAGTGAAATACTGGATATGTTCTGCATTGGCAGATTTGCCTTGATTTGATAGAACGGTTACTTTTATAGAATGACGTAGTGCCTATGGTAAGGTCATTTAGGGAGATACTGTATAAGGTAACGTGAATCTTGGAGCAACACTTGGAATTGTTTAGATGAGCCTCTCTTCTCGCTATTGTAAGCTAGGTGTTTAACCATCTGATGTCTGTGGCACGGCTGGCACTAGCAGGCATCCCCAGAACCGTTCTTTTGTTTTGGCCTGCGCTTTTTATTCGGAGGTCCCTGTGCTTTAGGTGCCAGACATGCAGACTGACCGTGTCACTTTGGCTTGTTCCTCCATTTGATAAATCACTGTGATGAGAACATGATTAGGCATATGTTCAGTGTCCTACTACTCAGCTAGAGTAGGGAGGTAGCGGTCATGTGACAGCAGTATCACAGGGTTGGCCAAGTTATTTAAGGACATTTATAATATATATGGTACTATTAGCTGCTGCAAGTAAGTAGGGGCCTCATTTGCTGAAATTGGGACTTAAAAGTAAACCTCCAGACTAAAAATCAACTCCACAGCACTGAAAAGGCTTGGTGCTTCTTTAACAGTTTCACAGCATCAGAACTTTTTCTCTTATCCAGGCTCATTTTTATCTGCACAGAAGCTAAGCTCCGCCCCATCAAAGAAATCTGCCCGGACAGTTTTCCCCTGATGCTGTGCAAAGCATGATAGGATTTCTGATGTTGTTCTCGTTGCCTAGCGCGCGCAGCTGGGAGGGGTGATCAGGATACAGGACAGTTGGAACTGTGTCTCATGCTCCCTGTCACCTCCTTTCAACCAAAAAAGATGGCTGTCCCCATGAAATCACAAACATTTGCCTGTTCTTTTAAAACAGGGTGGGTAAAGGAATATATGACCTATCTATTTACCATAGCATACCATTAATTACCTAATGTAACTTAATGAAAGTATGATTGTTTAGGTTGAAGATCCTCTTTAAGGTAAATCTGTTACAAAGAGGCATTTGTATTAAAGGACCACTATCTCGGATAATTGTAAAATTTAAACTACCATATATACTCGCATATAAGCCGACCTGCATATAAGCCAACCCCCCCCCCCCCACTTTTACCCCCCCCCCAAAAAAAAAGAAAAAATGACCCCCATATAAGGGGGTAGGAAATGCTGGCTGCCTTATTCCCTTATTTCCTTAGTGTGTCCCAGTATAGCTAGTAAAGTGCCCAGTATGGGTAGGTAGTGCCCCAGTATAGCTAATATAGTGCCTAGTATAGCTAGTATAGTGCCCAGTATGGGTAGGTAGTGCCCCAGTATAGCTAGTATAGTGCCCAGTATAGCTAGTAAAGTGCCCAGTATGGGTAGGTAGTGCCCCAGTATAGCTAGTACAGTGCCCCAGTATAGCTAGTACAGTGCCCCAGTGTAGCTAGTAAAGTGCCCCAGTATAGCTAGTATAGTGCCCAGTATAGCTAGTAAAGTGCCCCAGTATAGCTAGTATAGTGCCCAGTATAGCTAGTAAAGTGCCCCAGTATAGCTAGTATAGTGCCCAGTATAGCTAGTAAAGTGCCCCAGTATAGCTAGTAAAGTGCCCAGTATAGGTAGGTAGTGCCAAGTATAGTGCCCAGTACAGGTAGGTAGTGCCCAGTATAGTGCCCAGTATAGGTAGGTAGTGCCCAGTACAGGCAGCTAGTGCCTAGTATAGGTAGGTAGTGCCCAGTATAGTGCACCCCGCCACAACCCCCCCTCCCCCCCCCCCCCCGCGCGGTCGCCGCTGCTGCTATTACCTTAGCCGGCGCCGCTTCTTCTATTCCCCTCTCCTGCTCACTCGGTAATTCACAGCAGCGCTCTTCACGGCTGCTGTCTGTGATGAGGCAGGAAGCAGAGAGCGCGTCTTCCTGTAGCGGCGATGTGTATCGCCGTTGCTATGGTAACCGCTCTCTGCCTCACCACAGACAGCAGCCGTGAAGAGCGCTGCTGTGAATTACCGAGCGAGCAGGAGAGGGGAATAGAAGAAGCGGCGCCGGCTAAGGTAATAGCAGCGGCGGCCGGGGGGGGGGGGGGGGTGCGGGGGATCCGGGGGGGAACGTGGACCACATGGCTCGCATACAAGCCGACCCCCAAACTTTTGAGTGGGTCAAAAATTTTGCTTGTACGCGAGTATATACGGTACATGTAAGCATAAGAAGCATGATTCTTCCAGACTAACATGAGCCACAAATTACTTTTCTCCTATGTTGCTGTCACTTACAGTAGGTAGTAGAAATCTGACAGAACTGACAGGTTTTGAACTAGTCCATCTCTTCATTGGGGGTTTCTCAGCATGGTCTTTATTCTTTATAAAGACAGTCTCTGAAAAAGATTTATACAAAGATGCTGGCCATTCACCAAGTGCTTTTAAAACTAAACTTTTAAAACTGAAAATCACCCATGAGGAGATGGGCTAGTTCAAAACCTGTCATTTCTGTCAGATTTCTATTACCTACTGTAAGTGACCGCAACATAGGAGAAAAGTAATTTATGTCTCGTTTTACTCTGGAAGAAATGTACTTCTTATTTGCATGTATTTACATGTTTTCTAAATTTTACAATTTTTTTGATAGCGGAGCTTTAATCCGAACCACTACTGCTCTATAGTGAACTTTTATGTGTGTTAAAATTGAAAATGTCTTCTTTAACCAAAAAACCCTGGCAAAGCTGCCTGACGTGGTGCCTAAGCTCGGTGCTACTGGCAATTTCTCCCTTCTGCTTCTCTGAGAGACCTTTTCCACTTGAGCCGCACGCGCCTGCAAGACGCGCGACGGCACTTCCGGGTCTGCGGATACGCAGACGAATCCCATGGCTATGGGATTCACAGCCTCTCGCACCATTTCGGATGGCAATGCCAGCCGAATCGCTAGCGCAAGCGATTCGGCCGGCGGCGCTATTGTTTCCTATGGCAGAGTTTCCCTGCGTGATTTGCCTGCGGGGAAACTCTGCAGATTCAGTGTGGAAATCGCGCAAGTGGAAACGGGCCCTGAACGCTTGGTGACAATTTCTTATCACAAGTAAGCTCAGGCTGGGAACAATCTGCAGAACACATTGCCAGGCACACTATAGGGGCAAGAAATAAAATACACACTTTATCAAATTAAACTTTTTTTCTCAGAGGATCCCTATGATTGCAGTTTCCCATTCAATGTTCATTCATCACAGGTATACCTGAACCATTTCTCCTCATAAACATGCACTTGGTGTGGCTCTGACACTCTCAGTCAAGTCTTTCTTGGTAGTGTGTCTTGAAAGCACAGATAAAGGTGCAGGAAATGTTTGGTATAAATAAGTAATAGTAAAGTAATTTCAAAGGCCCAGACTATGGGTAAACTGCCGGATTACAACTGAATGAGTCCTTTTAAAGTGGGATCTTTTCTTCTAGTTCATTTACAAGAGTCACACTTTGAAACTGACACGTTTAATGCAGTAATTGAGAGGCATGAGCACATCTTACAAAATCATCATTGATTACAATTGCTACATATTTATAGTACATTGATTGTAATTATGGACTTACTGATATAGCAATTAGTTGTCCTACTTACCAGTATGCATTCCAGTAACATAACACTTTTATAAATAAGTGAATGCCGCAACAACATTGGTTTTGCAAAACAAAAAAGTTGTAACGAAAGTGGTTGTATTATAAAGTACTGATTATTGTTTTAGCTAATATCAGGTATTCTAATTTAATAATTTCTCAGGCTACTTCCATAATAGGCTGCATATCTTCCGTATAAATCCCAATATTTAAAGTGAAATGTTTCTTTTTTTAATTTTTTATTTAACCACTTCACTCCATAGGGTTTTTACCAGTAATGGACCAGAGCAATTTTCACCTGTCAGCGTTCTTCCCTTTTTTTCGCCAATAACTTTATTACTATTTATCACAGCAAAATGATCTATACCTAGTTTTTTTTCGCCACCAATTAGGCTTTCTGTGGGTAGTACGTTTCGCTAAGAATTATTTTATTCTAAATGCATTTTGACAAGAAAAATAAGAAAAAAAAAATCTCCGTTTTCAGCCATTATTTTAAAATAAAACTTTCTTCTGTCGATACACAGTTCATTTGCCCATTTGTCCCAGTTATTAAACCGTTTAGATTATGGCATGTCTCTATCACAATGTGTGGCGACAATATAGTATTTGGAAATATAGGTGGAATCTTTCTGTTGTTTTGGTTTTTTTTTTAAATCCGGTCCATAATGTGTGTGTGATTTAACTTTTCACCACAAGATGGCGCTTTAAACACTATCCTGATTTCCAGTGTTCACTTTTTGTTTAGTTCTTTTACACTAACGTGCTTTTACTACTTCCAGTCACTATTAATGGACATGGCCCCCTCCTGTACATTCATTCCAGGCATTGCAATTGGTTAGGGGATCGTTCCCCTTCCCCAATTAATCGTGGATCTCTGTGACCCGACGGTATGAGCGGTGGGTGCACGCATGCATGCACTGCGAGGACGACCGACGCATTAAGACCTCCTGGAGCCGTTAAGATGCTCCAAAAGGACGTTTTAATGTGGCAGCTTGTCGGGAAGTAGTTAATAATTGTTTGTTTAAATTAGTTCATGAAACATGTTGTTTTGTAATTTTAATATTCTTAAAAATTAACTTCTATTTGTTTGCGACCAGGAAGAAATTTATATTTCACAAGTTAAAACTGATTTTTGGCTTAAATTGTACTTCGAAGTTCTGAGGAGTCTATACTGTGAAGAAAGTACAGGTTTTATTCTTGCAGTCTCCTTGTATAAGTAGTTTTCCATGGAATTTTCTGTGCTTTGCAGATCGTTTGCAATCTGCAAAGGGCAAGGACACAGGCTTGCTAATGGTCCGCATATTCACCTTTCTTTCCTCTCCTACCAGACCACATCTCCTCTCTCTCTCTTTTTGCATAGCCCCCCTATATCGAACAAAGTGTTAATAAAACACACACACACACACACACACCATCCAACACTAACTTTGAAGTGGAATTGTGCTGAAGACATAATCTCCACTCGTCCCTGTTCATTTTAGATTATTCCATGCTCAGGTAGCGGGGTTAGATTCAAAATGAACAGGAATGAGTTGAGATTCTGGGCTTGATTCATCAAGCTTCGCTGCTAAAGCAGCGCAGCTTAATGTGCTGTAGTGCGTGCACTATGCAAGCCTTACATAGCAGCACTCACTGCCATGTAAGGTGCGTGCCTTCCTTAGTTACGCGCATTGCTTCCTTAGCAATGCCCGTAACATTAACTGCAGGTGGTCTTGCTCCTGTTAAGGATCGCTACTGTGATACTTCACTCGCAGCTACTACTATGTTAATTAACATTCTTATCTAAATTAACACAGTAGCGGCCGCAAGTGAAGTATCGCGGCCGCCACTGTGAATTAAGGAAGGCACCTTCCATACATGGCAGCGAGCATTTCTATGTAAGGCGTGCATAGCGCGCACTACAGCACATTAAACTTTGCTGCTTTAGCAGCGTAGCTTGATGAATCAAGCCCTCTGTCTCTTGTGCACACCTCTGAGTCTGAAGTGCTAGTAGGATGGTAAAAAAGTGTCATCAGCAATCTGTCCGCTTCTCATCCGTAACAAATATAGGCGCTGTCTGTACAACTCAAAAGTGCTGATAAGCTGGCATTTGTGACATCTGGACCTGTTTTTTCCCCTCACTTTTCCTCTTACAATTACACAAACACATGTCTTTAAGTGTTCTTGTTCATAGCATGTCTTCTGTCATTTTGTCCATATAGTCATCTTTTGTGTCCTACACTATAAGGCTAGCTGTATTTAGTCTGGATACACGATGCATGATGTGTTAAAGTGGCTCTTCACCAAAAAAAAAAGTAGTAGGAGTTTAAAAATGAATCAATACATTGTAAAGTGAAAAGTTAAAAAGAAGTGAAATCAAGAACTGATTGCTATTCTAAGTTATTTAGTACACAATGCGCCTGCTAGTCATCATCTTTACTACTGGTAAAGAAGAAAGAAAACAGACAGCAGAAACTTCCATTATCTGTAACCACACCCACTAACAATGTGGTAGGCTAAAAGGTTTTTGTTTTTTTTATTGCTATATATATATGCACAAAGGGAGATATTGGTTGCTTGGCAGTTGGAAACAGCTGTTATTTCCCACAATGCAACAAGGTTCACAGACAGGAAACTGTCATGACACCACACTGTGGGAGGGGTTTCACCATAATATCAGCCATACAGACCCCCTAATTTTTATTTTTTTTTGAGAAAAGGTAAATATTTATCACGGGAAAGGGAGTATTGGCTACTGATTGGCATGAAGTTCTACCTTGGGTTAAAGTTCCTATTTAAGACTATACAAGATTCAGCTCAGTATGTCATGAATCTTCTTTTACTGGACTTTATTGTTGGCGAATTTTAAAGGGATTCTTAACTTGTGAATAGCAATACCACAGTTACATGTGAACAATAATAGGATAGTTATTCTTACTGAAGTACAAATGAATTTACAGATTGGTGAAAGTATAAGTAAACTAGTGATGATCTTATTAGAAAAGTTCTCATTAGATAATATGATTTCCAAGCAAAGCACGCGTTTGTTGATTGTGGCATCTTAGGTCAACAAGCTACGATGTTCAGACAGCAGATTGTGACATGGTAATTACGGCTGGATTTTGGGTTAATTAAGAGTTTAGGTTTTGAAGTGAATGATTACTTTTCAAAACTATGCAGACAAGGTCAGCTTTACTGTACTTCATTACGGTGGCACAGACAATGGTTGGTGCATCAGCACATGCCTGCCACCCTGCAGCTAAAGCCCCCCAGTAAGGTCATTTCAGGACAGAAGAATAAGGGAGCTTGCGTGCACCAGTAGGCACATTGACAGTTTCATAGAAGCTACTGGATGTTCTGTCTCTCTGGTGGCCCATTTGATTTTTATTATGGGAACCGTCACCTCTCATTTTTTTCTTGTCTGGGCAGCAGAACAAATTTCTGGGAAATGGTGCCTTACAATGTGAAGCTTTATTGCTGATGCTAAGCCTGAGAGCACAGCTTTTCTGTTCCACTGTAAGACTCACCCATTCTGCTGCCGGGACCACTATCGTGCTTGGGTGGTTTGATGGGCAGGTGCAGAGCACCATAATGGAAGTCTAATAGACATTTTTCCATTGTCAACTTGTTTTCATGAATCCCACAATACACTTTTGAATGTCTTTTCTATCGTTAATGTTCCAGGGCTCTCTTTGTGTGTGGCAGAAATATTTTTACTGTAAGTACTCCAGCATTCACAGCAGCTTTGTATCTGGCCTTCCAAAATCCATTATCTGCGCTGGCCAAGTTTGAAAAACTATATAATAAATGAAGCAGCGCTATTCAGTTTGAGCTGAACTTTATATAACTCTTCATCTTTATAGTTACGTCTTTTATTTACAGTCACTACTTGTGCCTTATTTTGTCTTATTAAGATGGGCTTTTAGAAGGAATTCTGATTCTGTTCTTATATTTGTACTGGCCCGCTGATAAGTAGATATTTTTCCTTTTTAGCTATACTTACTTTGTCTGAAGTCATGTCTGTACCAAAGCTGTGTACACACATTCAATGGCTGTGTAAAGTAATGTTCTTGGGCCAGGAATCGTTCAAATACAATATCTGTTTATGAATATATTTATTCAGGATTCCTGTCCTCCGCAAAGGAAGAAGGTGGTAAATAAGCTGGAGACCTTCTGCAGCATTGTATTTTGAGGACAATTAGTCTTAGCTGCCTTGGATAATCCAGCCAAGTTAGTAGGTTTTTTTCCACAAATAATTTAGGTCTGGTAAATTTGGGTGAGATTTAAGGTAACCATACGTCTAGCGTTGATGGGCAGATTCGACCTAGAGACAGATCTCTCTCTGATAAAAATCGGTTAGAGAGAGAGATCTGCCGGCTGTCCATACAACGCAGGCTGATACCCAATCAGTTTCAAGCTGAAACCGACACAAAATCGGCCTTGTGTCGCCGCCTCACTGGCCCAACGCTGTCCTGCTAATGTGCAGTGTGCCCCCCCCCCCCCCTCAAGTGACCGCTGCTTGTTTTCTGCTGGCTCCGGGCATGGTCCTTCGTCCATAAACGCACCCCATGTGGTTGTTGGTGTACATGTGGGCATAGGGGGCACATTGTACATTAGGGGGGAAGCGTCAGGAGTTTTGTTGCATACGTCGCTTGTCCCGATATTGCTCACCGTTACCACCAGGCACCCGAGTAGGTCAGACCTACATCTTCCAGCATGTCCAACCAATTCATTCGATCAACTTTCAACCTAAAATTATCAATCGGGCATGCACCCCCCAATTTTCATCTGATTCGATTATAATAATTGAACCAGATGGTCGATCAGCCGCCAAGTTGCCTGATGTATGGCCACCTTTAGGCAGTCATGTCAACATTAAAGCAGTAGGATCAGCCATACGCGTACATTTGAATACGGCGCTGGTAGACTTGGGCGCAGGATCCAGCTGTTAAATGGCTGGTCCTGCTTCTGCACAAGTCCGGGGCGTTTTAATTACTATTCCCCCTCCAGGCCGACATGGATAGTGGGGGAATGAAATAATTCGGCTTCCAGCGATTGCTGGAGGCCGAATTATTGTGTTTTTTAAACAACTTCGGCTCCGTCTTCTGACGGAGCCGACCTTCCTCACTGAGCGCCGCTATAGACTGATTCCTATTACAGTCTATGGCGGCGCTGGCTGCGCCCAAAGCTAGCAGCGCTGAAAAGCACTGCTCCGCAGCCATACTATGCCAGGGAAAAAAACACATAAATAAGTAGATAAATACTTGATCTACTTACATAACACATGTCCACGTTTTGATTTCAGTGAATGTTATATAGTAAATTATGAGAATTCTGTTCCTGGTGGGGGCCATGTCTTTTGCCCACAGTTAAGGCTAACTCGTGATGTCATTTCTGCCCTTTACTTTTTTTCTTGTCTCCTCCAATCGCTGAGTTGCCTCAGCCTTGCTTGTAAACCCAAGTGAGTAGGGGATTAGGTTTCAGATAAGAAGCTGGCAGGGAAATAAAGGGAAGAGGAGGAATAGATTATAGATAAAAAGAACCTCCAGCATGCTTTTCTTTGGCACGACTACTAAAGGGCCAGTGCTCCTTAAGTAGGTGATAACTCCAAATCATAACAGCAGAAAAAGTTTTGAAAGTTTTGAATGCAGGATTAGCATCTTTATCACTTAATACACTCGGACCAGTTGCTGTTGAAATTTGATTTTTATGGTGACGATACTGCTTTAAGTTATATAGAGTTTAACAGTCATCTGCTTTCTGTAGGTGGCTACTAAGTCAGAGCTGAGAACCTCATTAGCTCAGATAGTTGATGAGCTACCTATTGCCTGACCTCCTGCTCATTATATATGTTGGCTGTGAGCCCCTGAGTGTGCATTTCACTGTTCTGTCATTTAGAGTCATGTTTTTTTCAGCTTTGGGACCGTGTTATTTCACACTGTTTAGCCCACTTAAGAGATTTCAGACTGTCGGGTTTTGGCGTGATGTCAGGCAGTAGCTTTCCTAGCTGTAAATGTAGAACTAGATTGCCCCAAAACCACCACTGCTTTTTATGAAGCTACAAAAACCCACCAACAGCCTTCAAGATCTATAAAACAACAAAGACAGAAAAGGCAGAGAGATGCTTTTAGATGGGATTAATTAAAAGTAACAAGCATGAAGGAACAAAACTAAAAGCAACGACCTAAAGGTTCTCTCAGCAAGATTGCCTAAACAAATATGTAAAACAGGCATTTTACTTCAAAACACACTCTAACGTGTTAAAGAAAAACAAGAGGAAAAGAAGATAAGCTGGCACTGCACCAATTCATAACCGAATGCAATTAAATAAGTGCAAAAGCTGAATATAAATAACACAGCCAGGGGAGCTCTAAGCAAGCTACCTTAGCCTCAGTCCACCTTCACTCCCCACACACTGTACATTAAAGGGCATTATTGTCTTTTATGAAACTTCTGGAAATGCCATATTGGTAGAACATAAGAGTGGTGTTTTTGTTCTGTCTTTGAGTTAATAAAATAGAACAATACAGATTAATTAATCATTTTATTTTATAGACTACCAATGTTATGAAAAAATACACAAATTTGAACAGATTTATAACAAAGAGTTTTGTTTCGCTAGTAGGGGGAACCAATGTTGTAATGGGTGTATTGTGTCAAAGCAGATCATTTGGGCACCGGTGTTCTGTAAAATGGGTTACGCATTGACCTCAGGGTTGATTGCGCCGCACACTGTTACTTGGTAGGTGGAGGCACCTGATAAATATCGATAGTAGGTAGCACAGGTATCGAGGAAGGTAGACTTTAGCAGTGGAAAATAGAATGGGGGAGAATAAGTAAGTGTTAAGGTGGCCACTAACGATACAATTTGCCGAACCACCATTTACGAGCAATTATTCATATGAACGATCGGAAATGAACGTTTGGGATCACTGACAAAAATCTCCTAATCAATCTGAGAAGATTAATGAAATCAATCAGATTTTTGGATCGATGCCATCAATCTGATTGGATTGGTTAGAAGATTTTTGTCCGTTACTAGTCCCAAACAATCCTTTCAGATCATACATACAAATAATCGTTTGTAAACGATCGTTCGGCAAATTGTATCTTTAGTGGCCACCTTCAGGCTTTGGTAGCGGGAAGTTTTGGTCAGGTGATAAATATCAGCAGAGACAGGTAGGTAGGCAGAGAAGTATTTGGCATATGTAGTGGGAGGGTTAGTGTGAAAAGAGTGTTAGATGATAGTAAAATATTGGTCAAATTTAGCGATATTCTACTATCGGAATTAGCCACTGTCTAATAGTAGAGTATAAATAATTTTACCAATATTCTTCTAGCACTTTCCTCCACGCCCAAATGCAGCTGCAGCCTTTTGCCGTTGTAACACACGATGCTTGGAAGACCAATCACTTAGCCCAAGCTTGGCTTTTGTTTATATCCGAGCTGGATGCAGCTACAGCTAATAGCAGTTGGAAAACTGAACACTAAAGGTGCCCATACATTCTGATCTAAGAGAGATCTGTTGCCTGCCCACACTCTGCAGACTTGATTCCTGATACATTTCAGCATGGGGTATAACCATTGTTCAGAACTTTTCTTCAATTTTAGCGGTTATAATTATTGCCAGGAATTATCAGTAGGGATGGTCAGTGAGATGCAAATAATTCTAATTTAATGCTGGATTATGTAAATTCGCTGTGCAAATGTACAGTGGGTTGCAAAAGTATTTGGCCCCCTTGAAGTTTTCCACATTTTGTCGCATTACTGCCACAAACATGAATCAATTTTATTGGAATTCCACGTGAAAGACCAATACAAAGTGGTGTACATGTAAGAAGTGGAACAAAAATCATACATGATTCTAAACATTTTTTACAAATAAATAACTGCAAAGTGGGGTGTGCGTAATTATTCAGCCCCCTGAGTCAATACTTTGTAGAACCACCTTTTGCTGCAATTACAGCTGCCGGTCTTTTAGGGTATGTCTCTACCAGCTTTGCATATCTAGAGACTGAAATCCTTGCCCATTCTTCTTTGCAAAACCGCTCCAGCTCAGTCAGATTAGATGGACAGCGTTTGTGAACAGCAGTTTTCAGATCTTGCCACAGGTTTTGGATTGGATTTAGATCTGGACTTTCACTGGGCCATTCTAACATATGGATATGTTTTGTTTTAAACCATTCCATTGTTGCCCTCACTTTATGTTTAGGGTCATTGTCCTGCTGGAAGGTGAACCTCCGCCCAAGTCTTTTGCAGACTCCAAGAGGTTTTCTTCCAAGATTGCCCTGTATTTGGCTCCATCCATCTTCCCATCAACTCTGACCAGCTTCCCTGTCCCTGCTGAAGAAATGCACCCCCCGAGCATGATACTGCCACCACCATATTTGCATTTTGGCCAAAAAAGTTTCGTTTTGGTCTCATCTGACCAGAGCACCTTCTTCCACATGTTTGCTGGGTCCCCCACATGGCTTGTGGCAAACTGCAAATGAGACTTCTTATGCTTTTCTGTTAACAATGCCATTCTTCTTGCCACTCTTCCATAAAGGCCAACTTTGTGCAGTGCACGACTAATAGTTGTCCTATGGACAGAGTCCCCCACCTGAGCTGTAGATCTCTGCAGTTCGTCCAGAGTCACCATGGGCCTCTTGACTGCATTTCTGATCAGCGATCTCCTTGTTCGGCCTGTGAGTTTAGGTGGACGGCCTTGTCTTGGTAGGTTTACAGTTGTGCCATACACCTTCCATTTCTGAATGATCATTTGAACAGTGCTCCGTGGGATGTTCAAGGCTTTGGAAATCTTTTTTGTAGCCTAAACCTTCTTTAAATTTCTCAATAACTTTATCCCTAGCCTGTCTGGTGTGTTCTTTGGATTTCATGGTGTTGTTGCTCCCAATATTCTCTTAGACAACCTCTGAGGCTGTCACAGAGCAGATGTATTTATACTGACATTAGATTACACACAGGTGCACTCCATTTAGTCATTAGCACTCATCAGGCAATGTCTATGGGCAATTGACTGCCCTCAGACCAAAGGGGGCTGAATAATTACGCACACCTCACTTTGCAGTTATTGATTTGTAAAAATGTTTGGAATCATGTATGATTTTCGTTCCACTTCTCACATGTACACCACTTTGTATTGGTCTTTCATGTGGAATTCCAATAACATTGATTCATGTTTGTGGCAGTAATATGACAAAAAGTGGAAAACTTAAAGGGGGCCGAATACTTTTGCAAGCCACTGTATACAGCTTAAAGTGAACCTCCGGACTAAAAATCGACTCAGCAGCACTGAAAAGGCCTGGTGTTTCTTTAACAGTATCACAGCATCAGAACTTTGTTTCCCTTATCCAAGCCTCATTTTTAGCTGCACAGAAGAAAACTGCCCGGGCTTTTTTCCCCTGATGCTGTGCAAAGCATGATGGGATTTCTGATGTTGTTGCTCTCGTTCTGCTGTTTTGGTGCAAATTTTTTTTTTTTTTACATTTTGAATTTGACATTTGAAGCCTAGTGTGTGCAGCTGGGAGGGGTTATCAGGACACAGGACAGTTGGAACTGTGTCTCCTGCTCCTTGTCACCTCCTTTCAACCAAAAAGATGGCTGCCCCCATGACAAAGATGGCAGCCCCCATGAATCACAAACATTTGCTTGTTCCTTTAAAACAGTGTGGGTAAAAAATTATATTACCTATTTATTCTAATTAACATAACTAATGTAACTTAATGACAGTATGTTTGTTTAGGCTGAAGTTCCCCTTTAAAGGGAACCAGAGACGAACGTTCTCTAAAAAATGAAAAAAAAAAAGATGTTATACATACCTGGGGCTTCCCCCAACCCCATAAGCCTGGATCGCTTCTACGCCGCTGTCCTCCACTGCCTCTATCGCCGGTACAGGGTCCCGTCACTTCCGCCGGAGGCGGCCAGTCTTCTGCATGCCCAGGGGCTCCCTCCGGCTCTGTGCGCATGCGCAGTACGGAGGGAGCGCACTGCGCTTGCTTCGACTGGCCGAAATGATGGGACCCGGCACTGGCGGACAGAGGCAGCGGAGGACGGCGGCGTGGGAGCGATCCAGGCTTATGGGGCTGGAGGAAGCCCCAGGTATTGTAACATATTTTTCTCGTGGTCTCTGGTTCTCTTTAAAAATGGACCAATCAAATATCATCAACGATGTTCATTTTCAAGTTGCATACATTTGAATACAAAACTTTCATAACCCTGCATCAACTTTAACATTAGTTACATCACACTGACCATCCCTAATTATCAGCAATACTGGCTATGATGGGAATCTGGCTTTCCTTTATAAAAATGGCACTCCTATAAGCAGCCTGCCACCGTTCTGAAACGTACCATTATTTCCGTAAAAATAATGATTCTATTCTTGTCATAACCTTACCACACGACCTTTCTTCTGCAGGCTCTGTATCACTAGAGCATCTTCATTTGCTATGACTGTATACAGGAAACTATTATATTAGTGGCAATTTTATATACATTATACCAATTTTAATAAAAGCTTGGTTTTCCTTTAAAGAGAACCCAAGGTGAGAGTGAAATGGAGGCTGCCATATTTATTTCCTTTTAAACAATACCAGTTGCCTGGCTGTCCTGCTGATCCTAGGGTTCTAATACGTTCGGCCATAGACCCTGAACAAGCATGCAGCACATCAGGTGTATCTGACGGTATTGCCAGAACTGACAAGATTAGCTGCATGCTTGTTTCTGGTTTAATTCAGACACTACTGCAGCTAAATAGATCAGCAGGGCTGGCAGGCAACTGGTATTTTAATAGGAATAAATGTGGCAGCCTCCATACCCCTCTCTCTTTCCCTTTAGCTTTGATTCTCCTGTGAGCATTGTTGTAAAGTGTAATAAGTAGTAAGTAGACCCTTCTGGGCTTCTCAGTGGCTGCTGCTGATCACAGTCCACATTATAACATACTAGTAAAAAGGCCCACCCATTAAAAAACGGGTGCTAGGTCACAGCCGCTACCCCCCCCCCCCCCCCCTCGCAATGCGCACATATACGCGCCCTGCTTGCTCGTTCCCCACCACTGTCTGAAGTATATGCACACAGGCAGCTGCTTGCTTGGCAGTTGGAAAAAGCTGTTATTTCCCACAATGCAATGAGAACCTAGCCACACACAACAAACTGTCAGGTCCGGCCCTGTGCCCTAACTGCCCTGGCTACGCACATGCTCAGTACAAAAAAGCCAGGGGACACACAACCATTCAGTTGATGGCGCAGGGACACTTGCAGTTTATTGTGTAGAATAGAATGTGGCATAGAAATAGCCTCCTATGCATGGAAATGTATTTTATAGATGGTTTGTTCTTATTTAAGTTTCTATTTCTAGCGACAAGGCCCAGACCTGTAGCATGGAATATTGTCTTTATCTTGTCATAGGTGAATTTTCTTCTAGGAATTGATGAAGGAATCCAGCAATTATAGCTCCTTGTAATCCCCTTAATTGTGAATAGAATCCACTTTCTTGTTCGAGTGGGCTTCAAAGACTTCACTTCCAGTTTACAGAATGACTTGAGTGAAGAATTGTATGTTTCTTTTCTTTTTTTCTTTTCCTGGGTTGCTCACATTATCTGCAGCTATCAAAAGGGGAAAAAAAATCTGCTTTGTGGTTAGTTATCTCTTATGTGGGGTCAGGGCCATTTGTGGAATTAGTAGTTTAAATGAACGTCAAATCCAGGCTCAGGCCTGTTGCTGTAAGAGAGAATTAATTGGAGAAGTATATTCTTTCATTAGCTCATCCGGCTTTGGGTTTCCATCATTATGTATCTGTTTTCTGCACGCAGCAGTGTATGATGCTGATAAGAAGTATTGGCCAAGTTGTTACATTAAAGTTAAAATGTGCTTGTTACATATCTGTGCACTAGTCTTCCTATACTTGTACACAACACAAAATAATGAAGCGGGTGATGCTGCCCCTGCATGATCTCAGTGCAGAGCCTCTGGTGCTCCACAGGAATGAATAGAATGCCCAGGGCTCGGTGCGAAGGTCAATCTGTGCCGAGATCAACAGTGCTGAGACTACATGTAGATACTGTGATTTCACACTACAGGTTCCCACACACATTGATGCTGAGGCTGCAGTGTGGCACTCCTAACTCAGATAGTCATGCTTCTGTTGGGTCCAGTGGGGGTTAGTGTAGGGATAAGGTTAGTCTAGGGGTTGAGGTTAGTGTTAGGCAGTGGTATGTGATTATGTTAGCTGTGGGCAGCTTATAGGTTAATGGTTATCTATAGCGGCAGGACGATTGTTCTTACCAGTATTTCTTGTAAGGTGCCTATTAATGGTACAATTTCTTTCTTCCGATGCAATCTTCCAATGCAATTTTTACAATCAAAAGTAATCGGAATGCAATTATCAATTGTTCCCATAAACTGGCATTTTTTTTCTCTTTCATTTTGATCATAAAATTCAACATTTGGATGGAATACATTTTCTGATCCAATTGACCAAAGAATGGTTTAATTTTTTACCACACACTGTGCAGTTTTCTGTACAATTTGATTGTAAAAATTGCATTGAAAGATTGCATCTGATGATAAAATCGTACTGTCAATGGGCACCTTTAGATCACTAACAATCTTTCAACACATAAAATCAGCACATGGCGGCTGCACCACAGTGACTGAAGTCTAAAGCATCTTTACAACATTTTATTGGTCGCCCATGCAGGTTAGATCAAACCATGGTGATTGATGCAGTGAACTGGTACTATTTATTTGATATGCATCAATTCATTCTACAATAAAGTCATGGTTATTCGGAACTGACGGGAATTGGATGATGCTTGGATGTGCTTTCTGGTTGCTTGCGACTCGGATGTTAAAAATAGGCCCAGCTAGTATAGTACTATACCCCACTCTATACACGTACCATGAACTCTGTATTCAATGTTAAAATACAGTAATATAAAGTAAATAATTCTTCAGGGAGCAGTGGAACTCAGTCTTAAAGCACATCAGAGCCCACAAATCGGCTAAGAAGTTGGCCTTCACCAATGTGAGTTCTGCCGGTGATTTGTGTTGGTTGGTTGAGACAGCTGGTTAGTTGAGTTCCGATAACTAGGGACTCTACTGTATTAAAAAACCCTGTTGATTATTCATTGGGTCATTTGAAGTATTGCCTCCATTTTGTTAATATTAGAGATCAGTTTAGGAGAGAGGTTTGTATTAGGCATCTTAAAGAGACTCTGAAGTCTCGTTTTATTTACCTCTGTTCTTCATATAATCCTGCATGAATGCCCAAATAGATTTGCCGCATCCCCACGGTGGATGGGTGATTTATTGCTGTTTTTACATAGTTATTTAGTTATATTGGTTGAAAAAAGACATACGTCCATCAAGTTCAACCAGATGGACAGCCCTGCAAACCTCTGGAGCTTCTCTTCCTGGAGGGGCAGAGCTTTCAGCTGTAGCTCTGCCTCCTTTGCAGTCAATCTTTGCTGATCGCCGCCTCTCCCTGCCCCTCTCAGTCTTCTTTCACTGAGAAGGGCGGGGAGGAGGCGGAGATCCGCAGAGATTGATTGCGGAGAGGCAGAGCTACGGCTCAAAGCTCAGCCTCTCCAGGAAGAGAAGCCCTGTAAGTCAGGGCAGCACAATCTGCGACCAGCAAAGTCGTGGAACTTTGCTAGTCGCTTGCACAGCAATAAATGACCCATCTGCCGCGGGGATGCTGCGAATCTATTTGGGAATTCATGCAGAACAGAATTATATGAAGAAAAGAGGTAAAAAACGAGACTTCAGAGTCTCTTTAACGCGACTTATCGTTTAGTAGGGTAGGGTTAGTGTTAGGCAAAGAGTAATGAAGGAGGATTTCTGTTTGCAATAGGTAAGAGGCAAGTCAATGTTAAAGCATAGGTTAAGTGGGGAGGGGTATTGTTTTGTATAGGGTAGTAAGGATAAGTGTTGGACATAGGTTAACGGGTAAGGTTAGTGGTAGTGTTGCTTAGTAGGGAGTGCTAGCATTAGACATAGGTTAGGAGAATATTTGGTGTTATGAATTATTTTAGGGTTAATGTTAGGGTAGAGTACCAATGTAGTTAAACGATCCTATTAAATGATGTTTTTGCTAACAAGAAGCACTAAGCACCAACAGTTCAAAATTAAATTGAGAAAGGTTGTCACCACACGGAGTATATTTGCTACACATTATAGAAATGTCTTATGTTTTTAGCTGTAAGTTATTCAGAAAATGCTCTCTATATCCAGCATGATGTCGCGTTCCTAAAATAAAAATGTCTTTCTGTATGTAAATGTCACAAACATGAAACAGAGAGCGTAATTAAAGAGCCCTTGTACTCAACCTACTTTCTTGCCTTTGATAGCAAGTAAGCATGGTGTTTACAGGCAATAAGTAGGCAAACTGCAGTGTACTTAGTGAATTAAGTCATTTGTTTGCTGTGGCTATCTGTCTGGCCTAGGAGTGCAATGCCACATAAGAGGCCATCCTCTAGTGCTGCTCTAGCCCCACCCTCTCCCCACATAAAAGCATTCCGACCCTAATGATTGGTGCCCAGGCTTTGGGTGGAACGTCCCACAACATGACTACCTCAGAGAATGCCACATGCATAAATGCAAAACAGGGATGTGCTGATGGATAAGGAACTTCATTTCCATGTCCATGGTGCCGGCTACACAGGTAGCCACCGTGATGCACGGCACTGCGTTTGTTTGCGATGTTACCCAATGTAGTTGCAATCCCATTCATTACAAATCATCACAACAGCAAACGCTCTGGTTGGAACGGGCAGCAGCGCATTGACCTAAAGGTGGCCTAACACTTATAGAATTGCAGCAGATTCGACCATCAGATAGATTTCTGTCAGATGCCTATCAGGTCGAATCTGACAGGAATGTATCTGATGTGTGCCACACAGAAGGAATCAAATTTCAATAGATTCCAGAATGACATCTATTGAAATTCGATCGAAATGCAGTGTTGCACCGTTCGATCCAATGCAACCCTATGTGCCATCGATCGGGTGCCAGTAGCCCCAGATTTTCTGCCTGGACCGATCGAGCTAATCGATCGATCGGCTGATTTGAAAGAATCTATTTGCAATCAACCGATCGATTCTGTGGAATCGATCATCGATCGGTTGAAAGATGGCTGAAATCGACCAGTGTATGGGCCCCTTAAGGGTGTCTTCACGCTTATCCCTGCAGTTTTCACCTGCTTTTTTTTTCAAGATTTTTTGTATTTGTGATTTTTCATGTATGATTCTTATGTTTTTGTTTGCAAATTTTTGCATTCTGATTTTTTCCATGCTTACTAATGAAGTTTATATACACTCATTTTATCTAATTAACTGCACAACCATATGCAAATTTTCACATTTGGAATGCGAACATTTGCATTTCTATTGACTTGCATTATATGTGATTCACACGTCCATTGTGAATAAAAGCATACATGTAGGCAGTTTATTTTTTCTGCAGAAAGTTAGAATGTAGAAATTCGCAATATGCCACATTTCAAATGCGATGCCATTGACTTGCATTAGATGTTTGTCGCATTCGCAAAGACACAATTCACACAATTCTATCATGAGTGAAAGGGACCGCACTGTATTTTCAGGGGCTGTAAGGATCATTTAAAGTATACTTTCTGATTCAGCTAGCAAAATAAAGAAGGGCAGAGTATGCTTATTACAATCAAGAAATGTGCTGCTAATTGTAATATCAGCGTGTCACAGCCGACTGGGTTCAGCACAGCAAGCTGGGTTTCCTCCTTGTCTCCTCAGTATAATAATAAAGCTTTGCTCGGTTTGAGTGCCATTCCTTTAGCTGAATCGTTCTCTTCTGGGATTTACTGACCCAAATTTCAGATGGAATTTTAAAGTATTGTTAAAGAGACACTGAAGCAGAAAAAATATGATATAATGAATTGGTTGTGTAGTACTGATAATTACTAAAACATTAGCTGCAAAGAAAATATTTTCATACTTTTATAACATAGCATCATTCTCAAATATTTGGCAAGGAAATGAGCAGCACTACTTAAAAACAGACAAGTGCCTACCTGCAAAAGAGTGCAAGCCCCACTTGTGGGATAAAATACACACCTAGCATACACATGACCTGTCTACCACTGGAGGATGTTGGTTTCCTGTAACAGCTTGCATGCAACCTATTAAGTACTCGTCCCTCCCACTGCGAAGAAGTCAATCCTCCATGGGAGGGGACCTAACTCTAACTAAATCCTAACCTATGTATATGCATAGCCTGGGTGCGGCTAATCAAGTAAATTCGAAAATTGAAAATTGCGCAAAAGGTGGATCAGCGCATCACCAGGCCATGAATTCAATTAGTACATGGCTGTTTTTAAGTAGCGCTGTTCATTTCCTTGCCATGTACTAATTTAATTCATTTTGGTCAGGCTACTAGTTTTTAGTGCATACTATATGAAATATATCATTATTTGCCATGTTCACATGTTTGTGCATTTCACATAAGCCATTTTTGCATGATTACATTTTTTTTATGACCTGGCTTGATGGATTTTCAAAACGGTCTTCCTGTACCACCATCACATGCTGCTTGATTAGACTGAACAGCAGCCTGTGAACCATACAGACCCACATGAGGAAGTCAGAAAGGAGCAGGAAAAGGAACTAGTCTGTGAAAGAAGAGCAGATTACCTGACATTGCCCACATTTTCCATATTCTGCTGACAGATTAAAGGACAATTTAGCAAGAGGGCTATGGAGGAGGCCATATTTATTTATTTTTTAATCATGCCAGTTGCCTGTCAGCCCTCCTGGTCTATTTGGCTGCAGCAGTATCTGAATAACACCTGAAACAAGCATGCAGCTAATCTTGTTGACTGACAAAAATGTCAGAAACACCCGATAAGCTGTAGGCTTTTTCAGGGTCTATGGCTAAAAGCATTATCAGCAGGACTGCTATACAACTGGTATTGCTTAAAAGGAAATAAATAGGGCAGCCTCCATATCCTTCTCACTACAGTTGTCCTTTAAGGTTACTTTCACACTAGGTAATTGCGTTGCATTCCCTGGAAAAATAAGATCAACGCAGGGGGGAAAAAAGACGCATCACACATTCCTGTGGTACCGCACTGCATGCATCGTGTTAATGTCAATGGATTGGTCACACTGCACTGCTAATGCACCAATGTGAACATTACCTCTACATTATAATTGCATCCCTCTATCAATGGGATCATATTATCTGACGCAATTCAGTGTGAAAGTAGCCTTACTCTTTGTGGCCAGGACTGCAGCTACAATTCCCACTGAACTGGCAACAAGGAGCTACAGAATGTGTTTGGGGAGGTATTTTCAGTATGTTTAACACCCCTCCCCCCCCCTCTCCAAAAGAATAAAAGAAAAAAAAGTGGAGTACACAGAACTCCCTGCATTGCTAGATAATTCAAATTTACTTTCACAGGTATAAAAAAATGGTGGTGGGGGGGGGGGGGGGGGGCAGAGTCTGTAATAGGGTTTTAACTGTTTTGCTTATTTGGAATAGCATGCTGCATGAAACTGCACAATGAATCCAGAATTGTGGTGTGTGATGGAAGTGTAACTTTAAAGTCCGCTATGTTTATCTCTTAAAATTTAGGTCATGACTCGCCGTAAATTTTACTTGTCAGCACTACTGGACTGTAAAACCTGCAGCTCCATTTTTATCAGTTCCACATCGGCCTATAGAGACATCTAACGATGGCAGAGACTTGACCTGCAGCTCTGAAAGTTACACTGCAATAGTCCACCCACTGCAAGATATAGCAGCATCTTGTACTTAATAACCGAGAAATCTCATAAACACAAACTATACAACCTGACATGTTGTCAAGGTCAGATCAGGCTTATGCTGTTACAAGTATAAAAATATTCTGACTGAAGGTTTCTTGTTTTGTTTTTTTAATAGCTATTTTTTACTGGCTGTAATTTTGAGTAAAGATCTTGCATACATTTTCTTGCAATTTCCTGTGCAACTTTCTTTTATAGATCTTTATTTATTTATTTTTTAATGAAGAGACTCAGTACCAGAGGCTTTTGCCAGAGGGAAAAATAAATAGATGATATAGAGCTGGGAAGGCTTGTAGCATCATAATAAAGTGGAAAAGCGAGTAGTTAGTATTCCGCTGACATTGCTGCAGATCTGGCCCAGCTCTGTTGATGTGTCCATTCGCAGACTTGTTTCCGCTGTATCGTGCGAGGTTCAGGCTGCCGCCACACTTCGTTTCTGGAAATGTTAAACACAGCAAGCTACGTATGTTAAAGGATTTGTGTTGATGCCTTGAATTTTGCCTGAGGCCTTGCTTTCAGAATCACAGTAATGTTTTGTTTGCTGACATTAAACACGAGAACAAGGATATTTGTTAAGTTTACCATACTCTCCGTACACCCTGGTGAACTTAGTTTTTTTCCCCCTCAGATCCAGTTATACACATTGCATGTGGTTATTTGTATGGATACCTGTGAGCTTTGTTAAAAGAACAATAAAAAAAAAAAAAACAATAATTAACTATATGTGGGTCAGTAATGTCCAATGTGATTAGGGTTCAGCAAATCTGGTCCAACCCCTACCATTTTCCCACTTAGTTTCAATTCACTGAGACATGTTCTGTAGAAAAATGTGTCTGGTAATTTACCTCATGCGTTATTTTAGGCCTAGGTCACACTTATCAGAATCACATACGTTTTACCACAGCGTGGAAAACTCATGCAGGATCACACATAATGTTACTCTATGGGCCACACAAAAACTCAGTGGTTTTTTTTTGGTGCAGGAGAAAAAATGTTCAGCAAGTGCATTCTTTCTGCATGGGTTGTGAGAAAAGCATGCGTTTTTCACATAATACTTTCCTATGGGAAATTAAAAACTTGTGCAATCCGCATGAGTTTTTGATGAGCTGGTATTTTTTAACCTCCCTGCCGGTATCCCGAGTGTAGCTCAGGCTATCCGCTGGGACCTCAATGCAGAGTATAGGATGCAACGGGCACTTTTACTCACCTCCCGGGTGATCCAAACGTTGGTAGCCGTTCTCTTTCCTGTCCTCCGAGGCTCTGAATCACTCTGGTGAGATCGCTGTCCTTGATCTCACTACAGAGTTACAGCGCCACCTGGAGGACAGTGGTAAAATTGCAGCGCTCGAGCCCCTGGGAGCTGAGTGAGAGCAGGGGCTGCTGCAGAGACTCTAGCGGCATGATTTTTCTCCTGATTTTTAGGATCTGAAATGTTTTATAAAGACGCTAAAATCCAGAAATCACTATACCGCCAGGGAGGTTAAAAGGGAGAAAAATTATTTGAAAATTATTTTTTTCACTTAACTTATTAATGTTCATTAAAAACGCATAACAGAAAGGCATGAAAAAACTCACATTAAACGCACCTGAAAACAAATGCAACTCAATATTGATTTTGATTGGTCCAGTACCAAGGTGCATACAATTTGCGTAAAAATTTGCCTGCAAGCTGAAATTATTTGTATCTCATTGACCAGCTCTATACCATTGCCATCTTAAAAGTAGTAGGTGGATCAGTGGTAAGTGCTTGTGTGAAGCAGCCAAGAAATACAAATTCCTTTTGAAAATACAGTGAGGAAAGATATATATTTTCATGTAAAAAATATATGTACTGCAGAATAATATCCACCTTGTTCAAGCCGTGGTGTTTTCAGTAATTCGCAGGGTGGGGAAGCTGGACTTTGAAGGTCATAGACAGAAAATTGATGCTTTTGAGTTGTGGTGCTGCAGGGAAATATTATGCACAGCATTGATAGCATAAAGCAGAAATCAATCAGTCGTGCATCAGATAAAGTGCCAATGCACACTGAGAGCTCAGATAATTGAACTCAGACTTTCCTACTTGTGTCACATGGTTAGAAGAGAACCTTCCCTGGAAAATGATATCATACTCAGAAAGATCTGAGGAAAGAAGACCAGCACTGAGATGGTTGGACACTATAACCTGATGCATGGGGAGCACGAAGTACTACAATAAAGATGAGGTGTTTTGTTCTGTTTTGTGCAAGGTCTGTCAACACTGGCACTTAAAATACAGCATCATCAATATTTTACTTTATATGTTTAAATGGGTCCTGAACTCAGAACTTCCTCTCTGCTCTAAAATATACACAAAAGCATAATAACCTTTAAAGGGGCAATATGGCGAAACATTTTAAAATTTTAAATATGTTCAAATATAGACGAATAAGAAGTATGTTTTTTCCAGAGTAAAATGAGCCATAAATTAAGTTTCTCCTATGTTGCTGTCACTTACAGTAGGTAGTAGAAATCTGACATTACCAACAGGTTTTGGACTAGTCCATCTCTTCATAGGGGATTCTCAGCAAGGCTTTTACTCTTTATAATAACCTTTAAAGGGGCAATATGGCGAAAAATTGTAAAATTTTAAATATGTTCAAACATAGACGAATAAGAAGTATGTTTTTTTCCAGAGTAAAATGAGCCATAAATTAAGTTTCTCCTATGTTGCTGTCACTTACAGTAGGTAGTAGAAATCTGACATTACCAACAGGTTTTGGACTAGTCCATCTCTTCATAGGGGATTCTCAGCAAGGCTTTTACTCTTTATAAAGATATTCCTTAAAAAGGATTTAAACAATGATGCTGACCAGCTTCCCTGCTCACTACACGTTTTTTGGCAGTTGGATGGAGCAACTGCCATTTAGTGCTTTTGAAAATAAATAAATCCAGAGAATCCCCCCATAAAGAGATGGACTAGTCCAAAACCTGTCGGTAATGTCAGATTTGTACTACCTGCTGTAAGTGACAGCAACATAGGAGAAAAGTAATTTTTTGGCTCATTTTAATCAGGAAAGAATATACTTCTTATTTGTTTGTTTGCACATATTTAAAATTTAAAATGTTTCGCCATAGTGCCCCTTTAAAGGAAAGCATTTCTTTGTTACAGCTAATATGAATCCTGCCATAAAGCTGCAGTGTGTCTTCTTCCTGCTTTCATGAAAGCAGACATAGGGTTAAAATCATCTGTTTACAAATTAGCTGCTCTCCCGAGGCAGCCAGCTGACACAGCTGAAGAGATCTAATTACAGTGGTGATTAGTCACAGATGAGGGGGAATTAGGCTAAACTCTAAATAGGTACAGGGTGCATTTTTCTCTTTTCCTTCTGTCCTGGGCAAGGGTTCAGGTCCACTTTAATGTATTTTTTTGTGCATGTCCATGTGTTTCATGCGAAAATAATTAAATTTTGCTTTTTGAATTTATTCTTTTATGCATTCGTCTGTTGTACTTTTTATTTCCTGTTCTCAGCTTTTGCCTCTCCATTTCATGCTGAACCGCTAAAAATACTTGACTGCTCAGCATTTTCTAATGTCAGAGTGCACACGGTACTCTATTAACTTTTTTGTCTTGTAGGAATACATTGACTGGCTGAGCTTCCTCTCTCTAACCCCTGAGATAGAGATTATAGAAGTAGAACTCTGTACTGTTCAGCCATCTGCTTTCAGGAGGTGCTGTTCATCTCACCACAATGCTATTGTGTGCAAAGCATTTACATCAACTATATTTGTTGGAATATAAAGTGAACCTGAGCTGATAGTTTGCAAAGTGCCTCAGCCTCCTGAAAATAAAACTGTTACTATGAAGTGTTGACTGTAAAACGTACCCTCCCTGCCCTGGTACACCTTTACATTGTCCCCTCAGTCTCTGATTCTTCCTGGTTGTATGCAGAGAGCCTCCCGTTCCAGCATGATGTGCTGCAGCCAATCACAGAGCTAAAATATGGGCATGTGACAGTATGAGTGGATTTGCTATGCATGACTTACAACTGTAAGGTAACCTTGTACATGATTATGAGTAATTATATGTGCTTAGAGTAAAGGTGACAAAAATGTGATCATTATCTCAGCCTGAGATCAATGCCACATCCTGGCCACCTAATTGTAATTTCAATCGATTTCCATTGAAAATCATTTGACATTATAGATTGGATAGGATGGAAAGAAGTCAAAAAAAGCGGTTGGTCAGCGGTATTGGTGTACAATTTCGGTATCATTGATGGCCCTTCAGCCGGTCTATACTATGTAAAATGAGCTTCCACTCTGGGCTGTGCAGATTGTCACAACAGAGCATATGCTCACCTATCCATCTCCGCCCTTCCTCCTGTGTCCTCTCTCCATCGCCACTGGGACGCCGGTACCTACCTGGATTTGGAGGATAATAACACTGTGAGGGGGGTGGGTTTACACATATTTAATTAAAGATTTGCTGTGTGAATCCAAAATTTGCTGTGTGAAAGCCTGGAAGGATTGGCAGTCACATTCATATCCTTTGGTGCAAAGTCGATCACAGCAAGCATCACTTAGGAATCTGTTGTGACATGCTGGCCTAACAGTGCTAAAGATATTAGTTTGTTTTCTGTGTCTTTATAATTCAAGATACTAAATACACAGTTTGATATCTTACATCCTGTTCCATTGTAGCATACATTTTATTGCAGATCCCATAGATATGAGACTGCTGGATGTGAGGTCAAAATTACATTTAGCTTTGCTTTTTGATAGAGCGCTTTTTTGTCTTTTAGCTCTTTCTACCTTCCAAGTGAGTCTGGGTCACCATGAGCTGTCCGGGTATTCCTTACTTGGACCCCAAGGCTCTCTCGTGAACTGAGCAGTATCTTGTTACTTGAGGGAAATGGCAGAAATATGAAGTATTAATAAAAAGGCCCGCCCGTTAAAAATTGGGCGCTAGGCCACGGCTATATGAATCCATATAGGCAGTTAATTGTACTCCCATGGTAGACTTTAGACAATCATTTAAAAGGCCCACCTAGAAGCCGGAAAGCAGGACTGTGATACATACATCAGAGCTGGCGCCAGCACTGCAGCCAGTAGGGTGCATTCTATAGGCAGTAGCAGTGGGAGTCTTTCCCAATATGTCACTGAATAGGTGCTGGCTTACTGAAAAGGATAAGGCCAGATTCAAACCCAGGTCTCCTATGTCAGCAGAACCCTAAACCAGTACACTATCCAGCCACTATAATGTTCTACACTGTTTATTCAGTGTTGTTCCATCACTGAAGGCGTATACTGTATATTTCTATGGCGTGTTTGAGTATTTGTACTATACTGTACTGCTTCTTTGATTCTGCAATTTATGGTTTTTGTATTCCCCTAACTACCCTTTTAAGTGCACAAGACATAAGCACTGAAGGCACACTGGTAACTTTTTTTTACTTTGAAAATCATAATTTAGGAATATGATTAATGTACTGTCTGGATTTTTCCTGTTCTATTCCTGAATCAATAGCTGAAATTGCAGGCGAGAAAAGTGACAAGAAGGAGTGCAGCAGCAAGTGCAGTGCTCCCATTTTGGCAGGTGTTTGCCATGCATAACACAGCCTGTTATTTTGAAGTGCAAATGTGTATTAAACACCGACAGGTTTCAACATTAGCAGGAATTCTTTTGTAGCTGGAAGTGTGTTTGCTGCTTCTATTACTAAATGAATAGAAAATACAAAAAAATAAATAAAGAGGAGAGGGAAAAAATCAATTACTTTTTTTTTTCACAGCATTTCACACACAAAACATGAAAGTATGATAGTTTGCTTTTTCTGTATTTTGATATGGATTTATTTGTACTTTGGTTCCATCTTGATGCAAATGACAGCTGAAGGCCAGTGTTTATTGCAGAAAATAGAAGGCTATGGATTTCCTTATAGCATAAACACTGACAGTGGAGTCGGGGGAATTGGTTGTCAGTTTATCCTGATGAGGTAGATGGGTGATAGTATTACAACAACATAGTTTTCCTGAAATACTACTTTCTTTTCTAATATCTGATGCTTGCATTCCTTTTTAGCTGTTGAAAAGATAATTATAAATGGTTGGCACCCTCACCCTGATAATACATTTGGGGCAGTCCTTGCCCCTCATCAGTGGCGTAGCTAAGGAGCTGTGGGCCCCGATGCAAGTGTTACAATGGGGCCCCCAAGCACTCTATAAAAACAATTGATACAGTGCACCAAAACCTGCCAATGGCAACTAGAGAGGTGCAAGAAGGGGATGGGCAACAACTTGTTAATGATTACCACTATTCAAAGTATCTATAGAAGTGATTATTATGAACACAGTACTAATAGAGAGCTAATACTGCAGTAGAAGGAGGGCATCGATGCAGTCGCAACCTCTGCAACCCCTATTGCTACGCCCCTGCCCCTCATCATGGTCACACGTACCCTGATAATGTATGTAGGCAGTTCAGGCCCCTCCCCCTGGCCGCTCATAGTTGTGCTTTGAACAAGGGAGGAGCCCAGCTTGGACACTTTTTAACCTGCTCTTGCGCTTAGCACTCCGCAAAGGTTGCTTAAGATATCTGTAAAGCGCAGTACACAAGGTTTGCGTGCGGATTGTCACTTGTGGAAGTACTGAAGTCCAAACCAAGGGTAAAAGTGAAATAATGTAAAGGTTTATTTACAACGTGCAGGATATGTACAAGTAATAATGCAGTTGGTGCATGAACAAGCACACTCAAAGTGAACTGTACAGGTAGCAATACAATTGCAGGCAACCCAATGTGTATGTGTTTGTGTGTGTGTGTGTGTATATGTATATGTGTATGTATATATATATATATATATATATATATATATATATATATATATATATATATATATATATTTTGCACACAACAAACCCGGGACCTTGTCTAAACTAATCTTACATATATATACAGATGATAATATCAGCAGGCAAGTGGATAGTCGTACAAGCAAAGATCAAAAACCAGGAAGTCCGACAATAGAAGCGTTAAGCAAGAGAATGGTCAGGCAGTGCCATTGGTCATACCCCAAGGAATCAAGCAATTGGGAATTAGGTAAAGAGACAAACAGGTTTCAGGAATAAGGAACAATCCAGGAACAATGACCAGAACACAGGCTGTAGGGCTATCAGCACCAATGAACATGCAAAGGTGAACTGTTAGAGGTGGACTTATATACTATGCTGGATGGTCATGTGACAGCTTCCAAGGCCGCTGAGACAAAGTTCTTGAAAACAGAGACCTCTGCTGGTGGGCAGGGCGTACTTCACGATGGCTGCAAAATGTTCTTGAAGAGAGAGAGGACATGTGCTGGTGGACAGAGGAAGTTCATGTAAACAATTCACAGAAGTCACCAGCAGGATCAGATTGTGACACAATCATTTAGAAATAGAACAGTTTCAGGCCTGGAACCCACTAGAGCGTTTTTTTTTTGAGCGTTTAGGGAGCGGTTTCAATCGCTAGCGATTTCTCTAAACGTTCTGCCAATGTAAATTGATGGGACTAATTCCACTAGAGTGATTGTGATTAAGGAAATGGCAATCGCAGAGCATACAGCATTTTGGGAGCGTTTCCATTATAATAAATTGTATAGGAGCAGGGAAATCACTCCCAAAATCGCTTGCAAAATGCTATCACAAATCGCTAGCGATTGCGATAGCGTTTTGCACTTTCTAGTGGATTACAGACCTAAGGTAGTTAGATAAATTGCTACTCCCTTATCATTTTTCAATGAGGAAGGAATCCATTTTTGCTGGAATGGACAGAAATCACATAGTGTATGGTTGCCTCTAGATGTAGTTAAAGTTGAAGTTCTCCTCAAAACATTAGGTTGATTTTCAGTAGAGCGAGAATAGGAAAGTATGATTCCTTGTAGGGCTATATTTATGCACCAGGTCTTAAAACACGGATACACTATATTAGCATCTGAAGAGGAGCAATATTTATAAATAATGACAAATTTGATCTAATCTGAATTTGTCTCAACATGGGAGGTTTCCACTCTATTCCTCTCAATGTATCTGTGTTTAAAAAAACAAAAACAAAAGAAAGCTGCCCCTCCCTAGAACTGTACATAGTAAAGCATTTCTAACCTGCAAAATATTTTTGACTTGAGAGTGCATATCAGATCATTGCTAATGCCTCTGTGACAAGGAAAGCTATGCTGTAATGCGCATTAGAAAGAAATGATAAACGACCACACATGCTCCATAGTTGTGTCCTACTCCATTGTTGTTTGAGTACATAAAGTCATTCGGTAATCTTTCATATCATACAGCATACTCTCCAGCATCATACGTTTTGACTTCTGGAATGCTCCTGTGTGTTTTTACCCTGGTACACTACAAAAACGCTATAGAGTGATAAGACCGCAATCTGAAGTGATTGGAAGCTGCTCCAGTTCACTTCAGTTCTGAGGTCTGTGCTCAAAAATCATTGCATCCAGTATTTTCCGGAATCACAATCTCTTTAATCTCCTTAACACGCTCTTCCTATATGAACTTTGCCGTTTGCGCTGATTATTTAAGTTGATGCAGGTGCTGACCATTAGTCGTCTCTGTGACCCCGACGGAGGGGGTGGGGGGGGGGGGTGGGGGTCAATACTGTCTGGGGTGGAAGGAGAGGGATAAACTGGGTACCTAACGCTAACTTCCACAGCAAGAGTTAACAGGTTTTTTTGTCTGCCAACACATGTTTTGAAAAACAAAAGTTTGCTTTCTTAAAACAGAAAGAATTTGCGATGATTCCGGTTGGAGTAAGCTTGAGATGTCTCCCAGAGCATCACTGCTGAATATATGCAAATTAACCATTGTACCCTTAGAAGCTAAACACACCTCCAGAACCCCTGGAATGCAATGATGTGTCAGCTTGTTAATTTGTACAGAGCCATAATAATCCAACATGCATACAGACTGTTTCGGATTGTTTGATCCTCATCGGTGCATGGCATGGATTAATTTGGCTCTATGCAGTAGGGCTTGTAACACCGAGAGGTACAGACTAACCAGCAAGCTCATGGTGACCCAGAACTCATTGGAGTGTGTAAGGGACTACAATGGTCCTCAAAGCCCCCCTACTAAGATGTTAAGAAAAACAAAAGTTTGCTTTCTTAAAACAGAAAGAATTTGTGATAATTCAGGTTGGAGTGAGCTTGAGACTTGTCTCCCAGAGCATCACTGCTGAATATCTTGTACATTGAGAATTTAGTGCTAAAGCTTGATCTGAAAAAAATAAATCGTGAATCGAATCGAAATCGCAATTTCTGACAGAAACCGTGCAATTCAATCTTTTCCTAAAATCGTTCAGGCCTAACACACAGTAATATTTGAGAAGTGAAATGAAGCTTATTGGATTTAATTGGATTTACAGAAAGTGTGCAATAACTGTTTAAAGAGGAACTCCAGTGAAAATAATTTAATATAAAAAGGTGCTTAATTTTTACAATAATTATGTATACATGATTTAGTCAGAGTTTGCTCATTGTAAAATCTTTCCTCTCCTAGATTCACATTCTGACATGTATTACATGGTGACATTGTTACTGTGGGCAGATTATGTAGCTGTTCTGGCTTTAACAGACAGCTATAAACAGCCATTTCCTGTGTGTGTCATTGTTACATTGTGGCAGTTTGCCCAGAGTACCGTACGGTACCAGAGCCTCTTGTGGGAGGGGTTTCAGCACAAATTCAGTCATACAGCGCCCCCTGATGGTCTGTTTGTGAAAATCATTATATTTTTCATGTAAAAGTGGGTATCAGCTACTGATTGGGATAAAGTTCAATTCTTGGTCGGAGTTTCTCTTTAAACAAAATTAGGCAGGTGCATAAAAAAAAAAAGAAATTAAATCAATATTTAGTAGATACTCCTTTTGCAGAATTTGCAGCCTCTAAACGCTTCCTGTAGGTTTTCACTGGGGAATCTGTATTCTTGTTGAAGGTATTTTGGACCATTCCTCTTTAAAAAAAAAACATCTCTAGTTCATTCAGCTTCTGAGCATGGACAGCTCTCTATAACTCACACCAGATTTTCAATTACATTCAGGTCTGGGGACTGAGATGGCCATTCCAGAACGTTGTACTTGTTCCTCTGCATGAATGCCTTAGTGGATTTTGAGCAGTGTTTAGGGTTGTTGTCTTGTTGAAAGATCCAGCCCTGGCGCAGCTTCAGCTTTGTCATTGATACCTGGACATTGGTCTCCAGAATCTGCTGATACTGAATGGAATCCAGGCATCCTTCAACCTTGACAAGATTCTTAGTCCCTTCACTAGCCACACAGTCCCACAGCATGATGGAACCACCACCATATTTTACTGTAGGTAGCAGGTGTTTTTCTTGGAATGCTGTGTTCTTTTATCTGCATGCATAACACCCCTTGTTATGCCTAAATAACTCAATTTTAGTTTCATCAGTCCATAGCAACTTATTCCAAAATGAAGCTGGCTTGTCCAAATGTGCTTTAGCATACTTCAGGCAGCTTGGTTTGTGCTGTGGGCGGAGAAAAGGCTTCCTCTGCATCACTCTCGCATACAGCATCTCCTTGTGTAAAGTGCATCGAATGGTTGAACGATGCACAGTGACTCCATCTGCAGCAGCAAGATGATGTTATAGGTCTTTGGTGCTGGTCTGTGGGTTTACTCTGACTGTTCTCACCATTCGTCGCTTCTGTCTATCTGAGATTTTTCTTGGTCTGCCACTTCGAGCCTTAACTTGAACTGAGCCTGTGGTCTTCCATTTCCTCAATATGTTCCTAACTGTGAAAACAGACAGCTGAAATCTCTGAGACTGCTTTCTGTACCTCCCCTAAACCATGATGGTGAACAATCTTTGTCTTCAGGTCATTTGAGAGTTGTTTTGAGACCCCCATGTTGCTACTCTTCAGAGAAAATTAAGAGGGACACTTACAATTGACCCCCCCCCCCCCCTTAAATACTCTTTCTCATAATTGGATTCACCTGTGTATGTAGGCCAGGGGTCACTGAGCTTACCAAGCCAATTTGAGTTCCAAAAATTAGTTCTAAAGGTTTTGGAATCAATAAAATGTCAACAGTGCCCAAATTTATGCACCTGCCTCATTTTCTGTAAATCCAATAAACTTCATTTCACTTCTCAAGTATCACTGTGTGTGTCTCCTATATGATATATTTAACTGACATTTTTTATCGTAACAACCAGCGATTTATACAGGAAAATCATGAAGATTAACAAGGTTACCCAAACTTTCGCATCCCACTGTACATTTTGAAGGAAAATTAGGTGAAAAAAAAGCCACACAAATTTTATAGTGGTCCATTTCCCTATAAATCCAGAAAGACCTTATGCAAAACTATACTTCTGTATTTCAAGGGGCTACTTCCAAATCGGCACAAAGAATCATCCTTTGAGAGAACGAATACTGACTGTGCTACGGGATCATTCACTTTGGTTGGTAGAAATGTCCATTTTCCATGTGTTAAAGGGAGTTAATGCAGAAATCAAATTACTGTCAAGCTCGACTTCCGGTTCCGGCGCCTGTGGAGGAAGACGGCGGTGTAGAGAGCTCCGATCGCGGACCCCCGCCCGCTCTATTGCTAACAAAAGTGCCCGCTTAACGCAGTGAGAGCAGTGGGAGACGGCGGACTACACACAGAGCACTGGAGACCTGGAATGGACCGTTATTTGCTTCGGTCCGACAAGAAGCAGATCACAGCTGGTGCACCCAAGATGGCGTCTAAGGGCAAGGAGCGGAGGAATCAGCAGGAAAGACAGGCCTCTCCACCGGGTAAGGAGATGGCGAACAAATACGTGCAAGACGAGGTCAGTGACACTGAGGACCCAGCGGAAGATGGTGAAAACCCCGCTGAGGTATTAGACTACTCGGAAATTGCAGATGCGGTAGTGTCTAAACTGACCCCAGAATTGCACCACATGATTCAATCCGCGCTTGCTCAATCCCTAAAGCAGATACAAAAAGACATCCAAGCACACACAAATAGACTTAAGCAAGCTGAAAATAGGATCTCTAAACTTGAAGATGACAGAGCCAAACATAAAGAGCGCATTAAAAAGCTGGAAACAAATAATAAGGAAATGTATGATAAAATGCAGGATCTAGAAAACAGATCACGGAGGAACAACTTAAGGATGGTAGGCCTTCCGGAATCCTTTACAGCTAACACCTTGCATGAGCTATGCTCAGTCACTTTACCGCAGCTGCTAGGAGTAACATCTCCATGCAAAATAGAACGAGCGCATAGAATTGGCCCCCCTAAAGATACTAACACGCAAAAGGGACCTCGGGTGGTCATTATGAAATTTCTTGATTTCACTGAAAAACTTGCCATATTGAAGGCTTATAGGGAGTTGAAACAACCCCTCAAATACCAAGATCACACCCTAAGGCTCTTTAGTGATTATTCCCTAGAGGTCTCCAAAGCAAGACAGCAATTCAACAAAGTGTGCTCGCTATGCATTAGTAAAAACGTGAGATTCATGTTGATGTATCCGGCCACATTGAAAATCACAGATAACCAGAAGAAAGACCATCTATTCAAGTCAGCTAGTGACGCAGAATCATTCATGGAATCCCTCAATGAGGAAAACGATACTTAAAAAGATCCTATTCTACACCTAATCCACAGTTGACATATCACAAAATCAGCATGCCGTCCGGACTGCTCAACATTTAAGGGAGACTCTACTTTGAAGTCTCTGAAGCAAAATTTTAGGGCACTGACAATCATCTACATACTCTTCAGTAGAACATGCAATAAAAAAAAGAGAACGATTAAAATAAAACAAAAAATGGGAGGTCGGGAGAAGAAGAAGCTACTTCCTTTGCTCTAGCTTTCATCGTTGCGACAGACTAGAGACCACTCTCCTCACAGGGAAGAAGTGAGGTCACGAATAAAACGTAGGAGCTGAGGTCTGGGTAAATCCCACACCTTGTAGTGGTTAGGGATGAGGGAGGGTCTTATCTCCAGGTTGGGCTGTTTTATACTATTGAAGGTTGGTATATGCTGCAAATTATCTTAACCATTCGCTGTATTTGTATATATGTTTTAGTTCACGTCAATTGCTCCCATACTAAACACTGATGCCTCTCCGTATACTATCATGGAATATTAAGGGTCTAAGGACCCCTGCTAAGAGGTCCCTGGTTCTACGTCACATTAAAAAGTTCAAGGCAGACATAACCCTGCTCCAGGAGACGCATTTAGCCAAGGAAATGAGTGGTTTAATGAAAAAGCTTTGGGTGGGGGAGGTATATGGCTCAGCAGCACAGGGAAGGAAGGCAGGAGTACTGACCCTTATCCATAAAAACTTGTCAGGGACAGTCATAGATCATAAAGCAGATGAGCAGGGGAGATGGGTTAAAATAAAAATTAAAGTAGCAGCCGAAGTTATTGAAGTGCTTAATGTGTACGGGCCAAACGAAGACAATATGCAATTTCTGACGGAATTAACTACCTCACTATTGGAATCTCCCTGCTCCAACCTCATTGTTGGAGGGGACTTCAACTCAGTAATGAGTGAGACGGAAGACAGAACCCATAAAAATATAAAAGCTCTAGCTGTCACGAGAAAATCGTCAAGGTTCAGCCAATTCGCAACCGATCTCAGTCTGACTGATGCTTAGAGATTCTTACACCCCTATGACAGGCAATTCACTTTCTATTCCGCCCCCCATGGTGTATGGTCGAGAATTGACTATCTACTCATATCTACTACTATAGCCACAAGAATAGAAGGGTCAGAAATTGCAGATTTGTTGATCTCCGATCATGCGCCCATCCACATTGACCTACAAGAACAATTTCCTAGAGGGACCGATATCTTATGGAGATTCCCCTCACAACTTTACACTGATGAAAATTTCACGAACCAGCTAATTGCATGGTGGCAAGAGTATCTCTATGACAATAGAACACACACAAATGACCCGGTCCTACTATGGGAAGCAGCCAAGCCAGTCCTGAGAGGGAGGATAATTTTCTTCACCTCAGGAGCTAAAAAACAGGCTAACCAAAAATATCAACAGGCGGTATCAGAAGTAAGAGAAGCGCTAGGCAAATTCCAGAAAAACCCCACACCCCCCAACAGAGAAAACTGGATTAAATCCAAGTTTGAGGTAGACAGACTACTCAAATACAAAGAAAGCCTACGTGAGTCATATGGGAAAATAAAATTTAGAAGATATGGCAACAAAATGGGGAGACTCTTAAGTGGTCTGATTAGGGGCTCCAGAGATAACACACGTGTTTTGTCTCTTAAAACAAAACATGGCGCATACACTTCCGACCCAAAACTCATAAATTCAATATTTAGAGAGTATTATGCTGAACTATATGGGCCTATTGCGCAAAACATAGAAACAACTAAGATAGACCAGGTGCTAGCCAGAGTCAAACTATCTAAACTCACAGAAGACGATAAGGCAGAATTGAATGCTGAAATAACTGAAGGGGAGGTCAGGGAGTGTATATCTACACTAGCTAACAACAAGGCACCTGGACCAGACGGCCTTACAAGCGAATTCTACAAAATCCTAAAAAACGAAATTAGCAGCACATTGCAGAAAGTCTATTCATCCACTATCTTAAAAAAAGAAGGCACTGACGCCTCACAACTAGCCCATATAAAATTATTACCAAAATCCGGCAAAGATCCCACCCTCCCAGAATCGTACAGACCCATATCCTTAATAAATGTGGACAGGAAAATTCTCACTAAAATAATCGCCAACAGGCTAGCTAACATCATGCCCAAATTAGTAAGCCCGTGTCAATCAGGTTTTACACACAATAGATCTGTGGTAGCAAATATACGCAAAGTCCTGGCACTTCTGGACTATGCAAAGAACTACCCGGCCACTTCAAAAAACTATGCCTTGCTTTTTCTCGACGCAGAAAAGGCTTTTGATAATGTCCATTGGCCTTGGCTGATGAGAATTTTACAAAAGATGGAATTCCCCCCACTATTTCTAGACTTGATAACGGTACTCCATACGCGACCTACGGCTCAGATCTGCACTCCGGGCTTCCTTTCACCCAAATTTAACCTGTTTAAAGGGACGAGACAAGGGTGCCCCCTGTCCCCACTACTCTTTAATCTGGCTCTGGAGCCCTTACTCAGATTGCTGCAATCCAGCCTAGAAGGAATCCCTATTGGCACAGCAAAAATTTTACAAGCTGCATTTGCAGACGATTTAGTGCTTTTTTTGGCGGACCCAGTAACCCAAGTACCGACCATCCTTAATATATTAGATGAGTTAAGCCCCCTCAGTGGCTTCAAAATCAATCAATCTAAGAGTGAACTACTCTTCCTCACAATCGCAGGCCAAAAACAACAGGGCCTAGAAACCTTGCCCGTAAAAATTAGCAGCAAAGTACGATATTTGGGTGTTCTCTTCAACAGAGACCCTCCTCATTATACTCATTAAACTATGATCCACTATTCAGAGACCTCCAAGACAAATTAATAAGATGGGAAAATCTACCGATAAATTTAATGGGAAGAATAGCAATCCTCAAATCTGTTTGTTTCGGTAAATTACTCTACCCACTCCAAACGATCCCTCTTTTAATCAAACATATCGATATCCAAAATCTGGAAAAAATTTTCAAGCGATTCCTATGGAAAAGTAAAAAAGCAAGGATTGCCCTATCTAAACTAAAACTCCCAAAACATAAAGGAGGCCTGGGTCTACCTGACATAAGACGCTATAACCTAGCCTGCCTGTTTCGACATGTGAGGGACTGGGTCCGCCAGACAAGTATATATTCCAACTACAGCCTAGAGGAAGCCTATGTAGAGCCCTGGTCACTAACTGCCATATTACATACTCCATATAGAAATTTACCTTCCAGGCTGAAATGTAGTGGGTTAATACGAGACACATGGGCCACATGGAAAGAAATGCGGAAACAGTTTCAAGTCCCTATGCATATCTCTAAGTACATGCCCCTATGGGGTAACCCGGGGTTTTCAGCTAGCATGGCCCATGGAGGTTTTAGTGCATGGGAAGACAGGGGTATTACAAAACTGGTAAATGTTCTCTCACTGAGTGAACATAGATGGTTATCTTTTAGGGAACTCCAAGACGCTTTTGGTGTGCCTCGGTCGCACTTCCTATTTTATGCTCAACTCAAATCATATGTTACCTCTCAAGTAAAGGATATATCCAAAATTTGGTCTATAAATGACTTTGATTTATTTTTCTCCCCCACAACTCCCAAATTATCATTGTCAGACATACAGAAAAGAATGGAGCACCGCTCTCTGGGGGGGGGCCTCCGAGGTATACCGGAAGAACTGGTTAATGCACATTGAAGATACTCTTATAGGAGATAAAGTCATAGAAGGAAATTTGGTGTTTAGATCTTTGATGTTATGTGAAACGTGGAGGGAGTCTCATTATAAAATGATAAACAAAGCAAAATATGCTTTCAACTTAAAGTACGTCAATCCTCCTCCCCATTATACTCCGGCCTGCCCTAAATGCAAACAACCACAGGCAGATATGTTCCACTGTATTTGGTCCTGTGCTCCTATCACTCTATATTGGTCAAAAGTTCAAAAATATGTAAAAGAATTATGCAAATTAGACTGGCCACTCACACCCCAGCTCTACCTGTTCCACTTTAAGGAAGACCCTGAATCCACAAGCATGGCTACGCAACCCATGCCCAAAGGAAACACAAGACTGGCACATCTAATCTTAGCAGCTGCCAAAAAGACTATTTACAACAAGTGGATTTATGCCTCCTCCCCGACTATATTAGACCTAAAAGATGAACTAACACACTTGCTTAATCTAGATAAACTAGAAACACTGCAGCACAAAGAAAAACTCACAAAGTCATTATTTACAACCTGGAAGAACTTTATTCTCCATTCCCACACTGATGCAGAACTACATAAGCTAATGGACCACTTCAAATATACCTCCTGGTACGCTCTGCTGGACTTGCAAGACAAACTTGGCAGACTGAAAGTTCCAGGGCGACAATCGCCCATCTGCACCTGATTTTCCCACTTCTCAGCATTGCGGCTACCCAACCAGAGGACTTTTGGGGCCTACCTGCCGCTGGTGCAACGCAGCTAGCCATACCTCAAGGATCAGCTCTCCTTATATAGCTCAGGCCCTATAACCTGGAGATAGGGTGGGGGGGGGGGGGGTTCAGTGGATAGTGGGGGTTGGATAGATGGTAAGCGAAAGGGGTATCTCTTGTATATGTCTCACTTGTACTACGGTTTTGGCCACGCAACTGTAAACCTCTTGTTCTTTTTATTGTTAAAATAATAAAATATGTTTTAAAAAAAAAATTTCTGTCAAATGGCCGGCCGATTGTTTTAGAAGCTGTAGAAATTGAGGCAGTCATGCCAACTGTAGCTTTCACCTGTTTTGTGGTTGAGTCTTTGTGTAATGAGTATTAGAGTTTGCCTAGTGCAGGTGATGGGGAAGCAGCTGATCCCAGCTTACAGCTCATCTTCACTAATCATCTCTTAGCAGAAGTCACACTTTCCTGGAGAGGCGCCTCACACATCACAAGCCATTGCTTCAAGCAGCTGTGTAACCTCAAGGTTACATCCGTGGAAATGATTGCCATATCTAATCAGTCTTCCCATCCACAGATAAAATAATTACCAATTACAAGTGCATGATAATGAATGCATTGGGAAATTAATTTTGTATCTGAGACGCTTAAAGGGGCAGCACCTCCTACCCAAGCATGAAATGTGCAATTGTGACAATAATCCACAATCCTCTGGTCTGTGCCTGTGCATACATATTCTGCTGTAATTAATATACAACAATATATGATATATATATATATATACACACACACATTATTTCATTAGGAATTTATGGAATTATGCAAGTAGGCAGTCGTGATGCAGTGTTTGCCAACCAATCGATCAGAATTCATTTGCTGCATTGATTTCTAGCAGATTCGACCAAATGATCGAATTGGCCGGGTATCAAGAAAATTGATTGACCAGTGCATGGCCACCTTAGAGCTGGCCATACACCATAAAGTCTTGATTGTAAAATGTTACCACTTACATGTAGTGTGAGAGCTTACCTCAACAACCTTTTCAAAGCATTCTTACTCTCTTGGCTGTATACTACATAGATGTGGTAAGATTGCTCAATTTAGATTGTGTGGTGTATAATGAGATGCAAGTCAGGCGCTGTAGTTATTACAAGCAAGTGTACAAGCCTTTCTTGTAAGTGCAGTTCGTTTTTTAAGGACATTTCTCATTTAAAATGGGGCAGCACAGTGGCTTAGTGGTCAGCACTCTCACCTTGCAGCGCTGGCTCCTCCTAGGTTCAAATCCCAGCCAGGGCAATATCTGCAAGGAGTTTGTATGTTCTTCCCATGTCTGTGTGGGTTTCCTTTCAGGCACTCAGATTTCCACCCACATCCCAAAAACATACAGATAAGTTAACTGGCTTCCCCCTAAATTGGCCCTAGACTATGATACATACAATATACCATACATATATAGACATATGACTATGATAGGAATTATATTGTGAGCCCCTCTGAGGGACAGTTAAAGAGAACCCGAGGTGGGATTTAATTATGTTAGTGGGGCACAGAGGCTGGTTGTGCACACTAAGACCAGCCTCAGTTGCCCCATGGTGTGCCTCCATGTCCCCCCCTGCGTGCAGCTATACCCCTCGCAGTGCTGACGACACGCAGCGTGACGCCAGCACAATGTTTACCAAAGCGCTGTCTGTCAGCGCCGCTCCCCCGCCTCCTCCGCATCGGCGCTACCCGCCCTTGTCCCTTCCCTCCCGGTGATAGGAGGGAAGTGACAAGACAATATACTCTGTACAGAGCTGTGGAAGATGTTGGCGCTATAGAAATACTAAATAATAATTAAAAGTAATATACTTATATTAAAAATATATATATATTTTTTAATAAAACATCTGTGTGTATATATATATTTTATATATACCGTTATGTTCTGTATTGCACAAATATCATCACATGAGGTAAAACTACGTAAGAATAATATTTTAAAACTGGTTATATATGTTTGATTTCCACAAACAAACCTGCAAGATATAATCAAAGAATACAGTTTCTGTACTTATATTTTAACTTGATTGTGCAAGGTATTGATTATACAGTTATTTTTTTCATGTCTGCGTCTGCTCTTTATTTTTCTCCTTCAAATCCTTTTTATAAGAGTGAAAAAGGGCCATTCTTCATTACAGCCTGAGTGGAATAATGTGTGGTAACCTTTCATCCTCATGATAGAACTGACCTTTTGTTAGAGTTCCCAAGTATTAAGAACTTTATGATTGCCACCGCTTATAAAATGAACCTGCATTCAAAAGTATTGATTGTCGTTATAGATTTAACTTTACATTCATTATGTCACCTCTTGCTTACTCCCAAAGTCAGGGAAGGTTTTTAGCATCAAGAACTTTGCAGGTAGACTGTGGCCTGTGTCTGGACTGTGATGGTGGAAAGATTTAATGAATTTTAAGTGAAGGAGAGGGCAGGGAAGTCTGGAGGAAATAAGTGCATCATACTGGCTGACCTGTCTGCTCTGTAATGTCTAACAGACATCACACAAAGATACTTGGGAGATTCTCCTGCAGCGGTAAACAGAGTCCACTCAGTGACTTTGAAAGAACAAGGCCAAAGATTGTAGCCTGGTACATGAGCTGCAATCATCAGCACCATCATTGTCAGTGACAGGACTCTTGCCCGCTATAAGATTATGCTTGCTAAGTTCTCTCTGTTGTGGGTACCCTCATCTCAACGATTGATGTGTGTGCGTCTATATTCTATATATCTTTGAAGTAATTTGTAATTGTGTGCTAATGCTTTTTAAACATTGCAATTTGCTTTTAATTAAGTAAAAGGTTTACACCAATGAGCCGCTGTCTTGCCAGTGTCATTGCTTGGCAATGGCCACGTGAAGGCCGAGGCCTGGCTGAGTTGGTAGATGGAAGTAACAATAACAATAACAATAATATTTATATAGCGCTTTTCTCCCTGGGGAGAGAGTAGGAGGAGAGGGTGTAAAGGCAGGATGCCAAAAGGCGGAAGATGCCAACCTCCGCCACACTTGAAACCAACGACTCTGGGAAAGGCCGCAGTTTGTTCCTCTGGTGAGGCCCTGTGTATTTGGGTGAGGACACAGCGGCCATGTGCGCTGACCATTGTGCCACCATCCACATCTCTGCCTAGTGCCAAAGCTATAGACGCATAAGTTTCTCATAGCTGGCACTCCTTAGCTCCACTCCATGCCAAAACCATGCGTCGCTATGCTGCCATGATGTCATGCTATGCAGTTGCTGTTGATGCCTTCAGAAGGTAGATTCCAGGAATGCTGTGAACACAGTTTGTGGAATAGTGTCTTGTTAAATCACTAAAAGTAAATGCGGTGTCATTTTTATCTGTTGTGTGCCTTCCTATTTCTTCTCCTGTTTTGCTATAAGAATTCATATTCGTGATTGGTAAGTCCACAAATAGAGGACACCTATTATGAGGCCTCTAATACTTTATAAGGGGGACATGACCTGAGGGCACTTGTCGCCCATCGGGGATCGGTCCGATCCCCTTGGGCGACATTGCTGGGCTGGCCAGTGCATACACATGTCAGTGGTGTAGCTGACAACTTGTACTGTTGCTATGTGGGGGGTGGAGGGACGACAGAGCGGCTTTGGTGTGAGATCACCCGGCGGATGGGGGAGCAGCTTCTTCAAAGCTGTATTGATCTGCCAGGCGGATCGCTCATGGGTTGGGGATCGGGGCTGCCATACACTCACTTGGTTATCGGCTGAGGCGGTTGTTATCAGCTGTCTCAGCTGACTTTAATTATGCGTATGTACAAGCCTTAAAGGACCATTATCGCGAAAAAAAGTAGGCAGTTAAAATCTGACAGAACTGACAAGTTTTGGGGCAGTCCATCTCCGTATGGGGGATTCTCAGCATTTTCTTTGTTTTTAACAACATTTCCTGAACATCAATTTAACTGCCAAAATAGTAAGATACCAGCCAGCCTCCCTACTCACTTGCACAGTATTTTGTCAGTTATGCTAGGTGCACACCATACAGTTTTCTGTTAGATTTACCTGTCAGATAGATTTTTTCCAACATGTTGGAAAAAATCTATCTGGCTAGTAAATCGAACAGAAAATCGAACAGATAATTGTATGGTGTGTACCTAGCATAAGACTTTGCAACTGCTGTTCAGGAAAAGCTGTTGAACACAATGAAAACCCTGAGAATCCCTCATGAGGAGATGGACTGACCCAAAACCTGTCAGCTCTGTCATATTTTAACTGCCTACTTTTTTCACGATAGTGGTCCTTTAAGAAAAAAACAAAATAACCATTAACAGCGGGGGTGGCTGTACCTTGAGTAGATTTAGTATATTTCACACCAGAATCTCTGTAATGGTAACCTTGGCATTCCTGCACAGTATTTGGTTTACTGGATTATTTGAAAAGTTTTGTTCAAGTAGAACTATTGTTTAAAGAATGCACTTGCGTCATCTGTAAACCTGCCTATTGAACTCTGTAACAATTAAGTTTACTGTGCGTTAGACAAGCTTTGGCACAACAACAGTTCAACAACAATATGTTGGAAGATATTTCGCTATTATCCTGATCCGATAGGAATTTAGAAGGCTACATTACTGTCATCACAGCATCATTTAAATGAAGCTTTGTGCCAAAGAATGTAAAGTCATTATTTTAATAACTCTGACAATTTTCACAGAGCTGCCTTATGCATAAAACCAATCATTACCAAGTATATAGACTCAGGCTCCTATTAGTGCCATATCTAATGATATGAAGTAAAGAAATAGAATTTCACATCACATACCTTTTAAGTTCTAATTCTTTCTCAAGATGAATTTATTGAGATGTAAATTAAAAATGTATACATATACAGTTTTCAGTCAGGTTGTTGTATGTTCGGAGACTTCATGTAGTTTGGACTGTAAAATATACTACAGTACTCACATAAAGCCTCTTTGTTTAAAGGGGAATTTCAGCCTAAACAAACATACTGTCATTAAGTTACATTAGTTATCTTAATTCAAATAGATAGATAATATAATCTCTTACCCACCCTGTTTTAAAAGAACTGGCAAATGTTTGTGATTTCATGGGGGCAGCCATCTTTTTGGTTGAAAGGAGGTGACAGGGAGCAGGAGACACCGTGTCCTAATTACCCCTCCCAGCTGCGCGCAAATCTCAAATTCAAAATAAAAAAATTGTGCCAAAACAGCAAAAGGAGAACAACAACATCAGAAATCCCCTCATGCTTTGCACAGCATCAGGGGAAAAACGCCCAGGCAGTTTTCTTCTGTGCAGCTAAAAATGAGGCTTGGGTAAGAAAAAACAAAATTCTGATGCTGTGAAACTTTTAAAGAAACACCAAGCCTTTTCAGTGCTGCTGAGTAGATTTTTATTCTGGAGGTTTACTTTAACCACTTTACCCCCGGCGGTACGAATTTCTCCGTCCCTTTTTTCCCTCCTAAAAAAACAGGGACGGAGAAATCCGTACCTTCCGCGCTCCCTCCGCTGTCCGCGCTACCGACGCTCGTGCACGCCGCCGCCCGCTTGCCCGGAGATCAATGAACGGGAAAATCCATTCCCGTTCGTTGATCTAAGCCCCCGCAATGATCTGCTGCTTCTTTCAGAAACAGCGCGATCATTGTGATTCTCCCAGCCTCCTACTGCTTCCTGTAAGCGTCCTTCTGGTCGCTTACAGGTCGCATGTAAACATACTCACTGTGGCCATCTTGTGTCCAAATAGTAAACTACACCCTAATGCATTTTACACATACAAATACATTGTTTTACATAATAAATTAACTCATTACCTCCCACACTCCCCAATTTTTTTTTTTTGTAATTTAAAAAAAATATATATATATACAATTAAAAAAAAAACATAAATAGTTACCTTAGGGACTGAACTTTTTAAATATTTATGTCAAGAGGGTATAACACTGTTACTTTATAAACTACGGGCTTGTAATTAGGGATGGACGCAAAACTGAAAAAAATGCACCTTTATTTCCAAATAAAATATTGGGGCCAAACATTGTAATAGGGACATAATTTAAACGGTTTTATAATCGGGAATAATGGGCAAATAAATTTCATGGGTTTTAATTACAGTAGCATGCATTATTTAAAAACTATAATGGCCGAAAACTGAAAATAATAATTTTTTCCCAAATTTTTTCCTATTTTCCCCATTAAAACACATTTAGAATAAAATAATTCTTGGCATAATGTCCCACCTAAAGAAAGCCTAATTGGTGGCGGAAAAAACAAGATATAGTTCATTTCATTGCGATAAGTAATAATAAAGTTATTGACGAATGAATGGACGGAGCGCTGAAAGGTGAAAATTGCTCTGGTGGTCAGGGGGTAAAACCCCTCAGTGGTGAAGTGGTTAACCTTCATAATGGTACAGACAAGCCTGAATCATCCCCAAAAAATAGCTGGAATCATTAAAGAGGAGTTGGGCTCGTCCAGTGACTACTATTACTCACCTACGGTGTCGCTGACGTGCGGGGTCCCACACCGGCACCTCGCGGCTTCCCTGAGAGCGTTTTCCCGGCTACTTTGTGACAATCCCCTGTGGGGATCTCCTCTTCTTCATACTTTGTTGCTTCCTGTCCCTTGGCAATCACTTCCCCTGGCGTGTCCCTCTGATGACGCTGCGTGCGCCCGCTGGTGTCAGGCGGACGCAGCGTCAACGCATCAGGCAAAAATTCACCTTTTTTTTGTATTGGATTCAATACAAACATCTGTATTAGAATTTTTATATTGGAACCAAGTGTAAATACAGTAAAACAAATAAGTTGTGGGCAGCACTACTAATATATATATGTATATATATACTTTTTTTTTATAAAAAAACATTTTAATAAATATGACAGCATATTCCTCTTGCTTCAGGTTCCCTATAAGCATGTAGTAGTATCGTGGCACTGAATATATATAATCAAATTCGGAATCTTTGAATTCTGTTGTTGCTTTCTACAGCAGGGCTGCATTCTGTTCTTTGAGAACATTAGCAGAATAAACCTTGCTTCCCAACAATGACCTCTAGTGGTGGGAGGAACTCGGAGCATATGCATCTACGCTAGTTTCACACATGCAGGCAGAACTCAGGCCAGAAACCCACTAGGAGTGAATTCTAATCGCTATGAATTTAAAAAACCTCTTGCTAATGCAATGCTGTGGGGTACCTTTAGAAAATCACATTGCTCAAGTGGGACCACACCGATAGCATTACATTAGCAAGAGTTTTCAAATCGCAAAGCGCTCAGAAAATCGCTCCGAGTGGGTTTCTGGCCTTGGGAATTTCTGCACAGACAATTTTAAATCTTTTCCACTGCTCATTTTTAATAGCTACTTTATTTTGATAGTAACATCGATATCATTCAAAAAGAAATCGGTCAAGACAAATGTAAAGTGCTTGCATTGTGACTGGTTCCTTTACAGGATATTGTAGAGAATTCTGTTCTTTTGTTGGGTTTTTGTAGAATCTTATACAATTGATAAAAGTGATTTTTTCCCCCCTTCGCCATTAAAATCCTCACAAATGTGGATACTTGCCTAGGTCACGTAAAAAAAAATTGGCAGCTGTCTTCCATTGGATGCTGTGGTCTGATGCGACTTGTATGGCCACAGATGCACTGGAAGCCTGACATGTTTGCTCAAATACATCCCCCAGCTTCCTGAAATAAAATAGATTTTCCCTTAGATTGGTGCTGCCAGCTACACTATAAGTACAAAAGAAAAGCCAAACTCTGTAAAAGCTTATAGAGCAGCATTCATTTAAGGTGTCTTGCAATACGATGCAGTCTGTTGAGTTTGAAGAGTTCAAATTATAACTGATCTATTTATAAAATACTGACTTTATCACAGCCATTTTGCAAACACTATTACCAGCTAATTGCATTTCTCATAGTGCCAAGTTTTAGGATCCTTATGGCTCTCAAATATTATTATTTTTTATTATTATTATTTAGTATTTATATAGCGCCGACATATTACGCAGCGCTGTACAGTGTATATATATATATCTTGTCACTAACTGTCCCTCAAAGGAGCTCACAATCTAATCCCTACCATTGCCATATGTCTATATTATGTAGTGTATTTATTGTAGTCTAGGGCCAATTTTTAGGGGGAGCCAATTAACTTATCCGTATGTTTTTGGGGTGTGGGAGGAAACCGGAGCGCCCGGAGGAAACCCACGCAGACACGGAGAGAACATACAAACTCTTTGCAGATAGTGCCCTGGCTGGGATTCGAACCAGGGACCCAGCGCTGCAAGGCGAGAGAGCTAACCACTACGCCACCGTGTTGCCCTATTTCTTCATGAAACAGTCTGTCCTCTAGATTGGAATCTCTGCAAGCGTTTCTAGCATTGCTATAGGGAGTATCTGTTTTTTTTGTCTGTAGTCTGCAAGCTGTAATTTGTGTATGTACTGCTAAATGGTATTTCTAAGTAATAACAACATGGGCTGCAAAGCACTGTGCCAATATATCCCTATGGGACCATTGTCAATGTTTGGGATTTGTGTAAATTACAAATGAGCAGCATTTTGAGAGTGATAATAATGTGATTTTATTCCGGCAAATGAGAGATCCAAAGCACAATCGTTGCAAAATCACAAGACAAAATTGCAATTGCTAACACAAGGCAATAGCATTCTGTGATCTGAGTGGGAACCTAGCCTCTTGCAATTTTTTTCACAGATTTTAAGATACATTGGAGCTGCTGCTTTATATTCCTATGCAGTACCTGGTTTACACAGCAGCCCTAGTACCTTTGGAGTATGTCAGAAACTGATGAGCTGAATTTGTCCATTGCTGCTATTTCCAGTATCTTTGTCAGTATCTGGTTTAAGAAGCAAGTTCCAAAAATAAAACATTTGTTCCAAAATAAAACATCTTATTGCCAATGATGGTAGCAAGTTCTCAGCAGGTTCTTCTAGGTATTATCTACAGTACTGCATAAGCTTCGCTTCGTGTTAGCATACCTGAAATTTTATTTGTCTTTTACTCCATGAAATTGACTTAAAAGGACACTTAAGTCAAACAAAAAAAATGAGTTTTACTCACCTAGGGCTTCCAATAGCCCCCTGCAGCTGTCCGGTGCCCTCGCCGTCTCCCTCCGGTCCTCCTGTCCCCGCCGACAGCCACTTACTGTTTCGGTGACAGGAGCTGACAGGCTGGGGACGCGAGTGATTCTTTGCGTTCCCAGACACATTAGCACCCTCTATGCTGCTATATGGTATATGATATATGCTATAGCAGCATAGATGGCGCTATTGTGGCCAGGAACGCTAAGTATCACTCGCATCCCCAGCCTGTCAGCTCCTGTCACCGAAACAGGAAGTGGCTGCCGGTGGGGCCAGGAGGATCGGAGGGAGACGGCGAGGGCACCGGACAGCTGCAGGGGGCTATTGGAAGCCCCAGGTGAGTAAAACTCATTTTTTTTTGTTTGACTTAAGTGTCCCTTTAAGATAGACGTGATGAACACTCTTGGGACTAGAAACTATGGGTTATGTTGCTGTTCACAAGTGAAGGTCAGTGAAGCAGGCAGTTGAAGTGCTGTTGATTTTATGTTTTTTAGCTCAGCTATGATTTACCTTATATTCATTTGGTTACCAGTGTTTATTGGAGAGGTTCTCTTTATTTAGCAGGCATCATTTGGGAGGGAGGCGTTTGGGCATATGGTGTTTGGGAAGAGAAGTTAGTGTTATGGAGGTGTTAAAAGACCTCAATCATAAAAACATAACATTTTAAATACAAATGTACACATATTTCTTTCTCACAGTTTAACCCTTTCCAATGCAATGTCTACGATCACCGCCATAACCCCCCTCTTTTCCCCCAGCATTTAATTTTAGTGGTGTCCTGCGGGAGGACATAGGTGATCACGAAATTGCAGTAGCAGCGATGATTCAGTGGGTCTGTAATTCCACGCTCTAGAGAGAGGGGGCAACCTGGCATCAGGGGGAGATAGTGCCAGCTCACATGCATGTAGCTCCACTCCTTGCAGTGTAATTCCCTCAATACACAGAGCTGAGTGGTGCTGGAGGGGATAAAAGTGTAGACTTTTGAGCCACATAGTGGAACTAAATGTGGCAATAGTGCCATTAGTGACAGGCCAAAAAGTGCCTAGGCAATTTTATGACAAGGCGGAGGATGGTACCAGCAGCCATCAAAGTGTTGGACTTAAACGTTTGATCTGAAGGGGCTAACACTGTGCCGGACTTTATCTGGCAACAGATTGATCCAGCAGTAGCCAGCTTTGAACTTCTGGTGGGAAAGACCAATGTCTGACATAGGAAGCAAAATTTGAAAGGTGGTCTGACAGGTTTTAGATTAATTCATCTCCTCCTGGTGGAATCTCAGAAAGGTGACACGGGGGGGGGGTCGAATTTTCGGCAAACCAAAATTTGGATTTTCTTGTTGGTTGTGATAGATAGGTTAGTTGATGGTGTAGTGAACGATTTTTCGTCTGATCAGAATTTCTGATCGCTCAAAAGCGTTTTTTCGCTAGAAATTGGACCATTAGTGGCCACCTTAAAGAGGAACTCCAGTGAAAATAATGTAATAAAAAAAGTGCTTAATTTTTTACAATAATTATGTATAAATGATTTAGTCAGTGTTTGTTCATTGTAAAATCTTTCCTCTCCCCGATTTACATTCTGACATGTATCACATGGTGACATTTTTACTGTGGGCAGGTTGTTTAGCTGCTGCTAGCTGTTTTGGCCGTTAGAGACAGCTGTAAGCAGCTATTTCCTGTCTCTGCACATTGTTACATTGTGGCAGTTTGCCCAGAGTACCGCGGTCCTCAGAGCTTCTTGTGGGAGGGGTTTCACCACAATATCAGTCATACAGCGCCCCCTGATGGTCTGTTTGTGAAAAGCAATATATTTCTCATGCAAAAGGGGGTATCAGCTACTGATTGGGATAAAGTTAAATTCTTGGTTGGAGTTCCTCTTTAAAAGATAGTGAAGGTTACAAAGTTATAGCGTACAATTGAAGTTTTTCCTGGAATCCTTTGACTCCATGTATTTTTACAATTTGCATGAAATGCCTTGTACGGTATAATTTGGAACTTGTTCTTCTAAAACGTTTCATATATATGTAATTTATTTCTCTTACAGTAATGGAACTAATGCATGTATCTATTACTAAAACATCACATTTGTATGATCAAATTGTATTTCTTGAACAATGATAAACTGTAAAAAAGATTAGTACCTCTGTAGATGGATTGTTAAAAGACATACCATTTTACAGTCTCTTTTGTACTGTATAGCTATTAACCAACTATTAGTACATTTTCTATAATTATATGAGATGGGAACTATACGTCTCTTGCAGGCAGTGCGAACTTAAAAAGTTTATACTGTGTAGAATTAAATTGCAGCCTAGATCAAATAATGCTTTAGTTCAGAAGCTAGGAGGAGTAATGGAGTATCTCATGGCAATCAGTGATATATGTTTGACATTTCCATTTATGCAAGAAATGTAGAATCAGATATGATAATGGCGGTGATAAATATTATTATTATTATTTATTTTTCCACGGTAACAACATAGAATGCATGTATATATACAAATACATGCACAGTTGTATTGTAAAGCAGAACAATGTGTTATTCATTTTGTCTATTAGGATTTTAGGCCTGGTGCACACTGAGCGTTTTTTGGAGCGATCTGCAGGCCGCATCCGCCTGTAAAAACATGTAATGTATTTCAATGGGATGGTGCACACCTGCAGTTTGAGGTTTTTGCCCAGCCGCAAACGTGCCTCCTGCTGCACGTTTGCAGTTTTCTGAAGCGTTTCGTCCTCAATGTAAAGTATAGGAAAAACGCAAACCGCTCTGAAAAACGCTAGATCAGAGCGGTTTGCCAGGTGTTTTTGTTACAGAAGCTGTTCAGTAACAGCTTTTACTGTAACAATATTTGTAATCTGCTACACAAAAACGCACCCAAAACCGCTAGGTATGTTTAGAAAACGTCTCTAAACATGCCTAGAATCGCTCTGAAATCAGCTCCAAAAACCGCTAGCGATTTGTGGATCTGCTAGCGGTTTTGGTGTGCACTGGGCCTTAGTTTTCATTTACCATATTCTCTTGTGCAATTCCCACCACCACCACCAACAAACAAATAGGCTGAAAAGTTGGTATTTGATGTTAGAGCACTATTTACTAGCAAGTCTTGTTCTTAGAAAACACAAGTTTGCTTTCTTAAAACAGAAAGAATTTGCAATAATTCAGGTTGGAGTGAGATTGAGATGTCTCCCAGGCACCACTGCTGAATATATGCAAATTAACCATTGTTGCCCTTAGAAGCTAAACACACCTCCAGATCCGCTGGAATGCAATCATGTGTCAGTTTGTTAATTTGTACAGAGCCAGAATAATCCAACATGCATACAGACTGTTTTGGATTGTTTGATCCTCATCAGTGCATGGCATGGATTAATTTGGCTCTTAAAAGATAGGGATGATCAATAAAATGCTAGAAGATAGCGTCTCATTGGCCATCCCTGCCAGAAAACATTCCTATTTCAATGTCATTTAGAAAACAGGAAACCAGTTCATAGCAAACAATGAGCCGTATTCACTAATCATTGGTAAAGCTGCCGTGCACAGGAAGCGCTCAGCAATGTCACCATTGCCTACACTGAGTACTTAGCGAGCATTGCACAATAAGTGCAACCTGCTTTACCTAGGTAAAACAAATCGCACTAGTGTAATGCACATTATTGTTGTTTAGTATTTATATAGCGCCAACATCTTCTGCAGCACTGTACAGAGTATGTTGTCTTGTCACTTGACTATCCCTCAGAGGGGCTCACAGTCTAATCCCTACCATAGTCACATGTCTATGTATTCATCCTGTGGTGTATGTATCGTAGTCTAGAGCCAATTTTAGGGGGAAGCCAATTAACTTATCTGTATAATTTTTGGAATAAGGGAGGACACTTGAGTGCCCGGAGGAAACCCACATAAACACAGGGAGAACATACAAACTGTGCAGATAGTGCCCTGGTTGAGATTTGACATGCTTGTTTCAGGTGTGTAATTTAGACACCACTGACCAGAAAGATCAGCAACACTGCCAGGCAACTGGTATTGTTTAAAAGGAAATAAATATGGCAGCCTCCATAGGTCTTACACCTCAGGTTCCTTTTAATCATTTATATGTAACTTAAATGACTAGAGACTGGGAGGGAAGGGTTAGTTTCATACAGGAAACTACATAGGGGCTTTAATGTTTCTATTAGCATTTTAAAAATAAAGACAGTATTATTTGTTGGCTTTAGTCTTGTTTATTTGAACTGTTTGATTGTCTCGGCTGAATACAATTTATTTTTGGAAACATAAGCTATCTGCCTGGTCCTAGCTGATAACACTGGAAGTAAATTTGTGTCCATATAGAGTGGAAAAAAAGAAAGAAACTTGTTTGTCATTCTCAGTAAGAAAGTATTAAGAGATGAAGTCTCTCAGAAAATCCCATTCAGTCAGAGTTTACTTTTCTGAGGTTACTCTTGTGGTTTTGTGATTAGAAAGATAATCTATGGACAAGTGTTTACATCCATGACCTATAGTAATCCTCAGCTTGTAGCTATTACAAGAGCTGCTTCTCAGTCCACGTGCGATGCACGGCTATGTAAGGGGCCCTGGCTGCTTGTTGTAGCAGTGAATTGTTTCAAGAACTGCCTGCGCTTGTCACGCCTCAGGAATTCACAACAGACAAGGAGAGAGTGGAAGTCAGACACAACTCCGGCTGCCAGAGACGGCCTATAGACTCTGCAGTACAGACAGTTATGCATTCTTGTGGTTTCCCAACCTGTTCTTCCTAATACGCCACAGTTTGTTCAAACAAGAGAGAACGAGGAAACTGGCTTCGCTTGTCCATACCATCTCATGTTACAAATATGAAAATATGTTACCTTTACTTTCCTTAATTAACTTCTTCACCGCCATGGCTTAAAAGTTTCCACTAAAGAAAATAAATAGTGTCTAGGTAGGCATGCACTATGTAGTGCTTTAAATGGATTTAATGCTTTATTCAATAAGACATGAAATGTAAATCTATTTAAAGTGGAACTAAACTCAGAACTTATTCTCTGCTCTAAATGATAAGCCACAGCATGATAACTTTTTTGAGGAAATATGTCTGCATTACAATTCCTGGAAATCGTAAGAAACCCTGAAATGTAACTTGGTTTCACTTTTGCAGAGGACACTGAAAGGGTTAAGCCTCAGTGTTTACTGTATGAGAGCTGCCTGTGAAGAGGTATCCTGCTATCTATTCACAGCTCCTAATAACTGTTTGATCTGGCTATACAGACACAGAACAAAGAGAAGTAAATTTATTCAGTAACCACATGTGGAATAAATACTTTTCATTGTACGTTGTGCAAGAGTCTGGGTCAGCTTAAATGCAAGGAAACTCTTGATCAGTTTTTGATCAATTTGTATCCATCAAGCATTGATTGAAAGAGAACCTTCATTCATCAGTTGAGTCTGGAGTGGCGGACAGTGAATACCTGCTTTGGTTTGTACTGCATTGAGCGTTATAGTGCTAATGGTAGAGGCGTTCTCACATTCCGTATTCAGTCGTGATCATCCTTCTGAAATCTGATCAGAGTAGTGCATCATGTTTTCCAGTTCCAAAGTGGAGTAATTTACCGCCTAACAAACTGACCCATGTGACTCGGTCAGATTCATGAGGGTTCATCTTTATATAATGATGCCATAATTAGCCCACAATTAGCTGACACCAGACAGGGGAGTGTAATGTAAGCGGGCTGTGACCCAGGTATATACATTATTTTATGGTTCTTGCTTTAAGCAGCTGCATAGCTGGTGATATCCTATCTACCTTCTAGAATGTGCAGAACTATGTGTAACCGGATAATGCCTCAGCTACAGTTATTTGTAATTAGATTTTCATGAGGCATTTTTATGCCTTCTGCAGTGAGTATTTTTTTCCCGAGGTGTCTAGGTTGCCTAAAAGACCCTTGGCTGTTGAATATACATTTATACTGTATTCTTGCTTTATTGTGATAAAGAATACAGTTTCCAAATTGTTTAAAATAAAATTAATATGGCAGCTTCCCTCTCACTACAGGTTCCCTTTAATCAATTTGGCAAATACTGGTCTACCCCTAATCTCATTGCTCTTCTTTTTCTACAGTTTTTGCACACCTATTTCTTCTTTCAGCTCTGAACACCACTTGTTTGCTGAACATTTAAGATTTTGTTTTGCCTGTGAACATTATAATGGTTTTGTGGCAACTTTGATATTTGGAAGGAGGACACCCTTAGTGTAGACAGTTCAGATGTGCATGGTGGGCTGCATATAAGGCTCATACACAAATGCTTTAGAATGAGCCTGGTATACTGGCCCTGTTAGCATCTGGAGAATGCAAAACAACAATAAGATGGATAGTAATTATTTAGCAGTATGCTGACTACGGTGATGACTACAGTACTGGCCAAAAGTTTTGAGACTCAAAAATATTGGAAGTTAGAAAAGTTGGTGCTTACGTTTTTATAATAGCAATTTGCATATACTCCAGAATGTTATGAAGAGTTTTTAGATGAATTGCATAATCCTTCTTTGCCATGAAAATTAACTGAATCCCAAAAAACCCTTTCCACTGCATTTCATTGCTGTCATTAAAGGACCTGCTGAGATCATTTCAGTAATCGTCTTGTTAACTCAGGTGAGAATGTTGATGAGCACAAGGCTGGAGATCATTATGGATATGGGAGAGCTGGCAGGCACTCGGGTAAACACTGTAAATATCAGGCAACAACAACACCCATTGAACTATGTGCTCATGACGAATGGTAGATATGTGGCAAAAATCAAGAGAGCGAGAAAGTCAGGCACTATAGTTTAATGGTAAGCAAAATGGCACAAACATTAGTCTTGATAGTGCATAAGCAAGTGCTGCAAAATCACAGAAAGAGTCCAAAGCTGTACCTGGGTGTGGGTGGGAGGTGGCGGTGGTGGGCGCCAGTGAGGTGCAAGGCCGTGCACCTCACTGGCGCCCGCCACCTCCCACCCACACCCAGGTACAGCTTTGGACTCTTTCTGTGATTTTGCAGCACTTGCTTATGCACTATCAAGACTAATGTTTGTGCCATTTTGCTTACCATTAAACTATAGTGCCTGACTTTCTCACTCTCTTGATTTTTTCCTGGAGATCATTATGTCAGGCTGATTCGGTTAGAATGGCAGACTTGCCATGTTAAAAGGAGGGTGATGCTTGAAATCATTGATCTTCCATTGTTAACCATGGTGACCAGCAAAGAAACGCATGCAGCCATCGTTGCATTGCATAAAAATTGCTTCACAGGCAAGGATATTATGGCTTCTAAGATTGCACCTAAATCAACAATTTATAGGATCATCAAGAACTTCAAGGAAAGAGTTTCAATTCTTGTTAAAGCTAATGGGTACCGAAATAGAAAAAAAGTCAGATACTCACCTAAGGAGAGGGAAGGCTCGGGTCCCATAGAGCATTCCCTCTCCTCTCCCGGTCCCCGCTGTTGCGCTGGCTCCCTCATAGTGGTATTCAACCGTTTCAGGCAAATATCGATGTTTCCCCGCCGTAGGGAGTCTTTGGAAATGCTTTGGGAAACCGAGTGCTCCAGAAGATGGGCCGCTCTACACTGCGCACGCGCGAGCGCCCTCTATGACACACTCGCGCGTGCGCAGTATGGAGCCACATGTCTTCAGGAGGACTCTGCTCCCGAAGACTACCGAAGTCCCCGCAGCGGGGGAATTGAACGGGGGAGCCATCGCAGCACCGAGGGCACCCGGAGAGGAGAGGGATGGCTCAATAGGACCCGAGCCTTCCCTCTCCTTAGGTGAGTATCTGACTTTTGTTTTTTTTTAACACGGGTAACAATGGCTTTAAGAAGGCTTCAGGGCATACAAGAAAGTCCAGCGAGCGCCAGGTTCGTCTCTTAAAGAGGATTCAGCTGCGGGATCGGAGTGCAACCAGTGCAGAGGTTGCTCAGGAATGGCAGCAGGCAGGTATGACCGCATCTGCACGCACAGTGAGGCAGACTTTTGGAAGATGGCCTGGTGTCAAGAAGGGCAGCAAAGAAGCCACTTCTCTCCCAAACAAACATCAGGGCCAGATTGATCTTCTGCAGAAAGTATTCTAAATGGACTGCTGAGGACTGGGGCAAAGTCATATTCTCAGATAAAACCCCTTTCAGATTGTTTGGGGCATCTCGAAAAAGGCTTGTCAGGAGAAGAAAAGGTGAGCGCTACCATCAGTCCTGTGTCATGCCAACAGTAAAGCATCCTGAGATCACTCATGTGTGGGTTTCTTCTCACCTTAGGGAGTGGACTCACTCACAATTTTGCCAAAAAACTCAGCCATGAATACAGAATGGTACCAAAACACCCTCCAACAGCAACTTCTTCCAACAACCCAACAACAGTTTAGTGAAGAACAATGCATTGTCCAGCACGATAGAGCATTGTGTCATAAGGCAAAAGTGATAACTAAGTTGCTCGGGGACCAAAACGTTGACGTTTCGGGTACATGGCCTGGAAACTCCCCAGATCTTAAACCCATTGAGAACTTGTGGTCATTCCTCAAAAGGCGGGTGGACAAACAAAAACCAACTAATTCTGAGAAACTCAAAGAAGTGATAATGAAAGAATGGGTTGCTATCAGTCAGGATGTGTCCCAGAAGTTGATTGAGTGCATGCCCAGTTGAATGGCAGAGGTCCTGAAAAAGAAGGGCCAACACTGCAAACACTGACTCTTTGCATAAATCTCATGTAATTGTCAATAAATGTCTTTGAAATTTATGAAGTGCTCATAATTATATTTCAGTACATCACATAAACAACTGAAACAAAGATCTAAAAGCAGTTCAGCAGCAAACTTTGTGAAAACTCAAATTTTTGACAGTCTCAAAACTTTTGGGCAGGACTGTATTTGCCTACCCTAATGTGATGATTAACAAAACATGAAAGCCAGACAGAACTGGCCTGCATGGTTCCTGTGGCAGGACTGTAATAGTGGCATGACTATTTATAACCTCTTAGTGGCTGTGTGTGGGAATTCTGCCCTGTCACCTGCAATTGCAGTTACCACAGAGATTGTGAGGAAGAGGAATAACAGTGGATGGCTGGCAACTTTGTGAACACCGGCAAAAGTTCCGTTTCACAATCAACAACAAACACATAGGCCTCTATTCACTAAGGGCAGTTCGGTAAAATAATTAAGGTCAGTAAAATACCCCATTCGGTATTTTAAACTTTTTTCCGAGTTTACTAAGGTTTCTCCTATGCAGTAGAAGTTCGGTATTTTACCTAACAAACATGCTTCAATTCACTAAGCCCTGCTTGGTAAGTCTCACTTGCCAGCTGCGGATGAGGTCAGGCAGAAACTGTAAGTCTGTGTGCATGAGTAGGTGGTTTTCTGTCCAGTGCATCTCTGGCATTCCCTTTAGATGTGCTGCAGCCACCAGGTTGAGCTCTTCTGCATATGAGCATACAGATATTCACATATAAAGGGATGCAGAAAAGCCTTTTAAAAATTCTCCTTCCCCCTGCTCTGCCAAACTGAAGTTATGCTTTCCAGGTTATCGGAGCAAATCAGGTGAGAAGCAGGGCAGTGTTGCTCTCCCTATTCGGCTGCCTTGCTCTCCCTATTGGCTGTCTGGCTCTCCCTATCGACTGTCTGCTACATCTGTCAATACGCTACTGCATGGAGAGTGCAAGTTATCGGCTGGCCAGAGCTGGATGTAAATACTGAATGTTTTCATTTGATTTACAATAAATTGCAATTTCTTGACATTTATTCACCGAACAAGTCAGTAATTTACCTCACTAGTCGGTAATTTTCTTTTCAGTGCAGTAATAGGTTTAGGTTGGCATTTGGCAAGGTGTTCGGTAAAATCAGCAGTTTCCTGCGTTACCAGTGAATTATTAGTGAATTGAGGCCACCATCTTTGAGGAGTTTGAGGTCACTGATTTCTAGACATTAATGCCCTAACAGCAGCTGTCATTGAGTAGGTGGGTGGCTCCCCCAGAGATTACCTTTGTCAAATAATACTTATTGTGCACCAAAGAGCACCGATCCTTCTACCTCCACAGGATGGGTTGCTCTGAGCTCACGTACTTCAGGTGTATATACATAATTTCTATACAACCCATGTAATATATTTTTCTTCACATCTTCTTGTACTTATTATTGTTACAGTTCTGCTTTTATCAGCCATGAATAGAACCTGTTAATCATGTAAAACGCTGTTACTTGGCATTTTCCTAATCCATTAATTGCTTCCCTCGGCTCTGTCTTTTGGGTAAGAAAAGGCCGTTCAGTTACAGGTGTTCATGTATATGTATTTCTCTTACTACGGCTCCAATAGGGAACCCGTTTTTGTAATAATTCTTTTTAAAAATAGAGTTGCTCTGCCTAACTGGGCTGAGCACTATTATGTAAAGAACATTGTCATGTGGTCACAGATTTTTACTTAATTGGTTCTTTAGGGAAGATTATTTATGGCACTAAGGTAGTACAAAATGTAAATATGACCCTGAAATTAATGTAGCAGCTTTGTCCCTGAGCATTAATCATTACTATATTGATTTCTGCAATGTGGCTCTGGACTCCCGTAATTGTTGTAAGTCAGGAGAAAGTGCAATTATAGCAACGGAGGGTGGGCCCGAGTCCATCAGTATGCTAATTCTCTCAGAGCTCATTGTCTAGAAGATATCTTCCCAATCTTATTAGTAGCCTGCTACACTGATAGACGTTCTACGCACAAGAAGCAGACCAGGTGTCGTGGTTGACTCCTACTTTCTTGGTACCCTTGGTGAGCAGGAGATTTATGGAGCAAATAATGTGCTGTTTATTAAGAATTACTTGGTATCTCTCTTGCATGTAATGTTCTGCTAAGTAATGCGTGCTTGATTTATGATGGGTTTGGGGGGCTTCAGGTAGGATAAAGGGAGATAAATTAGCTGCCTTTATGTAAATAATAAACTTCATTCACAGATGTCGACTTAATGAGATAACTTGCTTAATTGCCTGAGGTATGATTGCAGAAACGTGCATTGTAATGTGGTGAAAAGAGGTAACGGACAAATGACGGTTGCATGTTTCCCTGTGCAGCTTAATTCAACAGGGAATTTAATAAAAAAACAAATACAAAAAACTTGAAAAAAGGAAATGTATTCAGGTCATCAGTGAGGTTTATTCTTGTCCATCTGTGTGCAAAAAAAAAGAGTAGAGATGAGATGTAGTACTTTTACATGAAGACCTCCATACTGCTTTTACAGGCATATAATAATATTAAATATACTTTTACTTCAATACTATCCCAAAAGCAATCATCAAATGCATTTAGGACTATAGTCCATTAACATACTGTACCTGAAATCTGCTTCCTATGATGGCGCTTTGAGTCCGCCAGGAGAAAAACGCTATATAAGTGTTTGTCTTTGTCTTTATGATCCTCCTCAGAGCAGCGTAGGCTGGCAGAGGAAGGGGTTTATGTTATTACAGAGTAAGAGTAGGACAAAGAACCTCTACTGTTTTCAGTCAGATTGACCCTCTCTGGATGCGTTATGAGGCGCTATTTTTATACAGCAAAGTGTACAGTCCTCTCCTGAATTGTGTTGTGCCTTAGTAAGGGTTAGTATTAGGAGTAGATAGGTGATAGGCTTTTGTTAGACATAGGTGTGAGGTAAGGTAGTGTTAGTTGTAAGTAGGGAGGACGGTTGTTAGTGTTAGAAGTAAGTTTGGTAATGTGTTAGTAGAATATCAACAAAATTACTGATATTGTACTAACAGGATTGGCCAACTGTGGAATTTCTATAATTTTACAGATACCGTCTTCTCCCGGTGCCCAAATTTGCCCATTGCGCTTTTTCAATGTACACAATGCGGCTAATTTGTGTGTCTGGCTATTTTGGCGCTGCATAGAACACAATGTTAATTTCAGCTATAGCATTGTCCAGTGTGTAATTTGGGCACCGTATAAATTACATTTCCTGGTGACAAATCGCGACAGAGAAAAATATAGCTTTAGTTGGGTAAATGAGGGGTAGTGTTAGAAGTAGAGTGTTGATAGATTAATCTTAGGCCTGGATGGGGGTAAGTTAGTGTTACATGTAAGAAGGGAGTGAGTGTTAGGCCCGGTTCACATTAGCGGTGAGCAGAACGGGAGCTGAACGTATACTGTACAAACAGAGTGGTATGCCAATGGATCCAATGTTAACCAATTGATCCGTTCACATCCATCCGCTTGTACGGATCCGTTGTCTATTTCGCTCAATGGACAAAAAATGCAGCAGGACCTATTTTCCTGGACCGGTTTGCTTAGTGGACCGGAAAAGCAAAGTTTTGCAGCTACAGTACATAGGAAAAAATAGAAAATGGACATTTTACAGCACACTGGCTGTAAAAACTGACCATTTTTACCTGATCCTGATGGCCGGATCCGTGAAAAAACGCAAATGTGAATTGGGCCTTAATGTGAGACGTAAGTTTGGTAAAAATATTAGCATATTGCTAAAAATCTACTATCCATTGCTCAATATCAGTAATTTTGCCAATACATTACTACTTTCTCTCAAATTTACCCGGTGCCCTTTTTCAGTGTACACTTGTTAGTTAGTGAACTATTATAAGGAGTGCAATAAAAATTGTAAAAAAGAAATTAGGCAGGCAAAGATTGAAGCTGAAAAACAAATCGCTAAGGATATCAAATCTAACCCAAAAAAGTTTTACAAGTACATTAACTCTAAAAAAAGAAAGGTTGACTGTATAGGACTCCTAAAGGATGAGGATGGGAACTCAATGGTGGATGACCAAGGTAAGGCAGAGTTATTAAATGCTTTCTTTGCTTCTGTCTTCACAAAAGAAACAGCACTGTTGCAAACTACAGAGGTGGAAGAGTCTCAATCTTCTAACTGTAATATTAAATACTTAACGCAGGAAGAAGTGAAGGCAAGACTAAATAAATTAAAAATAGACAAGGCACCTGGCCCGGATGGCATGCATCCTCGGGTCCTAAGGGAATTAAGTTCAGTTATAGATAGACCCCTTTATCTTATCTTTTGTGACTCTCTTGCAACTGGCAGAGTCCCAGTGGATTGGCGTACAGCCCACGTTTTCCCATTATTTAAGAAGAGCAAAAAATCAGATCCAGGAAATTATAGACCTGTAAGCTTAACATCAGTTGTATGCAAACTATTTGAGGGGTTACTAAGAGATACTATACATGACTTCATAGTAGAAAATAATCTTATTTCTCAGCATCAACATGGGTTTACTAAAGACAGGTCCTGTTTGACTAACATGCTCAGCTTTTATGAGGTAGTGAATGCTAATATGGATATTGGGAATGCTGTAGATGTGATATACTTGGACTTTGCAAAGGCCTTCGACACTGTTCCCCACAAAAGTCTGGTGCAAAAGTTGAGGATGCAAGGACTGGGGAAGAGTCTGTGTTAATGGATAGGGAACTGGCTAATGGACAGAAAACAAAGAGTTGTGGTCAATGGATCATACTCAAAATGGGAGACTGTTAGCAGTGGGGTCCCACAGGGGTCTGTTCTGGGTCCAGTGCTCTTCAATTTATTTATTAATGACCTAGTAGATGCAGTAGTGAGCAATGTTGCTATTTTTGCAGATGATACAAAATTGTGCAGAATCATTAACTCTCAGGAAGATAGTGTCATATTGCAACAGGATCTGGATAGGATGGCTATATGGACACATACATGGCAGATGAAATTCAATGTTGACAAATGTAAGGTCATGCATTTTGGACGTACTAATGGTCTAGCACCATACAAAATAAATGGGATACAGTTGGGGACATCAAACTTGGAGAAGGACTTAGGAGTACTCATTGACAACAAGTTAAATAATCGTACTCAATGCCAAGCAGCTGCAGCTAAAGCTAACAAAATTTTGGGATGCATTAAAAGGGAAATAAAAACTCGAGATGCTAGCATAATATTGCCCCTGTTTAACTCTCTAGTAAGGCCACATCTGGAATATGGAATTCAGTTCTGGGCACCACATTACAAAAAAGATATTGCAGTTTTAGAGCAGGTGCAGAGACGAGCAACAAAATTGATGCGTGGGATGGAAGGTCTCACTTATCGAGAAAGGTTAGATAAACTGGGTTTATTTAGTCTAGAGAAAAGACGCCTTAGAGGGGATCTAATTAACATGTATAAATACATCAGAGGGCAATATAATACCTTGGCGGATGAGCTTTTTGTCCCTAGGCCTTCTCAAAGGACTAGAGGACATGATCTGCGCATGGAGGAAAAATGTTTTAGCCATTTATTTAGGAAAGGGTTCTTTACAGTAAGAGTGATTAAGATGTGGAATGCATTGCCACAGGAAGTCGTTATGGCAAACTCTATACCTGCATTTAAAGGGGGCTTAGATGCTTTCCTTGCGTTGAAAGACATCCATGGCTACAATTACTAGGTAATGCCTAATGATGTTGATCCAGGGATTTTATCTGATTGCCATCTGGAGTCGGGAAGGAATTTTTCCCTTTAGGGGCTAATTGGACCATGCCTTGTAAGGGTTTTTTCGCCTTCCTCTGGATCAACAGGGATATGTGAGGGAGCAGGCTGGTGTTGTACTTTATACTGGTTGAACTCGATGGACATATGTCTTTTTTCAACCAAAATAACTATGTAACTATGTAACTATGTAACTAGCATTGGTGTGATTTCAGTCATGTGTGGTATACAGTAATACTATAATATAAGTTATTTTCTAATAACTTCAGGCTCTAAATCTTCTCCAATGGCCTCCAGGATGAATCTTACTAGGTTAGGCCCTGGAATACTTTAAACAGTGAATTAAAGTGTACCTGAGACGAGAAGTGTCTCAGGTACCATACTTACCTGGGGCTTGCTTAAGGCCACTCGTCTCTCGCTATCTCCTTGGGTGGCTCCTATCACTTGCAATTCAGCCAGAAAGCCTGGGTGAGTCGCGCTTCATCGTGCATGCGCAGCCTGGCCAGGCGCGCTCCCCCAACTCGATCCTGCGGTTGGAAGCATTCTGTGCTTGCACAGTGCTACTGCCCAGGTGCTGAACACTCCCAGGGACAGAAGCATGACTTGCACAGGCTTTAGGGCTGAATTGCAAGTGACAGGAGCCACCCGAGGAGCCACCGAGGGGAAAGCGGCCTCAAGGGGACTTAAAGCGGTATAAAAGCCTGACGTAATATTCAATAAAAACATGTTTTCTTACTTTTTGTATGCTAAATGGTTATCATATTTGCATTTGTACATAAGCTGGAGGTGCTGGAGGTGCGAACAAGATCTACTTTTCAAATTGCATTTGTACATAGGTATTGTTATTCAATTAGAAATTATACGTTCCCAAAAGTACAGTTTTTTTGCCTTGTGCGCTGACTTTGCATTTTATTCATAACTGGTTGTATTCATTATGTATTGAAGGCAGAAATGCTTTCAGTGTCTGTCTGTGTCCAGGAGCTTCTCCAGAGTCAGAGAATGTGTCACATTCCTCACTTGATACATTTAAGTAAGCACAAGATAACATTATCTACAACTTTGAATGCGTCCAGATTTCTCTGCACTGAACTTTCCAGCCCTGTGTGTAATCCTTTGAATGCTGTTTTAGTATTAAAAAAAAAAAATGCTGGTTGTATATAATATGCTGTAAATAATTTTTTAGAGCAGAAAAGAAATACTGGGTTTCATTCAGCTTTAAAGAGTCTGAAGCCAATAAAATTACCTCTTTTTACTCCACAGTCCTCTTCAGCAGTAAGATCAAAGATGATTCACCGCATCACTGCGGCAGAACGATGTATTTATCCAGAAAAATCCTGGGGCTTTCCAAATTTTGCTGCCCGGGGGAGGCAGAACTGAGCGCAGTAGCTCAGCCTCCGGTGCAGTCAATCTCTGCCTCTCCCCGCCCCTCTCAGTGAAAGAAGGCAGAGAGGGGCTTGGAGAGGCAGGATTGGCAGAGATTGATTGCACTTTAGGCAGAGCTACAGCGCTCAGTTCAGCCTTATTCAGGAAGTAATGGAGGATTTTGCCCCAAGGATTTTGAGGGGGTAAATACATGATTCAGGTGGGGGGATGCCGTGATTCATCTTTGATCTTAATGCTGAAGAGGACCTGGATGTAAAAAAGAGATAATTTTATTGCCTTGAGACTAGGGCTGCACGATATATTGTTTTAAAATCGATATCGCGATTTGCGGCAAGGCGATTTCCTAATCGTCAAAGTGACGATTAGGAAATCGTCACTTCTTACGCATACTTTTTAAGCATTCCATGCGTAAAATTGTTTGTGTTGGCCGCGCAGCATGTTTCCGGCTGGAAGGAGTCAGACTGGTAGTAAGTAGTGTAATGCGGCCAGCACGTTGCTTGTGGAGGAGAAGGTTCTGCACATCTCCTGTTCTGCACTTACACTCTGTCACCCGTGGTCACAGTGTACTGTACATTTGCTCACTGCCCAGGATCTGTTATCTCTCCACTATCCTGTAACACAAACAACTTGGATCACCACCACTGCCCAGTAAGTGGCCACTGCCCGGGATCTGCTGTCATACTCAGCTTTGCATTTATTAATACCTGCTATATGTTTTGATAAATTCACAATGCAGTAACATTTATAAACATGACAGAAAATGACATCATACTATCAATTTGATAGTATGATGTAATTTCCTGCCAATGCATCTTTGTAAATGTTACTGTACATGAATTTAATGTTAAAGCTTGATTTGAAGAAAATCGTGAAAAAAATCGAAATCACAATTTTTGACAGAAAAAAATCGCAATTCAATTTTTTTCCTAAAATCGTGCAGGCCTACTTGAGACTCTCTTTAAGGAAGCCCCAGGTAAGTATGGAACCAGGGCTGCTTAAATCTGATCCGGGAGACATCCGGATAGTTGCTATCCGGATATCTCCCAGTAAACCTCTGCGGGGTGGGTGGGGTGGTCAATCTTACCTGTCTGACGTCTTCTTCGTCGGCGCCTCCCACGATGCGCTCCACGCGCGTCACGTGATTACAAACACTTCCTCTTTCAACCCGCAAGGAGGAAGTGTTTGTAATCACGTGACTGCCGCTTGGACCGCATCATGGGAAGTGCCGAGGGACGGACCGAAGAAGACGTCACAGGTAAGATTGACCCTCGCCCACCCCGCACAGGTTTACTGGGAGATATCTGGATAGCAACTATCCGGATGTCTCTCTAATCGGATTTGAGCAGCCTTATATGGAACCTGAGATGCTTCTCATCTCAGGTTCACTTTAAAGTTAAATATTACTGACCATAAACCTTTAAGTTCAGTGGATTCAATTGACCTTTTCTTCTATGTTTTCTCCTAGGTGATATTTTTACACCTTATCAATAAAATGCCTTTTAACCACTTAATGGGCATGTAGACATTCATTTTGGCAGAATGTACATTTATTAATTGCCCTACCTACACTAATTAGCGCACAAATACAATATTTATAAACATCTATTTTGCTGTATGTGGTTAAGCCACCAGCAAACAAGAAAATACTTTTGATGTTACTTTTTCCCCTACTTGTTGGTACTTTTTCAACTGCAGAGTGCTGAAAAGTTATTTGAAACAGAAGATGAAAGATTATCTATTAGAAGAAAAGATGAATTGCCTATGGGCCATTGTGTCAGTCGGTCTCGCCACTGGCTTTTGAGTTGGATAACGGAGCTCTCTGGGTTTTGGCCCTGAAGAAGAAAACCAAAACTCCACAGACATGTGATGCCAGTTTTGATTGATTAGAGAGAATTGCCTTGCTTTTGTATGTGAAGTAATATATTTCTTGAGTTTGTATTTGTTGTTTTTAGCAAGAAGTGCAAATGGAAACAGTCCTTTCACAGTGTGGTTATCTTGCTGCTGCTGCGAGGGCTGTGATCACACAGTCCCAGGGTCCCAGCACATCAGCACATGATACATCCTATTGATTGTCTTTCCATTTACTGAACATTGGAGGGCTCCCCTCAGGCACATTACTCTGTCCCTAGGTGACAAGTCACCACTGCAGCCACTTACGTTAAATAAATGAGCATTACATCACTCTATAACTGACCATTACAGAATGTGACTTAAAACAGATGACAGCCTATTCCTGGGAATTCTCAGAGGTTGACCGTGTACAAGTTTTCAGCCTCAGTGGGGCATGCACAGAGTATGTGGAAGTCGGACAATGCAGGTAGTTTTATGCCAGCAAAGTCATCCCATTTCCTTTCTATAGAAATTTCTTTTAATGTAACGGAGGAATGGAAATGTGTGACAAATTACAAACGTACGCATGTGTGGGTGCTTTCCCCATGAGGTCACTCTTGGCTTCTGCTGACTCCCCTCAGCCCCTCTTATAGATAAGAGGATAAAAATATGTGTACAAGTCTCAGCAAGGGATTGCCTAAACCAGCCAGATCACCTGCAGAACCAGAGCGTGTTCCAAATAACTGACTAGACTGAACATAAATAGAATTTGTATGTGTGCTTTGTTTTTTTCTTGTGTTTGTCCTTCCCAGGTAGAAATATGCATGTCTCACTGTCATCAGCTGACCTGGTCCATATATTTAAGTATATTATTGGATAAGGCCCAACTAATACATCCCCTGAACAAATCAAACAATTACAAATGAACTCTGCACACCTTTGGTATATGCTACAAACTGTAATGGAGTGCTCAAAGCCAATGGGGGTGTTTGACAGTACCTCTATTTAGTCCTGAGGATATCACTTTTCAGCGTACATGGCCACTTCTACTTGCCATCAACCAATGTGTGTAGTCTGGCTGCTGCACAATACTCAAGCATATCAGGTCTTTATGTGACATTGAGGGACACCTATTTACATGCTAGATTCTGGAACGAGATGATCTTGAATGGCTGCCTCAGCTAAGTGTCATCTACCTTGTATATCTAGGATTAGACCCTGTGTAGCAAACCAATATTGTAGCTCCCACTGTAAGCTGAAGCAGGGCATCTCCTCTTCTTGCCCACTAGTCTCCATAGAAGATAATGGCAGCTAATCTGTAGGCTAATCAGAAATTAACTATCACTCAAGAGTGATCACAAAAGATCCATTTGGGTGAAATATCTCCCATGTCCATGCACAACTTAGTCAATGGGGCTAGGACCACTAGTAATAAAATTATGGATAGTGACACCTGCTACTGCAGTGAAGCACAGGCCTCACCTTCCGTCCCCTACCTATGGAAGATAAATGCTGTGGGCAGAATACATCTGTGTCCATACTGAACTTGTCAGTTTGTACCTTAGTTCTGATTTTCGTTTATAGACTTTAGATGGGCTTTAACTGATGACCTCATCATTCTATTCCAGAACCGAACTGACAGCACTGTGCAATGTAGCAGAGTCTGATTGGCTCACGCTGTATCCCTCCCTCTGCCAACTTGAGTTGTGCTGTGAAGAGACTACGTAAAGCAGATTTCATGAGAAAAACAGCCCGACTTTAAAAGATACACATTTTTATTTCAAACTGATTAGCTATGTAATTATATTCAAGCTTTATCTTGGAAATGTAACCATCACTAATTCTACTTTCTAGCTTCGTAAATATAACTAACATCGGTATTAATCAAATATTAGGATATGAGGATCCACGGTGCAGAATGCACTAATTATATTTAGGCAAGTTGCAAAGTAGCCTTCAAATATTAAATATTTGGGTAAATTAATATCCAGTCATAAATTAATTATGAAATAATTGCTGTTTACTTCCCTGCCTAATCGCATGCTGTTACAATGAATTTAATTACAGGTGCACACAATTATTTCAGCTGCGGTGACACATATACCGTAGCAGAAGGTGCACTTTAGCTGTGATATATATTGTAAATAATTTGCAGTAGTGTGTAATTACAAGTGGGCTTCCTGAAATAATGCGCTAAGCAGCCATTTATCCTGGTTAAGCCATATCACGGAGGAACAGCATGTTGCAATTTAATTTTCATGGGGAGCTGGTTACAGATCAGTGATCCTGTAAGAAACTAATGGTGAAATATTACATGGAGCACAGGTTTATCAGCATTGTTATTTTTAAATGAGATGACAGGCCTAGATTTCACCCTTGTGTGATTAGTGATTGTTGGTAGATCATATCACGGTGTATGTGACAGGTACATGGTAGGTGCGTTGCCATCTGTGTATGTGTATGGGCTGAACAATGAGGCAGACACACTTGTTTAAATTGTACACGTTTTGCCACACACAGAAAAATGAGAACGGCTGCACTGGCCATTGAAGTTAGGAATTGCACCGTTTGCAATTTTTGCAGCAATTTCTAATTGCACAGCATGTTAATTATTCCATGTGGTTCGCAATGAAATCCCCCCAAACTGCTAACATTCATGGAAAAACTTATACAGGAAATGCAACTAGAAAAGCAGAGTGCTGCATACCACCGGAAATGCCTGCGAAATTGTGCATCATGTACTCCCTCCCTAAGCCTTAGTGCAGACAAGACAAGACAAATAACATTTATATCGCGCTTTTCTCCTGGCGGACTCAAAGTGCCATCTGTCCCTGTCCTTTACTGCCAGGATCAATCACATAGCACTACGCGTATTGAGATAAATGGGAGCGTTCATCTCAAACTGTTTATTAGCAATTGTTGATGGGCAACACTGTGGTCTATCAATTTTTTTAATTCATGTAGCATCAGAGGTGTTTGCGGCTACAGTATCCCCTAGGTCAGGGGTGTCCAAACTTTTCAGACCAAGGGCTGTATTGCCGTTCTTGAAAGTGCTGTAGGGCCGAACTAGTAAAATGAAACAGAATTTTTTGATGATTGCTGTTAGATACACTATGCCTGTGACATTTTGTCAAATAAAATATTCCCATCAGAAATAACCCAAATACTGCTGGCACAGTGGCAGCTGCTAATCAGTGGCTGTTACTGCTTCAGTGGTGGCTGATACCCGACAGGCGAGCAAAGGGGGAGGCAAGAGCAGTGACACAAGGTGGCCCCTGCATGCTGCATTGCAGCTACTGTGGGCCTCATGGAATGAACAAATGTAGAGCGCTTTGGGGGCCACCAATAAATGCTCGGCAGGCTGCATTTGCCCCCCGGGCTGGACTTTGGACATGCCATGCCTGGCCTGGGGGCTCAAAACGCGACAACAAATTGATGGCAAATTAAGTGAACTGCCTGCTTCCTGTACATAAGTGTGTGTGTGTGTGTGTGTATATAACTTGGTGGAAAGTTTGGAATGCTGTGATGTGTGAATTCTTCCAGGTTCTACCTCAAGCTTTCTTTATTTCCAGATACATAGGGCCTGATTCACAAAGCGGTGCAAACTTTTTCGCTGACTTTTGCGCGCGCAAAGTGCCGCGATTCGCGCGATCGTGGACTTTTGCGCACGCAATTTGCCGCAATTCGCGAGAATCCGCAAAAGTCCGCGAAAAAGTTTGCACCGCTTTGTGAATCAGGCCCACAATGTTTCTGATCCACACTCTGTTTCGCATTGTTTATACACAAAGGATGTGGGTAGACCATACAGTTTTCTTTTTTTTTTCAAAATGTATTTATTCTTGTGCAGCCTAATTGCTTGAAACAGCTCCACGTTGGCTGTGTTTGTGTTGGCTTCCTGATTCCATAAATTAGGAGAAATATTTCTTCACATGAGCAGTTCTTGTAAACAAACATGGGTATGGTTTTTTTTGTTCATATTTATTTTAAGGAAATATTCCTTGTAATCAATTACTGCATTCAGTGAATTTGCTTAGTTTTTAGCATGCAGGGCTTGTAACCCCTATTTCTTGCTTGGAGCTCTGGTTCTCCAACCTCCAGCCATGCATGCAACGCTCCAAAAGCGTTCCAGCCATTAAGTGGCAAGCGTGTGCAGTGACCATGCTTCTGGCTTCTGACTGACCGTGACCTCTGTCAGTCAAAAGTACACCCAGTACCAGTCCTTCCACTCCACCGGTCTCTGCAGTAGCAGAGGGGAAGACACATGAGTGAGCAATGTAGCAGATGTTATGGAGATAACTACGCCAGATGATGTGCTTGGAGAGGTAGGTTAGATAGGTTAGATTCAGCAAATGTGTTTTTTTTCTTAGCTGTGTGTGATTTATTGCCCTGACCTGTGAGTTCCTCACACACAGGTTATTAGCTTGATGGAATGAACCAACATTCTTTATTTATTTATTAGATGGATTAGTGTGTAAGAGTACAAGGGGCCTTTGTGATAAAACTGGATGCCAGGAACAGACAGAATACTGTCTGCAGCCACTTCTCCTAATCAAACAATTCTTATTATTAAAAAAAAAATAATCTGTGAGGATAGGGGGGTTTAAAGGTAGCCACTAACGATACAATTTGTCAAAGGATTGTTTATGAACGATTCTTCATATGAACTATCAAAAATGATCGTTTGGAACCACTAATGGACAAAAATGTCCTAACTAATCTGATAAGATTGATGGTTTTGAACCAAAAATCAGATTGATTTCATTAATCTGATTGGGAGATATTTGTCCGGTAGTGGCACCAAACAATCATTTCCAGTCATTCATATAAAAAAAATCGTTCATAAACGATCGTTCGGCAAATTGTACCGTTAGTGTCCACTTTAAAGGGATACTGTAGGGGGGTCAGGGGAAAATGAGTTGAACTTACCCGGGGCTTCTAATGGTCCCCCGCAGACATTTTGTGTTGGCGCAGCCACTCACCGATGTTCCGGCCCCGCCTCCGGTTCACTTATGGAATTTCAGACTTTAAAGTCTGAAAACCACTGTGCCTGTGTTGCCGAGTCCTCGATCCCGCTGATGTCATCAAGAGCGCACAGCGCAGGCCCAGTATGGTCTGTGTCTGCACGGTACACTCCTGGTGACATCAGCGGGAGCGAGGACACGGGCGTGCAGGTGCAGTGGTTTTCTGACTTTAAAGTCAGAAATTCCAGAAGTGAACTGGAGGCAGGGCCGGAGCATCGGTGAGTGGCTGCGCCAACACAGGATGTCTGCGGGGGACCATTAGAAGCCCCGGGTAACTTAAACTCATTTTCCCCCGACCCCCCTACAGTATCCCTTTAACTCAATCAGAAGATAATGATTCCAGTTTCTTCCAATACTCAGTTCCCAATGGCTGTGCTTAACCAGCTATTTAAATCAGAGAAACAAACCACCTGTAACCTTTGGTCCAACAACTCGTGGAGCGCACTGTTTTTAGACAACCACGTCCATCCAAAATCCAAAACTTCTGCAAAAAGTATTGAACATGCTGAACTTATGTCTACATCGCCGTTCACCGCTCTGCACCAGCGCAGTAGCCTAAGCGGGTCCTGCTTGGGCTTTGGCAGGAAAAGGTGAGCCTGATCGGGTCCATGCTCAGTGCAAGTGGCTCGCACATGCGCAGTAAAACGCACCCATTCAGGCTCAGCTTTTCCCACTGAAGCCAAGAGTGACAAGGACTTTTTTACAGTTTTGCAAAGGGGACAACACTGGAACAGCCGGGCGGAGGAGGACAGGGAAGCCTCTGAAGGATCTAGGGGCATTCCCATGGTGAGTACCCACTTGGGGCCCTTTTTTTGTTTCTCAGAGGTTTCCTTTAAGGGTGCGTACGCACATCTTATTTTGATTGGCCAATGACTGGCCAATCACCTCCATGTAATACAAGGGACCAACAGACTTTGCATGTTATGAACAGTTTAACCATATTAACAGTTTGCATAGGTAATCTCTCATACTATATGGAAGTGATGAAATTGGCCAGTCAGAATTGGATGTGTGTGCACCTTGAGATTTGTGTGCCGGTGGACTTTATATGGAGAAGCGATACGTGGGATCTGAGTGGATTCTACTAGAAATAGCTCATATTTCCTTTGTGTTACTTCATTAATCAGCCATCTAGAATTCTAGCTGTGTTAGCAAGCCAATAACAGTAAGGAGGGAATCTGCGATATTATATTCTCACTGTATTAATAACACACTGCTCAAACCTATTATTCTCTATCCAGCGTCCAGTCACTGGAATCTGGAAGTGAAAGGGGAAGATAAATCCGTTTATACAATCTCCATATGTAAATGCCTGAACCAGTGTTCTTATATGGTAACTGAGTTTATGTATATGAGGATTACAGTAGCACAGGAAATCTCTCCTGCATGTTTTCTTCTTCTCAAAGCAGATATTGCGGCTCTCACAGAGGACAAACATAGGTCAAACATCTATCTAATAGGATGGATATTGGTTTAGCTGGTAAACTTCATACATCAGGCTTTGTGTCATCTTATGTCCATGGGAAGCATGTTCAGAAATTAGATCCTACAGCTATGAGAAGAAACATGGTCACACATGGTCAGCCAGCCAGTGCCCACAGAAAGCCTTCTCCTAAGGACACCCAGCGTGCAGATACATCATCCACTGTCAGGCGCTGCCACAAGTAAAAAGTGTCCTGGTGCAGTAAATCGGTTATTTTTCTTATTTCACACTTTTGTCCTCTGCCGTCACACGCGGCATACAAAACATGCCTTCCTAAATAGGGTGATCTGTGTGAGAAGGGGAGGGGTCTCTAGCCACAGGGTGTTTATGAAAATCTGCTATATATGCAAATTACACCTTAAAAGAATAGAACACTATTGCAACTTTGTAGAATGCTTGAAAACTGAACTCCGGCACACATTAAAAAATATATAATTTATGGCAATCTTTTAATGTGTTCATAGAACAATTAAGGCCAGAGGTCCACTACAGATCACTAAACAGTGTCACAATCGCTCAGTGTTTTTGTTAGTTTTGTACAGCAATTTCCGGTGCTTTTAGAAACCAATTCAGCGCTGCGTAATATGATGGCGATTTATATATACAATAAATAAATAAGAAAATACATTTCATCTTAGTGTTAGCAATTTGTGGCTACAAATATGTAAGCACAACATTTCCATTGCCTAAGATGATTGTTCATGATTATTTCAGGTTAAAATCTATGGCTCACACAGATGTCCCACATCCTTTAGCGATCCACCATGCCAGACCAGTGTCCAAACAACTGCAATTGTACCGCACCTCCTTCCGTTCCTCTGCTTTACTGTTTCTCTTCTCTTCATAAAACAGAACAGGCTACTTGGCTGTAATGGAGCAGTGTGTCTGTACGATGGTTGTTACTTAATCTGTCACCCATAATGATCACTAACTTTCGTGCAGGTCTTAATTTGCAGGCGTTAGTCAGAGCCTGAAGACAATTCAGAAGTTTTGTTTCTGATAACTTGAAGATTAAAAACTGAATAGGTGTCAGTTACAAATGGTATTCCTACTTAACTCCAGGTTCAATGAGACATTGTGGATTTCTCTCTTAAATGCACATTTACAACCTTTCCGAATGTAATGTAGACATTGCCTGAATCTGTGCTGGTTGTTTTGCGCACACTGGGTTGACAGAAGAGGTCAATAGTCCAGTAGGGAAGTGAAGTGTGAGTCCTTTCACTCCCAGGACAGCTGCTGGGTACAGAGGGATTACCAGGATTGTACTCAGTCACCGGAGATCATGCCAGAGTTGCCATATTGTCAAAGCAGAAAGGATTACAGCAGAACGGCTGGCAATTTCTCGCTGTAAACCCTGCAAAAACATGTTCAACATTTGTAACCATTTTTAAATTTTACTGTTTATTTTAAGTAAGGATGGTTTATAAAAAGATGTTACTCACATTCAAATAAGAGCTCTTGATATCTGTCGGTTTGCTATGGAATTAGACCTCGGTGTTGGAAAACGGGCAGTTTCACTAAGGGCTCTTTCACATAGAGCTCATTTCCAGCGTTAACCATGGTAAAATAAAAGTCCATAGAACCTTTAATTATGCCGGGAGCTGGCGTAATTCGGGTGAATTAATAGCTACCGGCGCTGATTGCGTCGCACCGTAAACGACACGCCATAGGCCATATAACGCGTCCAGGAGAACTGCTCCTGCACGCGTTCTAGATGTGAAAGAGCCCTAAGGGGTTCACAAATGTTCCTATTGTCAGTGTGGTACAATTCAGGGCTAAAGCTCCGTTCACACCTAAAACCGCAAAATGCCGGCAATTACCGCTGGCATTTGGCGGGAGTGATTTTTCCGCAATCAATGTGGAAAAATCACTGGACACTGTAGCGGTTTGGGAGTGATCGTGATTAGCAGTTGTATACATGCTAACCGTGATCGCTCCGGAATCGCCGGCAAACCACTGCATGTAACACGTTTGCAGGTAACGCTAACCACAAACGCGGCAGTGAGGACCCTGCCATAGTGTTACATGTGATAGCGTTTTTTAAAAACCGCTAGCGGTTTGCCTTGAGCGGAAATCGCGCGATTCACGCTCAAGTGTGAATGGACCCTTATTATAATCCTGCCATTTCCTTCACCAAAATGCTGGAGTCTGCATTATATTTTCTTATTTCTGTATTGTTTGCTAAGCTCTGTTACCATAAAAAGTTTAGTCTGAATTTTCAATTAAACTTAAGTGCAATTTTGGCTCATGTAGATGTTAGAATCTCTGTCAGGTTTTTGTCATGCCTTCCTGGTTAGTCTTTCCATAGGGTTAAACTGGGCTATTTCCCAGGGCTTCAGGCCTCTTAGGCTCCCCACAAGTCAAGGGCTGTAGAGGTCACAAGTTTGCCATAATTACAGTACGAAAATGTAAGGGGCCCCACATTACCCATATATATCGACCTCATGTATAAGTCGACTGCAATATTTAAAGAGACTCTGTAACATTAAAAAGATCCCCTGGGGGGTACTCACCTCGGGTGGGGGAAGCCTCCGGATCCTAATGAGGCTTCCCATGCCGTCCTCTGTCCCACGGGGGTCTCGCCGCAGCCCTCCGAACAGCCGGCGACTGTGCCGACTGTCAGTTCAATATTTACCTTTGCTGGCTCCAGCGGGGGCGCTGTGGCGACTTTCTGCACGGAAATAGACGGAAATACCCGATCTCCGTCGGGTCCGCTCTACTGCGCAGGCGCCGGAAACTTGCGCCTGCGCAGTAGAGCAGACCTGACGGTGATCGGGTATTTCCGCCTACTTCGGCGCCGAGAGGCATCAGAGCGCCTGCGCAGGAGCCAGGAAGGTAAATATTGCGTCACGGCTGTACGGAGGGCTACAGCGAGACCCCCGAGGGACGCAGAACGGCGTGGGAAGCCTCATTAGGATCCTGAGGCTTCCCCCACCCGAGGTGAGTACCCCCCAGGGGCCGTTTTGTCGTTACAGTTCCTCTTTAAAGTGGTCTGAAACTCAGCATTCCTTCTTTGCTCTAAAAGATTACTTACAGCCTTAAACCTACTAGCTCAAACAAAATTGTAGCAGAACAGCATTCCAACAGTTAAACACAGCACTTTGCTCCTCACTGGAAAGCTCCTTCAGCTTAGAATCCCATTCAAAGAGGGGATAACATTATCTTTTGTATACATTCACCTGTTGTTACATTCCTAGCTGCCCTGAAAATGAGCTCTCTGCTTCCAGCATGAATACTGTTGAGAAATAATCACTAGAAGATTTTAATATATAATCATAACAACTATGAATAAAATGCAATGGTAGCTTTCAGAGCAGATAAACTGTACTTTGGAAACTTGTAATTTGTATGTATACTTTTGCACAAATGCAAATATAATAAGTGGGTAGTAAAAAGTAGTCAAACACATTTTTATTAGATGTTATGTCAGTGTTTTATTCCACTTTAAACTGGAATTTTTATTGACTTAAAGGAGTACTTGGAACGACTTTTTTTTTAATACTCTATATTAGTGTACACATTACTACTAGTGCTAGGGGCACTTTATTTATTCACCCAGGTCTCTCTCTCACTATCCCTGCTTAAAAATTCATTTCTCACACAGCTCATAGTAGTTTGGGTCACCCTGAGCTGCTTGGTTACTCTGTCACACAGCTCACAAATATATTTCACTGTGTCACTCACAGAATGCAGCAGACATGAGGAGAAATAGGCTGATCTGAGGTGATAACAGGTAACTAAATGAGCTGGAATATTGCTGGAATATAACTAGCTATAACACAAGTCTTTATTTACACTCAGACTGGCTGCCTGCTTGAGGCGATTCACTCCAGGCTGCATCCACTTTACAAGCTGCTTAGAGGGGCAGACCACTGTCTACAATTAGCATTATTAGTATCTTTATCAGTAAAGAGAAGCAAAGATAATAAACACACATTGCTAGAATCTTTAACCCCTTACCACCATATCAACAAGATTCTTTCAGCAAGGTGATAATTAAACTATAAACTGAGGAGTTGATAGCATCTCCCCTTTGCAGAGACATGGTCTAGCCCTCTGGGAGCCCTCAGTATTAGATACATTTTGTATCCAACACTGACGCCAAAACTGACGGAGGATTTTACAGCTGAGAGGAACAGCTGTGTGATGAATCAAATTGCTCCTAGTACTTGCCCTAATGTGTGCTACAACATACAGCATTTAAAAATAAATGCATACATCGATAGTATTCCTTTAAGTAAAGGTCTACCCAGCAAAGTTAATGGCTGCACTTGGGGACCAGGAGGGCTTAATAACTGACCTGCATAAACAGTGGCGTAGCTAAGAAGACGTGGGCCCCAGTGCAAGTTTAGCATTGGAGCCCCCCAAGCATGCTATAGATAACAATTGATACAACACACCAAAACCAATCAAGGACAACCACAGAGTCAGAGGTGCAAGAAGGGGATGGGAAACTGTGTTAATGATCGCTACTATTCAAATCAGCTATAGAAGTGAATATTATCAGCACAGGGCCAATAAAGAGCTAATACTGTGTTTGAGGGCTGGGCCCCTCTAGCCCAAGGGCCCTGATGCGGTCGCTACCTCTGCACCCCCTATTGCTACACCACTGTGCATAAAGTATTGCAGCCACTGACCCCTCCTGGCCCTCAAGTGCATCCAATAGCTCCTCCAGGTCCCCAGTGCAGCAATTATACACTCCACCTCCTTAGTAAGCACTGCAGCCCAGTATCTCTCTCCCACTCCCCCACTGTTGTTGCCAGGACTGTACGATCTATGTTTTCTTTATAAAGAAAGTGTCATTTACCACTGGGTAAATCGGTGCAAATGAGAATGTCACTAATAGTACACACATTAACCAGTGTGCTCAGTGTTGCTGCTATTGGTTGGTACAAATGTTTGTGTTTCAATGGATGCCTCTAGAACATAGGTCCTCAAACTACGGCCCGCGGGCCACATCCGGCCCGCCTTCCCTTGCTTACCGGCCCGCCACCTCTCTTGTGCTCACCGGCCTGCCACCTCCACATCAAACCGCCGCTGGCCCGAGTTCTACCGCCCGCCAGATCACCGCTACATCAAACCGCCGCTGGCCCGAGTTCTACCGCCCGCCAGATCACCGCTACATCAGACCGCCGCTGGCCGGAGTTCTAAGATCCAATCCCGGCCTCTGCATCCAGCGTCTGGTCGGGTACCCATGGTGACCAAGCGGGCGATACGCAATGACGTGAGCCGTTCAGCATCCTCTGCGCTGGGCTCTGGTTACCATGGTAGCCAAAGGGGCGGTGACGTGCGCAGGATTGTGACGTGCTGGCGCCATTCATAGCACGCTGTGGCACGATCGAGCAGTGTGTTCCACAGCAGCGTGTGTGTGTGTGTCTTATCTCGGACATTATTAATGCCTTCTTCATACTAGCAGCCTGGAATCTGCTAGTACAGTACCATATTTTTTTTACTGTCTGCCAAAGCTTCAATTACTGAGCCCTGGTAGTTTGCAGAGGCCTCCACTACACCAGCAGGTCCAGCTGCAATACAGCAAGCCTGCCAGACCAGCAGCAGCTCTTGGCAGCCCAAGTGCAGGGTTAGCAGCACAGTACCAGGCCAGTTGCCCAAATCTTGCCCAGCAGCAGCTACCATCCGCCAGCTAGTGCCAGGCCTGCTGAAACTCCTGCCAGCGAGTACCAGTTTAACAGCAGCTTCCGTAAGCTAGTACCAGGCCAGCAGCCAGTACCAGACCACCAGCCAGTACCAAGCCAGCAGCTTCCACCAGCCAGTACCAAGCCAGCAGCTCCCACCAGCCAGTACCAAGTCAGCAGCTCCCACCAGCCAGTACCAGGCCAGCAGCTACCACCAGCCAGTACCAAGCCAGCATCTCCCACCAGCCAGTACCAGGCCGTCAGCTCCCACCAGCCAGTACCAAGCCAGCAGCTACCCCCAGCCAGTACCAGGCCACCAGCCAGTACCAGGCCACCAGCCAGTACCAAGCCAGCAGCTCCCACCAGCCAGTACCAAGCCAGCAGCTACCACCAGACAGTACCAGGCCGGCAGCTCCCACCAGCCAGTACCAAGCCAGCAGCTCCCACCAGCCAGTACCAAACCAGCAGCTCCCACCAGCCAGTACCAAAGCCAGCAGCTCTCACCAGCCAGTACCAAGCCAGCAGCTACCACCAGACAGTACCAGGCCGGCAGCTCCCACCAGCCAGTACCAAGCCAGCAGCTCCCACCAGCCAGTACCAAGCTAGCAGCTCCCACCAGCCAGTACCAAAGCCAGCAGCTCCCACCAGCCAGTACAAAGCCAGCAGCTACCACCAGCCAGTACCAAGGCACCAGCTCTCACCAGCCAGTACCAGGCCGGCAGCTCCCACCAGCCAGTACCAAGCCAGCAGCTACCACCAGACAGTACCAGGCCGGCAGCTCCCACCAGCCAGTACCAAGCCAGCAGCTCCCACCAGCCAGTACCAAGCTAGCAGCTCCCACCAGCCAGTACCAAAGCCAGCAGCTCCCACCAGCCAGTACCAAAGCCAGCAGCTCCCACCAGCCAGTACCAAGGCACCAGCTCTCACCAGCCAGTACCAGGCCGGCAGCCAGTACCAGACCACCAGCCAGTACCAGGTCAGCAGCTACCACCAGCCAGTACCAAGCCAGCAGCTCCCACCAGCCAGTACCAGGCCGGCAGCTCCCACCAGACAGTACCAGGCCACCAGCTAGCAGCTACCACCAGATAGTACCAGGCCGGCAGCTCCCACCAGCCAGTACCAAGCCAGCAGCTCCCACCAGCCAGTACCAAGCCACCAGCTCCCACCAGCCAGTACCAAGCCAGCAGCTCCCACCAGCCAGTACCAAGCCAGCAGCTCCCACCAGCCAGTACCAAAGCCAGCAGCTCCCACCAGCCAGTACAAAGCCAGCAGCTCCCACCAGCCAGTACCAAAGCCAGCAGCTCCCACCAGCCAGTACCAAAGCCAGCAGCTCCCACCAGCCAGTACCAAGGCACCAGCTCTCACCAGCCAGTACCAGGCCGGCAGCCAGTACCAGACCACCAGCCAGTACCAAGCCAGCAGCTCCCACCAGCCAGTACCAAGCCAGAAGCTACCACCAGCCAGTACCAGGCCAGCAGCTACCACCAGCCAGTACCAAGCCAGCAGCTCCCACCAGCCAGTACCAGGCCAGCAGCTACCACCAGCCAGTACCAAGCCAGCAGCTACCACCAGACAGTACCAGGCCACCAGCCAGTACCAAGCCAGCAGCTACCACCAGACAGTACCAGGCCGGCAGCTCCCACCAGCCAGTACCAAGCTAGCAGCTCCCACCAGCCAGTACCAAGCCAGCAGCTCCCACCAGCCAGTACCAAGCCAGCAGCTCCCACCAGCCAGTACCAGGCCAGCAGCTACCACCAGCCAGTACCAAGCCAGCAGCTACCACCAGCCAGTACCAAGCCAGCAGCTCCCACCAGCCAGTACCAAAGCCAGCAGCTCCCACCAGCCAGTACAAAGCCAGCAGCTCCCACCAGCCAGTACCAAGCGAGAAGCTCCCACCAGCCAGTACCAAAGCCAGCCGCTCCCACCAGCCAGTACCAAGCCAGCAGCTCCCACCAGCCAGTACCAAGCCAGCAGCTCCCACCAGTCAGTACCAAGCCAGCAGCTACCACCAGCCAGTACCAGGCCACCAGCCAGTACCAAGCCAACAGCTCCCACTAGCCAGTACCAAGCCAGCAGCTACCACCAGCCAGTACCAGGCCAGCAGCTACCACCAGCCAGTACCAAGCCACCAGCTCCCACCACCCAGTACCAGGTCGGCAGCCAGTACCAGACCACCCAGCAACCCAGGCCAGCTGCATCACCTGCTACCCAGACACCCAGACCAGCTGCATTGCCTGCCACCCAGAAACCCAGACCAGCTGCATCACCTGCCACCCAGCAACCCAGACCAGCTGCATCACCTGCCACCCATCAACCCAGACCAGCTGCATTGCCGGCCACCCAGAAACCCAGACCAGCTGCATCACCTGCCACCCAGACCAGCTGCATTTCTGGTCACCCAGAAACCCAGACCAGCTGCATTGCCTGCCACCCAGAACCCCAGACCAGCTGCGTCACCTGCCACCCAGCAACCCAGACCAGCTGCATTGCCTGACACCCAGAATCCCAGACCAGCTGCATCACCTGCCACCCAGCAACCCAGGTCAGCTGCATCACCTGCCACCCAGACACCCAGACCAGCTGCATCACCTGCCACCCAGACCAGCTGCATTTCTGGTCACCCAGAAACCCAGACCAGCTGCATTGCCTGCCACCCAGAACCCCAGACCAGCTGCGTCACCTGCCACCCAGCAACCCAGACCAGCTGCATTGCCTGACACCCAGACCAGCTGCATCACCTGCCACCCAGCAACCCAGGTCAGCTGCATCACCTGCCACCCAGACACCCAGACGAGCTGCATTGCCGGCCACCCAGAAACGCAGACCAGCTGCATCACCTGCCACCCAGACCAGCTGCATTGCCTGACACCCAGAATCCCAGACCAGCTGCATCACCTGCCACCCAGCAACCCAGGTCTGCTGCATCACCTGCCACCCAGACACCCAGACGAGCTGCATTGCCTACCACCCAGAAACAGGTACTTTCTTTGATGTTTTATTTTCACTACAAATAATAGTTCCGGCCCCCCAACAGTCTGAGTGACCGTGACCTGGCCCCCGGTATAAAAAGTTTGAGGACCCCTGCTCTAGAACCTCATATCAAAGGTAAGCTATACAAAGTAGCGCTTTTCCAAGCAAAAGGGTTTTAAAAGCATGCTGGCCTCTGGGGCTCACTCTGCTAAAGTTGAGTGAGAGATGCGCCCCCCACCCCCTTGGCTATAAGTCAGAAATTATCGTCTGACTCGAGTACAAGTTGACCCCATACTTTTATTTAGTGAGTCAGACCTACATTTATAGACTTATAGATATACAGTAATTTTTGCCCTGAAACCCTATTTTACCTAAAACTGTCCCTGGGTTTTGTTTATTTTGAAAAGCGCTTAGTGAATTGTTCTCTCCAACTGACGAAAAAGTGTGCAGCGAGCAGGGAAGCAGGCCAGCAGCTTTGTATAAATATTTTTCAGGGGATGTCTTTATAAAGAGTAAAAGCTTTGCTGAGAATCCCACATGAAGTGATGGACTAGTCCAAAACCTGGCGGTTCTGTCAGATTTCTACTACCTACTGTAAGTGACAGCAACATAGGAGAAAAGTAATTTATGTCTCATTGTACTCTGGAAGAAACATACTTCTTATTTGTATAGGTTTACACATATTTTAAATTATACAATTTTTCGCAATAGTGGTCCTTTCCCTTTGTGTCAATTTTCATGAAAGTGCAAAATGGGCAGAAATCTCTTAAATGGGAGAAGCAGGAACAGACATCAGTAAAATCCTGATTAAAGAGGAACTTCAGCCTAAACAAACATACTGTCATTAAGTTACATTAGTTATGTTAATTAAAATAGATAGGTAATATAATCTCTTACCCACCCTGTTTTAAAAGAACAGGCAAATGTTTGATTTCATGATGGCAGCCATCTTTTTGGTTGAAAGGAGGTGACATGGAGCGTGAGACACAGTTCCAACTGTCCTGTGTCCTGAGCACCTCTCCCAGTTGCTAGGCAATGTGAATAACATAGGAAATCCCATCATGCTCTTCACAGCATCAGGGGAAAAAAGCCCTGGCTTTTTTTCTTTGATGGGTGGAGCTTAGATAAAAATGCAGCTAAAAATGATGCTTTGGTAAGAAAAACAAAGTTCTGATGCTGTGAAACTGTTAAAGAAACACCAAGCCTTCTCAGTTCTGCTAAGTAGATTTTTAGTCCAGAGGTTCACTTTAATATTCCAACCCTTTAACCCTTCCTTGTCCTGTCCAATAGAACAAAAATGACAAAACACTGCTTTCCACTTTGCACATAATTGATTAGAGATTTCCTTTAATATGACCAGTTGTAGTTTAATAGAAATCATTAGGCAGCCCATTAGACAGAGCATAAAATGTTGATAATAGAGGGTTTCTATTGGCTTTTTATTGTGTTTTCAGCACAAGCTGCTACAACATAGATATTTCTGGAAGTGGAAATGTGAAATGTAGTTAAACCTCTGGTTTAAATTATGAATGTGGCAGCCAGTGTGACATACAGCTGTTGTATTTACCGTTGCAATAATCAGGATTAGCTCCTTTCTCAGGAAAGCAGTATTAAAGTTTTAAACAAGTATTTTGTGGTTCAGTTGTATTTATGTATGTTTTATTTATTCAATAATCACTCCCTAAAGCAATTGTGTGTATGTGCGCATGTTTCCTAATGGAAGCCTGCAACCGCATTATATAAAAATAAAAATTCAGGAAATCTATATTTGATGCGTTTAGCACCTAAAACCAGAAACTGTGTGCTTGGGATGCTGATGTCATCTTATGCAATGGGTTCTGGGAAGACTCGAGGGGGAATAACTGCTTGGAATGCAAAAAATGATAAATGCATTAATCATTAAAATAATGAGAAAATCCTTCCCATTCAAGGTATAATTAAACTGCTGTAATGAACAAGCATGTCTGTATTTGACTGAATTAAACCACGCTTTGACAGTTTTGTTTCTCAGTTGTTTAACCTGTTTGGTATTCAAGTGACATGTGTGCCTCCTCTTGAAAATCACAGTTTAATTAGAAGTTGCATTACTAGTTTCATCTCGGATTGTAGAGTATTTGAATGATGATTTTAACAGTTTCAACTCCAACCTCTTGCACTAGGCTGGCATGCTCAATTATCTGCTGCTTGGAATAGTGTCGGTAATAATCGGTACAGAGTTGTTAAAATGTACCTGAAGTTACCTGAATTCTGTTACGAAATAAAATCCTACAGATGAGTTCCCCTAACAAACATAATTCCACACATACTTTAATTTGTACAGCTGAAGGAGAGTGTCACATTTTTCTTGGAATCTCTGTGAAGTCCACAACACTTAAAAGGACTCTGAGCACCTCTCATGGGTATGCCTAGAGACTCAGACCAGTACTACAAAATACTTAAAGAGAACCCGAGGTGGGTTTGAAGAATATTATCTGCATACAGAGGCTGGATCTGCCTTTACAGCCCAGCCTCTGTTGCTATCCCAAACCCCCCTAAGGTCCCCCTGCACTCGGCAATCCCTCCATAAATCACAGCCACGCTGCTGACAAACCGCTTGTCAGAGCTGGCTGTGTTTATCTCTATAGTGTCAGTCTGCTGCTCTCCCTGCCTCCTGCAGAACTCCAGTCCCCGCCTGCATCCCTTCCCTCCCTGCTGATTGGAGGGAAGGGACGGGGGCAGGGACCGGAGCTATGCAGGAGGCGGGGGAGCAGCTGAGACTGACACTACAGATGTAAACACAGCCTCACAGCAGGGCTGTATTTTATAAGGGATTGCAGAGTGCAGGGGGACCTTAGTGGGGTCAGAGGCTGGGCTGTGTAGGCAGATCCAGCCTCTGTATGCAGATAACATTCTTTAAACACACCTCGGGTTCTCTTTAAAGATGCATACCTTCCTGTGCTCTCCTCTTTCATTTGATGCCTGAATTACCGTTTTCCACCAAATAGTTTTCATTCGATTTCAATTTAAAAATCATGGCTGCCATCTTGGCTGTTATAACTTCCAGGTCACCCCTGTCTTCTCTGTTAGAGAAGTGCATCACTGAATGAAGCAGGAAGAGGAAGTGACATGCATGGCCATTGCAAGAGGCTCCTCCAGAGGAGTCATAGCACAACTTTGTTGGAAGTCGTCTGTCTTAAAGGCATGCCCATGAGAGGTGCTCGGAGTCCCTTTAAGGTTGATTTTACATCAATTTTTTTCATTGTGGTGAGGATGTGATGTTCCTGCCGCATCCCACAGCAACGCAAAAAAATGACAAATATATAACGTTCGGTACTCCCTGCTGTGCTGGAAGTATGTCACTGGGATTCCCATTGGTCCGTGCATTTGTGTACCAACCCACCGCGCTCGATTGTTTACACAACATGCGTTGCCTATAGACTTCCATTACCCCAAGCAGCGTATGTTAAGCAGGGTGCTTGCGGTAACGCGCTGTTGCCCTAGCGTCGGCTCGGATACTTCTGGCGCACTGCAAGGGACCGTAATAAATATGAAAGTCTCCATAGACTTTCATTGCTTTTGCAGCCCCTTGCAGCAAAATAGGGTAACACAACCCTGGAAGTACTTACTAGTGTAAAAGGGGCCTAAAAGAAAGCTAAAGTGAAAAAAAAATACGGTTTAACTTACCTAGGACTTCTACCAGCCCCCTGCAACCGCCGTTATTCTACGATGTTCCTGTCACCCGCAGCACCCCTCTTCCAGGGCTCTTTCACACGAGGAGCTGATCTGTGCATTTTGACGGATCGCTCCTACAATGCGTTTAGAAAGGTAACATGAAAAGTCTATTTGACTTTCATGTTAATTTTCACATTAGACAAAGTGTCACAGAGCATTACTTTGTAACGCATATGGGTGCTTGGTAATGTCCAGCCACTGCGTTTTCCCATGCAGTGTATTAGAACTACCGCCGTTAATCTCTTGAGGACCACAGTGCTAAACCCCCCTAGTGACCAGGCCATTTTTAGTAAAATAGGCCACTGCAGCTCTAAGGCCAAGCTGCAGGGCCACACAACACAGCACACAAGTGCGCGCGATCTCCTGCACTGCGAGCCCCAAGGACTTTACGCCGATCGGCATTAGGCGGTCAAGGGGCTGCCGCCGCGGCCACGCTCATCGGCGCGACGCGGTCAGCAAGCAGTTAATCAGCGTCGCACCGCAACTTCCCAACGCAATGCCGCAGGTCATAATGCCTGCACAAAATCAGTTTGTGCAAATATTATGTGAAAGAGCCTTCAGCTGGATGCGCAGCCCGGTCTGCATGCCTCCTGATCATGCTCCCATGAACTTGAACGTTCTGTGCATGCGCGGTGGGTAAAAATCTACTGCACATGCGCAGAACGAGGACACAATCGGTGACGCCATGCAATGCTCAGTGGTCGTCTAGTCGAGTAACTATTAGACTTTCTTTATAACTATCGCTATTTCATACATAAAACCAGCAGCCAACCTGTTCAAGTGACATATCGTCTATTACATCCACGCTGAGATTCCGTTCTACTCTGCTGTTCCAAAGCTTGGGAAGTGGCTGACATTAATTGATATTGTTTGGGCGACAGCCTCATTATTCTTTCAAGCATTAGATGCCTCAGGCTTGAATCTTCTTGAAGGCTTGCATCTTGGTATAATGTATTTGGCCTAGTGCTAATAGCATCTTTGTTCTTTTCAGCAGTATAATTGACATAAACATACTGCAGCCAGATAGACTAGGTGATAACCTAAGTACATTATTTAAAAATAACACTCTTCTATAAGAAAATGAGGAATGGTAAGGAAAGGACTGTAACACAGTGAGGAGGAGGAACGGAAGGAAGGAGAGTGTAAGGGAGGAGAAAGGGGAAAATAGGGAACAGGAGGGAGGGGATAAAGGCAAGGATGGAGGAAAGAATGGGAGGGAAAATTAAAAGAAGTGATATATAGTCATTTGTCCAGAAATTAATACTGTTCTCTGCAGTTACTATTTTAAAATTATCGATCAGTGACTAATTTTCAGCAGAAGTTATTGAATGATCATTGCACAAACATGCTGTTCTGAACCCATGCCAGTCTCCGTGCATACTGCTGTAGGGAGAGGCAGGAAATGAGTGAGCAGCATCACACTATCGGAACCTCCTTTAAAGTTCTAGCAGAACAAACAAGGCATTGGATGAGACGGTCGGTTTTGGCAGATCACAGCAGAGGAAACACCGGGGGTACCAGTCCACACATTACTGTCATACAGTGTATCCCCTAGAATAAGCAGTAATAATTATACAGCTGCATACATCTGAATTAGCCTGCTTTCTTCTCCAGTGTTTGAGATTACATTGCTGGTTACTTGAGGCCCCTCGAACACTTGCTGACTGCGTTATGTTTCCCTGCTGCATCGGCCATGCAAGTCTATGGAGACTTGCACAGTTCATGTGATCTGATGCAGCGCGGCAGAAGTATCCAAATTGCTGCAACCCCGAAGCAGCGGGTTACCACATGATCCTACCGCACTAATTATGCAGTATTGCAAGTCTATGGGTGATGCAGTAAGTGTGCATGATGGGAACACAGAGAGAGCGTCACTAGCCGTGGGTGGGGCTATGCATGTGACCCTGTCGCCCCACCATGGCACAGGGTCAAATGTAGGCTGATTTCTGTAGTGCAATGCGCATCTCACCACTAACATTAGGTGTACCTGAATGTTGCCTAGGCTAAATGACAGAAAGTGAGGGAATCTGTGGTAATAGGTGTCTGTACAAAGACAATACAGATGTAAGGATTAGCGGAGATGCCGCCGCGGAGACAAGCGACATGGCGGCTATCTCCGCGTATCAGCCGGCAGCCTCTGCCGCGCGGTTAAATGCTCAAGTTATGCCTGGTCCTTCCATTGCTCACAGGTTAAGGGTTACGCGCGCGCGAGCAGAGCGACAGGACCTTTATGCAGCTAAGAGAGGGGTCAGCTGATCCTGCGGTCAGCTGACTCCAGCTGGCATCCGGATTGGCTGAGGGATTGGGGCGGCACTGTGGAGCTTGCTGGGTATATATAGAGCAGGCCTGTCAGTAGCTCCGCGTCTGCTGTTGCGAATGCTATAGTGTGTTAGCGCTCAGACCCTAGTCAGTTCCCAAAGTGTGTTAGAACCAGCTGGAGCTGGGAATTCACACTTAGCTAGATTCTGTTGATAGCTTTAAAGTACTAGTGCATTGTTTATTTGTTATGACCTATTGCTTCCTCTTCCTCTGACTATTCTTCCGTTTGTCGATTCTGTACCTTAGTCTATCTGATTCACGTTGCCGACCCTGCCTGTCCCTGACGTTGAATCAGTCTTACGATTCTGTACTTTGTCTGTCCGCTCGTTGTCAACTCTGCCTGTCTGACCTCTCTACCTGCACTGGTGGGCCCTGCCACTAGTGAGGGAAATCAGTTTCCTGCACCAATCTCCTAGGTGTAGGATACTGCCGTCTAGTTGGGATACCTGCTCCTCAGGTATCCTAGGCTGCAGTACTATCTGTGTCACTTGCCATTAGGCTGCAGTACTATCTGTGTCACTTGTCACTAGGCTGCAGTACTATCTGTGTCACTTGCCATTAGGCTGCAGTACTATCTGTGTCACTTGCTATTAGGCTGCAGTACTGTCTGTCTCACTCTAGCCTAGACTGCAGTAACGCCTGAATCAAACTGGGCTACTGCACCAATTGTATCAACTACTCCTAGGCTGCAAGACAGTCAACTCCACCTGTTCGTCAGGGGAGCCTGAGTTCAGCACTACTGTGGTTCTCTCCTTGTACTGTGCACCAAAACACTACCGGGCTGCAGTACACTCTGAATCACTTCCTCCACAGGTGATCAGTTATACAGCATTATTGTATTATACACATTATCCTTCTTGCCTGCAGTACTGTCTGACTCACCCCGCCATTAGGTGAGCATCAGCTGCAGGCTGAGTCACCTGCTCCTCGGGTAAGCTCTCTCATCTGAATTACTGTTACACCCAAACATGATCCTTCACTGGTTGTCACGTGTCAGGCTATACTAGTATTATTGGTGATTCTGCAGATCACCATATAATCAGGTATAGCATCTGTATCATTGGTGATACTGCAGATCACCAATAATCAGAGATCTCTGTGTGCTGACACCGATCATTACAACAGACTTTTAACTTTTTCTATTCCACTAAAGATGATATTATTGCTGTCTGAGCCACAGTTTACTTCCTGATGCACAGATAAGTGGCACATAGACATGAGACATTTGATAGTGTAAACAATCCCTTTGTGATATTTTGGGTTGTCAGTCTCGTCTGTACAGGTATCCCTCATTTATTATGCCCAGAAAAGGCAAGCATTTAGCTGAAAGTGAGTGGTTTTCTTCATGTATTCATACTTTCATCCCCTGGTGCTGTGAGGGCTTTTTCTTCCATGTCCTCCTACCTTCTCAATAAGACAGTACTTGTTGCTCAGCCAAGCCCAGCGCATACATGAACCATCTGTGGCTGCCAACATAATCACACATATTTTCAACCAGCAGTATTATAAAGACAATAAGATAGGGTCAAGTAACCTGCACTGGGGTCCGACATTAATGTCCCTTATCACAACTGATTAAGGCCTGGAACCCACTATTGGTACGTTACTAAGCCGTCACTAAGCGCTTGTGATTTGAAAAGCTCCTGCTAATGTAATGCTATGGGGTGTGATCCCACTTGAGGGATGGGATTTTATAAAAATCCCGCATAGCATTGCATTAGCAAGAGCTTTTTCAAATCACTAGCACTTAGAAAAGGCTGCTAGTGGGTTTCTGGCCTTACTGTGTTTGGGATAGTGTTACGAGGATGCTCAAGGGTCAAATTAAAAGTACTGTGTCACTTTTTTAAAATTCATTTTATTTTTGATGCCGCTATATGCAGAAACATTAATATTCCTGTAACTACTGAGGATACACAGAGTGTCCGTGTTCTGGCTGCCTTTGGCATGGAAGAAACACGAGCACATGATCAACAGGGAGTCTGCTATTAACATTATTAATAAATGCTGTATTACCAGAATTAAAGTAAATAAAAAAGCCTTTTGTAGTTGATGTTTATAGAATCCAGGCTGATCCTTTCATATTCTGTCACTGGAGGGGGTGAACAGAGCGGCAGATTAACCCCGTGAAGAAAGCCATATTTCATATGTTGTCACTTGACTATCACTGAGGAAGGACCTCACTGATTCTACAGAGACTACAACACAGAAATAACACATTTAGGAAAACCGCTGCCTGCTATTGAAACTTGCAGTTTGTCCTTCAGATTGAGAGAGCTTCTTTGACACTGCTTTCCCAGCTATATTTGTCTGCGGTCCCTGATGAATGTTTCAGCTGTACCATTGTAATTGGGCCATTAGACACACAAAGAAAGGAAACTGCTGCCTGTGGACTTCATATTCAGGCCTGTAAGGATGCCTGGATTCAAATTTGTTAATGCAAGCCTGTCACAGGGCTGAACACCTGTAAAACGTCTTATTTTGAGGTGAGCACTACAATGTGTTTTGTTTGCATTTTCTTTGTCCACACTCTAAACCCGGTCAGCATTGGTAGTGCGGCCTGCAACTCTATTGTCCATTGTAGCTTTGTTACCAGCATTGCAGGTGGTAGACCACGGCTCTGACTGAGGAGCTCAGCAGTCGAGAATCCTTTAGGATTATTATTAAGCTTGGGAAGAGATCTGGCCTGTCTGATTTTAACATCTTCTTCTAACTTCTCAAGCATAACATGGACACGTTTTACTTTAAAGAGGAAAATGTGATTTAAACTATACTAATACTCTTCTATAGCTACTAATGTCAGGGCTGTTCAAATCTGTAATATAGCATAGTGATAGCCTTGTCTCCACATCTACAATATTTCTTTAAAGAAGTTTGGAACTGAAAACACTGCCAAATGGCTTGCACATTTCCAGATGTGCGCCACACATTTTTACTTTACTATCCTGTAACTATGTATACTTCCCCCAGCAATAATGGTGCCTGCCAACATACCTAAGTTGGCCTTAAAGCATAACTAAACTATTGCACAGCGCACAATGACAAGTTTTTATTTCACATATAGATGCTGAAGAAATTCACTGCTGTGTTCTGTTAGTGTTTAGCTAGATCAAAGTTTCAAATTAGTCCTTATCAGCAGCTGTGAATAGACTGCAGGATCTCTGCTGAGGCAACTCTCCCCATACAGTAAACACCGAGGCTTAACCCTCTCAGTGCTCCATGCAAAGTGAACCATTTTTTTTCTTGGTGTCGGGGTTGTTGGATTACCATGCTGTGTCTAATCTTTTAGAGCAGTGAGTAAATTTGAAGTTCCACTTTAAGAGCTACTGTATCCACTATCAATCTGTTAACTTAGCTACTGAGAAAATTGTGCGCTTGAATAAGAGTTGAATCCAGTAAACAACTGGTGTGTACCCAAATCTAAAGCAATGCAATTGGAGTTATCCCCATGGTCATTAGGCCAATATCATATTTATGTAAACAGTTCAACATGGAATATACTCAACCTATTTACCACAATGTCAGTGCACAATACCCAACCATGTGTGTTGATTCATTGAAATGTGTTGGTAGGTCTTAACTTGTGTCGTGTTGAAATAGTTACATCAATTTTTTCTGTAAAAGGTTTTTAATCAACAGCTCAGGATGAGAGTCTGAAGAAGATACTACTATATTATTATTATTATTATTGATTAATAAAGTGGCAACATATTCCGTGGCGCTGTACAAAGTAAGAAACAAACATGGGGTACATAATAATACAGACATTGCTGTACACCAATATACAAGATACATAATTGGTGACAAAATACAAAGAATGATACAAAATACAAATTATTGAATTGGTAATGACAGTGATAAAATTAACATGATGAATAAAATGTATAATGGTTACCAAGACACAAAAGGGGGAGAGAGCCCTGCCCTTGCGAGCTTACAATCTAAATATTGCAAGGTTATTCTATGAATTTTTTTAAGTTAGCTACTAAATGCTATCATCCTTTTCCAAAACTTTCTGCTTTAGCAGCTCAGTGTGAATTTTCTATATTGGCCACTCAGCCTTGTGCATTGGACTGTTGAATGGTTAGTGCTGGCTGAATGGGGTGTCACAGTGTGCACTACTAGACAAGTATAATGACATTCTTGTGTCACTCCTAAATACTGATCCAGTCCGCTTTGCTTCTCCACACATCCATTGTCAGGCCCCTCCGCTGGCTATGTTACTGGCTAGCAGCAAGACCCTGTAATAGATGCATGAATGAAGGGATGAGATCAGCAGCGGAAGAGGAGAAGGCAAAGGTGGCAAGTAAGATTAATTACGGCCATGTATTAGTGCTTCCTGTGATACTCTATGTAGGAGAAAGCCAGGGCAGCACTTTCCTATATAAGGGGCAGCAAGTGTTGCTTGGAGAATACCACTTGTTATGTGAGGGTCAAGAGCAACACTTATGTGGGCTAAGACAATGGTTTGGAGGGCAGCACTTGTTAAATGTGAGGGCAGGACAGCAATTATGTGAGGGACAATGAAGGGCAGCACTTGTTGTTGAGAACATGATGACCACATTAGTCATATGAGTGATATGATAGCTGCATGGGTGATATGTTGTGGCTATACTTGTCATATGGGTCACATGTAGTTTGCTGTACTTGTTATGTTATATGGGGCACATGTTGTGTCTACACTTTGTGTGGTACACTTGTTCTGCTGGGCACCCTCTCAACAGACACACCTATTATCTCTAACACCCCCCCCCCCCCCCCCCCATTTAGATTGTAGATTTAGCTTTTAAGCCTCTGGCAGGGCCTTGCCCACTAGAGTTTCCAGCTTCATCATGCAACCTCACGGTCAGACACCCCTCTGGTGGACTAGAACAGACTACTGAATATCTATATGTACTAAAGAAATTAAACTACTGTTATCAAAGACATTTGCCTGTTTTATTGTGAGCTCCTTGTATGTCCTACCTTGTGCGTTAACCCATTTATCTATTGTGCAGTGTTGCATAATATGATGGCACTATATAAATACAATAAATAATAAATATATGGGGCTCTTTCCAAAGAATGGCTTTGATGCAGCACAGTTAGCACTCCTTCTTCAAAGTTACTTTATTTCAGCACATCATTTCCAATCTTTTTCCCCGTAAATAAGTGGTTATGAATTAGCTTGGGGCCTCTGTGAAGGGGCGGAGTTTAAGTTGTGGCAGTAGGCACCAGAGATGTCAATGCAGCCCTGGACTTGCTAATGGAAGGGTTAGCTGTGCTTCAATTGAGACCGTCTGTATTATGTTCCCCTGCCTAGAAATGAATTCAGGATTATTGTAAATAGTCGCAGAATTGCCTTTCCACGGTGCGCTTGTACTTTAGTTATATTGTTAGTTTGCTCACGTTCTGTGATGGAACAAGATTTTGATGTTGCTTACTTGAGTCTGGTTGTAAAACTCCATTGTTTATTCATGTATTTGGGTCCTTGGAAAAAAATCTTTAATTAAACATGTGCAGGAAGCATGATGCTAAAGTGGCTGCTTACAGCAGGTACCAGGAAGCCTCTCAGCTGCATGCGAATATGATGTAAAACTGTGAAAACAAGATGTAAAGCCATAAAGCAGAGCTCAATAAACGCTGTGAGCAAAGTGTGAAAATTAGGTTATTTATGTGCAATGTGTTTTATTAATGACAAATAAAAATGTGGGAATTGGGGACGGTTTTAAGGATGGCATAGATGGGAACGGTCTTAATTAACAGAGAACATTTTTATCATTATGTGCAGCACATCTGTGTCTAGGTATATAAAACTACAGCTGGGCAAACTCAGAAAAGGTCAGCGAATGCTTTCCACCTTATTAAATTACCTGCCTGGGAATTGGTCTGTGCCAAATAAAAGAATTACAGCTATTAATAGGTGTGATTTTTATCTGTGTGTCTTTTGCAAATAATGAGACACAGTAAAGTGCAGAAAACCCTCACCACTGATGAAAGGTGAACTTAACATAAGTCCAGTGATCACATCCAGTGCTGCTTCTACTGTCTTTCTCAACAAGACTGTAATCTGTCTAGATAAGTGAATCCAGCACAGTTGTGACATGATTATAAGGCCAGTACCAGGATTGTTTTTTTCGATTTCAGTTTTTAATTGAATGGAAAGAGGTTAATATTTTGGAGATTTCGTATTGCTTTCTGTGTCTTTGTGAAGCCCTGTGGCTGTAAAGGACACCTGGACTGACCCCATAATTGTTAAACCACACATAATGTGCGTATTACGGGGTCCTTATACTTACTGGTTCCCATGTTTGGATGGGCTGCCTTCCGTTTTGCCTCTCAGCCCCCGTTTGTGGCCCGACTGAATCCAGTTAAACAGAAGTTCAAAGAGTTGCAAATGTTCTGTCCACTCCATGCTCCTTGGCCGGGAGCATTCTGGGCATGCACAATTCAGAAGTGCCACTGAGATATGCTAGTAGGGTTAATTATGTGCCTTAAAGGGGTTCTTTCGCGAAAAAAGTAGGCAGTTAAAAAATGTGACAGATCACAGGTTTTGGGCCAGTCAATCTTTTTAAGGGGGATTCTCAGGGCTTTCTTTGTTTTCAACAGCATTTCCTGAACAGCAGTTTAACTGCCAAAATAACAAGATACCAGCCGGCCTCCCTAATCACTTGCATACTATTATGTCAGTTAGATTTTGCAACTGTTGTTCAGGAAATGCTGTTGAAAACAAAGAAAGCCCTGAGAATCTCCCTTAAAAAGATGGACTGGCCCAAAACCTGTCATCTGTCACATTTTTTAACTGCCTACTTTTTTCGCGAAAGAACCCCTTTAAGATGATATTGCATTTTTTCTTTTGTTATATTTTGTGTCTAAAAGGTACCAGAACTAAGCATAAATATATGAGGTACCTGGGGCTCCTTCAGTGCCTCCATAAACTCTATGGCCCTTCAGGTTTGCTGGCCTCCCCTCAGTCTTGGAAATATCGACACCCCCCCCCCCCCCCCCATTGAAAGCTCTGTCTTCTCCATGCACCCCCTTTGATTGCACTCCTGAACGGCTGTGTTCAGCAGCTGTGGCTAGGAGTGTTACACGCATGTGCAGTTCACAAACACTTGCAACCTGAACTTTGTTATGGCCATTTGACTTTGCCCATATTTCTTGATGATATAATGTATATTCTCCGACTATAGCTGCGTCCACTTTGGCACTCTAGGCGAAGGCATAGTGTCCATATGCTAATATCTAAACTGGAAGGCTGCAACATTTAGGCTGGTTTCACACTGAAAACCAGCGTCAGCAATCACGCAAAAACAGGCCTTCAATGAACACCGCGCCATAGTTCCCTGTCTGGCCCCCGGCCAAGCAGGAAGTGATGCAGCACTTCCTGCTTCAGGTGTGAGGAAGTGCAAGGAAGCAGATTGTTAAAATATGCTTCCGCGCATGGTTGAAGCGACATTGCATAGCTTTTTTTTTTAAGACCTACGCCTCGCCATAGACTAACATGACTTCCAGGCCGACGCACTCCACCGCAGAATCCGCGAGGTAACGTAGTTCTGGCACTGCTTCGGGGATGCAGTGAAAAGTCACTTCTGACGCTTCGCACTGTAACATCGCAGTATGAAAGTCTCCATAGACTTTCATTGCACAGCAGTGGGGTGTGGTAAAAATACCGCACCGCCTCGGTGTAAAAGGGCCCTTAGTGTGCTTGAGGTAAGAAAACCCCTAGCAGCATTTCTGAATTTGATGAAATTACAACCAAAAACTACCTGCAATACGCAAGTGCTGTGTAATATTAATGGATAAAATGTCATCAGTGTCTTGGTGACAAAGCAGTAATTGCAAATTGACGGGGCAAGCATACTGGGCAATACTCCTTCCAGGTGTCATCTATCCAGCGATGGTGATGAGGGCAGTGACGTGGGCGGGGATGGGCGTACCTGGAACGCACGCAGTTTGGATATATACGCCATTACGGCGTCAAGGATTTATATCTTGCTGTCTGCCTTTGAAAAAGCCGCGAAACATGTCAGGCCTTTGACAGTACTCTGATCCCCCTGGCATTACCCTAGGACCCATAATACTCCTTCCAGGTGTCATCTATCCAGCGATGGGATGGTAACTATGGCTTGCCTTTGTGCATACACATGAACTGTCTCGCATTGGCTTACATTGATGCATCTGCCTGCTATTGCTCCACTCTGCTTTTGCCTTGCATCAAGTGTCTATCTACGTTGCATGTCCCTGCGATTGGGGGATATCAAAGACTGTATGCTTGTCTGCCTATATGCCACCGCTTCACCAACTGCTGCCTTCATGCAATGTTATGCTACTGCTTAATGACATCGACGCCTGACAAGCTTATTGTTTATGCTGTGAGTCGGCTGACTCTTTTGCTCCTAACGGGCTAAGAAGCCACACATCCCCATTGTGTTTGTGAACTGGGGCAGCTATTTGCTTCCATTACTCCAGGACCGATGAACATCGGATGTCCTTTCATTGATCTACACATCAATTAGCACTTTGTGGATGCAACATTTGCCTATCTGCCGGAACTCTGTTGCTGCTAGCAGCTTTTTGGAGAGTTTTTTGGGGACCATTTGAGGACTGCAGCCTCAATAATTTTTCTAGGGGTGGATCTTGGGGGTGATTGAGCTATCAGTGTTCTTAAATTTTCTACTATGATGTTACTTTTGGTTTTTTTAGCTGTTTTCTAGTTAATAAAGGTTTTTGTAATTTCTCATGCACCCAAGAGCCAACTCTCTTTTCTTATTTAGTATATACTGGGCAGTGTATGGCATGTATACCACAAACAAAATTAACTCATCTGTGACTTTCTGATTTTTCACTTGGAACCAGTGGCGTAGCTAAGAGCTCTGGGCCCCAGTGCAAGTTTTACATTGGGCCCCCCACAAGCACTCTATACATAACAATTGATATGGTGCACCTCAACCTGACAAGGACAACCACAGTGTCAGAGGCGTAAGAATGGGATGGGAACAGTTTGATAATGATCACCACTATTTAAAGCATCTATAGAAGTGATCATTACCAGCACATGGCCAATAAAGAGCTAATACTGTGTTAAGGGCGTGCCGCTCGGGTCTCCTCTGGCCCAAGAACCCTGTTGCGGTCGCACCCTCTACACTCCCTATTTCTACGCCACTGCTTGGGGCAATTTGCAGCTTATATGCCTAGAAAATATCAGCTCTTCCCCTTCTTGTAGTACATGTCCAGTTCTGTATATATCTCCACGACCTCATCCTGAAATGACAAGCTCCAGATTTCTGCATTCAGTATTTACCCATTATCACAGTGCAGTCTTGTGGTATTTGGCTTATTGTTTGAAAGAAAAAGCTGAAGGATATATTTGCTTGCACAGTGAATTGAGCTCTTTATTTAATCTATGTGACAAGCTTTGAGATATAGATCCATAGTGAAGTTTACTTGCTGCACATTGTGGATGCTATTTGGAGAATGTGATAGGCATTGCAATGCTATCCCTCAGTATATTATTTTCTTACATTTTAAGCACTTGCACAATTGGTTTTAGCAGAATGCACAATAGCAGTGGTAATCAAAATAATAGTGTAGAATAACAAAGGAATGATGATAGATTTTCTGAGCGATCAATTGCAGCAGATGAATAGGATATGATTCATTTAAGTATTGCAGACAACAGCCGCTGCTGCAGTGGTTAATTGTGGAGACAGCTGCCCATCTCCTGGTGAGACAGCGCAGTAAAGCTATTTTGCTGCAATCTATTTTAAGTGTAAGTTCCTAATTTTTCACTAATAATAATATTTGTCATGTAATGGTTGTGATAGTATGTGAGCATTTCTAGTAAGCTACCATTAGCAGCTGGGTAGATCTTTACTAAGGGCCCTAGCTGTCGCTCATTTAGAGTGATAGTCTCTCTTTTACAACTATGAAGTACACAAACCAATCCTGACACCCTAAAGCCTCTATCCAGCAAAAAAAAAAATGGAAAGTCATCTCTTTTTGATCACACATGAAACAATGATCTGTGTATATGCTAAGCTGCTTATAGGAAAGCAAGCGAGATCTATATGCCATATTTATGTCCTGTTAAAGGACACCAGAGGTGAAAATAAACTGATTAAATAAACAATAGCATATATCCTCCTTTTCCTAAAAATGTTTTTTTTTAGATATCCCACAGTTTTATTTTATATTTAAATCTACTTTTTAAGTTTTTACTGTTCCATTGTCCCTGCTCAATGACACATGAATTGTAGTATGCCCAAGCTAAAATTTGAGTTATGGACCCTTTTTATCTCTTTACTGCTCTTAGAAGCCATTTTCTGTCAGAAAAGTGTTTAATGGCTGTAATTCCCTATCAGTGAGGGTTACGTTTTAGTCTGAACCAGTCCCGACCTGGACAGAAACTGTCACTTCCATACCTGATGTTTAACTTTTTCAAGCAGAGAAATAAAAAAGGAACACAACATACTTATTTATGTGTTTGGCACTGTACATACACATATCTACCTCATTGTGTCACATGTCACCTCGAGTGTCCTTTAAAGCGGAATATAACCCTGCATTTCAACTTTGCTCTAAAACATTATTTACAGTATATTATATGCAACCAGCATTTTTTTTTTACTAGACCAGCATTGGAAGGGTTACACAGGGCTTTAAAGTCCCTAGAGATTTCTGCAGACGAATCCGAACTTGAGTTAGATACTTTTTGTTTACAAATATGTGTTTATTGTGACTCATCTCTCTCACTGAGAAGGAGCTTGGAGGACAGCCAAAGAGATGTATCTATTGATAAACAGTTACACACTAACTAAATAGAATGTAACTATCTGAATGTCTGCACGGAACTTAAAACCTCTGTGTTTAACCCTTCCAATGCTGGTCTAGTAAAAAAAAAATGCTTTTTGCATATAATATGCTGTAAATAATGTTTTAGAGCAAAGTTGAAATGCAGGGTTATATTCCGCTTTAAGCAATACCAGTTGCCTGGCTGTCCCGCTGATACTCTGCCCTTTAATACTTTCAGCCAAAATCCCTGAACAAGCATGCAGCAGATCAGGTGTTTCTGGCATTATTGCAAGATCTGATGATTAGCTGCATGCTTGTTTCTGGTGTGATTCAGACACTACTGCAGCCAAATAGATCAGCAGGGCTGCCATGCAATTGGTATTGTTTAAAAGGAATTAAATATGGCAGCTTCCATATTCCTCTCATTACAGTTGTCCTTTATCAGAACTTCAAACCTAGCTGAACAATGCTGAGTCTCAGCTGCTAACGGAGTAGCAGCACATTGTTTTACTGCTAATGGCATTATGTTGTCATGTTTTTTTCTGGTTGATTCCCTACTCGTGATTCCATTAGTGAGAAGGAAAATGGGAAATACTGGAGGTCCTGTGATGAAAAAAGTAACTATTGGAAATCAGCTACATGCAGAGTCCTGTGTCCCACTACTGTGGCTAAGCTCCTTGTTCAGGGTAGGAGCACAAGAATGTAAAGCAGGTAGGTACAGGTATGAAATAAACCCTCATCTGGGTATTGATCCTGGATGAATGAGGTCCACTCATCTCCTGACCCCCCAGCAGTACTACAATGGCCTGCATGTACATGTTGATGAGTAGCAACCCTTATAACCTCTGACCTCTCCAGACACAGCAAGGCAAGAGTTCTGTAAAAGATAACAAGCATTGGCCAGCAGGATATGTAGTGAGCTGGACAGCTTTGATTCTTTCAATTCTGTCCTGCTGCTGCAGGATGTAACCTATCAAGAGGAGGGGTGAAGGGGTCTATTGGTGATTGACTTGTGCCACCCCTCAGGTACTACCTCTGGTGAGCAGCACACAGCACATTCATCCTCCTGTACTCTCCATGTGCTTCCTCAATTTCATGACAGGATCCCCCTTGGCAGAGGGCAGTTTCTTGTGCTGAAAATACTTATTCTCCATATATTATCCTCCATCTCAAAATAGTGGGGAATCTCATAGGGATAGCTCCCTGCCTATTGGGAAATCTGACACTAGCCTAATAATGTTCATGCTTTGTTAGTGCTGGGATTGTTAATCTGAAAAAAAATCACAATGTAAAACAGCTAGTTGGAAACCCAATAGCAGTGGTACTGAACTAACAATGCTCTAGTGTGAGAATTTGAAAGGCAACTCCTAAATTATTTTTGTATGCAACACCTGTGACATTACTTTTTGCAGATGTTGTGTAGTATGCAATAGGAAGATGGGGAAAGTGGGCCTGAAGAACAGAGGGATCTCACAGCCTGATAAAATTGCAAATATTCATAGAATTTTTGATAAATTCAGGCCTCCTTGTTTTGGGATTGTTTTCCTTGTTTTGTTGGGGGGGGGGGGGTTGAGAGACGGTGTGCATTTGAGTTCCATTACACAGCCGCTTCTTCATGTCCTTTTGACATTGTTCACTACCAGTCCAGTCTGGTGAACTCCTGTTAGTGCGGACTTTTTTTTTTTTAAGATTAACTGTAGTGAAAATAATAAAATGAAGAAAAAAAAATCTTTAGTCCTGTCAGGTCATCTCTGCTAAATGTTTGATTACTGTCAGATCCAAAGCCAGTGCAACATATACCTGGCCTCCCATAATGCTCTGAGAGTAGAATTCTGCAAAGCTAATCAGCCTAGGCTAAACACCACTGAGAGGGCAGGACTACATTCAGCATACAGCAATATATACAGAAAGGAGCTGCTGAAACCAGGAACATTGCTGTAAAAGTGGATATTTTGAATAATTTACTGCTTTCTACTATAAAGTTAGGTCCATAAATATTTGGACAGAGACAACTTTTTTCTAAATTTGGTTGAATTTAAATGAAGCAACTCTTATGCAGTTGAAGTGCACTTTCAGCTTTAATTCAGCAGGGTGAACAAAATATTGCATAAACATGTGAGGCAACTAAAGCATTTTCTAACGCAATCCCATAATTTCAGGGTCTCAAAAGTAATTGAACTCAAAGGCTATTTCATGAGCAAGTCAGTCTTTATGTCATTATCAATAAAACCGATAAAAGACCTGAAGTTGATTGGAGGTGTGGTGCTTGGATGTGGAAGATTTTGCTTTGAACAGACAACATGCAGTCAAAGGAGCTCTCCATGCAGGTGAAAGACGCTATCCGTAAAGAGGAACTTCAGCCTAAACAAACATACTGTCATTAAGTTACATTAGTTATGTTAATTAAAATAGATACGTAATATAATCTGTTACCCACCCTGTTTTAAAAGAAGGCAAATGTTTGATTTCATGAGGGCAGCCATCTTTTTGGTTGAAAGGAGGTGACAGGGAGCATGATACACAGTTCCAACTGTCCTGTGTCCTGAGCAACTTTCCCAGTTGCTAGGCAACGTGAATAACAACAGGAAATCCCATCATGCTCTGCACAGCATCAGGGAAAAAAAGCCCAGGCTTTTTTTCTTTGATGGGTGGAGCTCAGCTAAAAATGCAGCTAAAAATGATGCTTTGGTAAGAAAAGCAAAGTTCTGATGCTGTGAAACTGTTAAAGAAAGTCTTTTCAGTTCTGCTGAGTAGATTTTTAGTCCGGAGGTTCACTTTAAGCTGCAAAAACAGAGAAAACACATTCGAGAAAGTGTATGTCAGTACAATGCCTCTAATTCTAAGCCACTTTGGTGGGATCATTTATGGTCCACAGATGGTTTAGTCAGTCAGATTCTCAGACTGTTAGGGAAACCTATATCAAATATAACTTCTGAAACTTAGCTCTTGAATTCAGAGCTCTTTTCATTACTAGTTTACTTGAAATGGTAGTGAACTCTGAGGTAGCATTGAAAGTACTTACCTTATCTGTGTTCAAGTGAGTTCAAGCAGCTCCCTGGCCCACAGTAGCTTTCCTTCAAATCTTGATAGAGCAACCTTATACTTTGACTGTTTGAGTGCTCTAAAGACTTAATCACACGCAGCTTCCAAAATGCACTGAATGCGGCTAAATTGTTAAAGGCAGGAACATATGTTATTATTTCTCTCTCTCTCTCTCTCTCTCTTTTTTTTCACTAGGTTGAAAGCTTAAATCAGTAGATCATTGCTAATGGCCCCGTTAAATATACATTTGTGAGTGCAGCTGACAAACATGGCATAAAAGTTATTGGAATTTCTGGCTTCATAAAAAGGTTACATAAATCAACAGCTTGGCAGCATTTGTTATTACAGCAATGCCAGAATATTTGCATGACATATCCTTGGCATCCCTGGTGAAAGAGGCACATTATTGCAACATTATAAGTCAATATGATACTTAAATGGCTATTAGACACCTAAAGGCTTTTGGGACTAATCTTGTGACTTTCTGTCTAAGGATTTACTTTACTTCCTTGGGCTCTTGTTTTAACACGACTATGAATTTGCCTTTGTCTGTGTTTTATTCAGTGGCTTCATAAAGCTCCTGTATTCATATGGCTGCCTCATCCCCTCATTGACAGAGAGCGCCACAAAAATAATAATAAATTAGTGGCGCAGAAAGCATTTTAATCAGACCACTTAGGAGTCCATTTAATGGATTTAGGGTCAGTTTAAAATAATGATTTTTATTGAGAGAGGTTTTTTTTTTGTTTTTTTTTTAATCCTAACTCTTATGTATAACTGAGTTCTTATAACGTCTGTATTATTATTCCGATGCTTTACATTCTGGCACAGAATACTGCCTTTGGACATAATGAGAGTGTTTGAAATGAACAATGGTTTCTTATATGTAGTTTAGGTTATGGCGATTCACAACCACTGGGATGTTATGTAGTGAAAAGAAAACCTCCTCATTAACAATGATATAAAGTGCATTATTGCCTTCTCTGCAGGTTATCGCTAGTCCTTGTCTGAGAAACCAGACCTGATAATGTATCAGAACAGGAGGAGAAGCCTTGCGGATCATTCATTTTTGCCTGGCCCACAAAGCCACAAGGCGTTTATTTGCATGGCTCCACCCACTGTTCTGAACTAACGCATTTGGACTTCAATTTTTCAGAAAGGTGGAAGCTGTAACCTTCTGTTTTAGGAAAACTTCAATGTCATGCTTTCAAAAAATGTTTAATCATTTTTTTTCTTAATATTGGGCATACTACTGTATATTTTCAGGAGGGGTTTTTAGATTTTTTTTTTTTTTTCTGATGACTCAAAAATATTTCAATGAATTTATGCAGTTGTCAGACATTTGTCTGGAATCATATGCTAAGAATAAGTAGCATACATTTGTTTTGTAAAGTAAAATGTATGTACAGTATATATATTTCTGGGATGCATTCAATTTCACAACAGATACATTACATGTATATCAGTACGGGAACACCAGTGTGAAATGGATCTTTGCACAGCATTTGTCAGATGAGTTATGGCATATAACGTTGCATTATTTACAGGAAATGTGTAGTGAGAGGTAAGCAGAGTCTAGCATCGCCGTCTCCTTTCAAACCACCACCTTGCCTGTCTGTCACATTTATCTTTGGCTTCAGTCGGGCTTTAATCATTGACACACAACAATCATACAGCCACTGTAGTCACCGTTAAGTCAAAATGCCTGATCTTTATGTTTGGAATGGGTCGAAGAACATATTAAAAAGAAAATATAAGCATGAAATAGAGGAAATATGCATTTTCCATAACAATCGTTTGTGCTTTACATTGTGGTGTACATTTCATGTAGAAACCTATTTATTTTGGTATTGGCCATAAATAGTGATGTTTTCTATGAATTCCGGGTTTCGGCTTGTAAATTAAAAAGTAAATTCCAAAATACCAGAAAATGCAGAATATACCACAGGAGGCAAGGACCTGACCATTCATGCATATAGACTAAGTGGATAAGGGGTGGAAACGGGAGGTATGGGTGGGAATTTGATAAGCTTTGTGCATTGCTTGGTTAAGAGCTAGCATAGTTCAGGTGTCAGCTAAAGTTGCCTAGGTCAGATAATATGCATGTTTGAAAAAAATGAGTTCATTATGTTTAGTTCAAAGGTTGTAGAGCATTAAACTGATTTAGGGGAGAGGATTACAGAGAAGAGGAGAAGCATGTGAGAAATCTTGAATACAGAAGAAGGTAGTGGTGGCTAGGATGGATAAAAAGGAGATCACTAGTAGAGTGCAGACTGCACATAGGATGGCATCTGTAAATGAGAGTTGTGAAGTATGCAGGAGCCACATTGTAAAGTATTTGGTTGTTAAGAGCTGGAAGCTTGAACTGTATCCTTGGTTTGATTGGTGACCTGTGGAGGGACTGTTATAAAAGAGCAGCATCTGAGGAGTGAGAAGAGAGGTTGAATCTAGCAGAATATTTCAGGATGGACTAACAAGGTGCCAGACAGTTAATTAGCAGACCTCAGAAGAGATTATTGCAGTAGTCAAGCTGGGATATGATGAGGGTGTGCTCTAGGATTTTAGCTGCTGCCTACAATAAGATGGAATGAATATATATGATTTTATTTTTCCTTGGAGATGGGAAGTAGTTGATTTAAGTTTGAATGAGACTTAAAGCACACCCGAGGTGAAATTAAACCAATGAAATAAACAATTGTATTTATCTTCCTTCTCCTAAAAATGACTTTTTAAGATATTCCACAGTTTTATTTTATGTTTAAATCTATTTAATTGTTTTATTGTTTTTGCTCAATGACACATTCATTGAAGTATGCCAGAGCTAAAATCTATGATCTATTGACCCTTTTTATCTCATTCCTGCTCTCAGAAGCCATTTTCTGCTTGGAAAGTGGTTTATAGTTTTCATTTCTTATCAGTCAGGGTCACACTGTAGTCACTTCCTGACTGAGTCAGCCACTTACATACCTGACATTTAACTCTCTCAGGCAGAGAAAGAAAAAAAGGAACACAGCATAGTTATTTGTGTGCTAGGCACTGTACATATTTCATCATATCACATGTCACCTCTAGGTATCCTTTAAGAATTAAATATTATCACAAATTAACAAATTTGAGTACCCAGAGTTGTTGGTGTCCTCTTATGATTTTATACTTCACTGTTGTAAGTGATGTCACTGGTGGTATTATGGTGGTGGTGGGCAGCAAGCAATTGAAGCGTAGTTTGCCTCTCCATGCCTTGCAAGGACTGCAGTGTCTTTAGTAGTGAGTTCCAGGTAGCAATCTCCTGGCACCTCCATTTGGACTTGATGGTTTGTGTCTGGTAAAGAAGAGGAGGTGGTGGACATATTTAGGGACAAGTTTGTGCTTTAGGAATTGTTCCCACATTATTGTGAAAAAGTTGGAAAGAATAGTAAGTCCAATAAAAAGGGAACAAAATCAAAGCAATGTAACTGCAAGCAAAAGACAGAGAAAAAAAGAAAGTAGAAGCAGCAACATATAAAGAAAAAGAAAGCAGCCAAGCAGAGAAAGAGTAAGCAGTTATTCAAAGACACCTGCACAAGGCAAAATAAGACAGCTGTGTAGACTGTAGAGATAATAGAACTTTGATTGCCTATACAAGAACAAATGTTTGCTTCGTTATATTCCATTACTTACACTGGCACTATTGAATATGTTTGTGCTGTAAAAAGTTGCAAAGTAGATTTGGTCAATTTAATTATAAGGTGTTTTCAACTTACACTGAAGTTGTGTAGCAGAAATGTGTGCATTTCAGATCTATGTAAACAACCATTTCCCAGAACAATTGAAAATAGCACTTCATGTGAATGATTTTGACATTACTACCACTTTCTAGAGGTTACTGATGTGATCTTCCGTCTGAAGCTTTCCAGAAAGCCAGATTAATTGCTGAAATAATGGACGGCAAAGTCTGTAATCTCTAGTGAATGCACATATTTGTTGGTGCAACGGACTGTGCTTCCGATGCCATTCCAGCATTACTTGTGCTTCATTGTATAACTGCACTATATGTCAACATTGGAGAATTTATTGCCAGATATCATCAGGAACCTTTCTACATCTAGAGGCCTGCTTTACCTCTGGAGTATAACACAAAGTTCAGCTGTTAAAGCTGCTATCTAAGGTTGGCCTCCAGGAGGACCTGGGTGATTGATTTGGTCTTGCCTACTAGTCGTGTGGTGGGCTACCTAACTACTGGGGTGGAAATAGAGATCAGGCTTATGTCATGTGTTGGAGCTTTGCTGCAGGTATTGCGTGACTAGTTTTGTGGAAATATTACGGTTTTTAGTCTCTGGACACACAAAGGGCTAGTTCGATCTCACTGTAAATTGTCACAGAGAAATATTTTTTTTTCTATACTTTTATATTCTTTTTGGCTCTTGCAGTCATTCTTTAAGAGCAAATTATTATTTTTTTTAAATACATTTAAACATTTGGTTTACATATTTTTTTAAAGCCCTGAATGATATTTCACAAACACTTTTTACATAGTGCTACTTCCAATTATAGAGTCTGCTTGTAACCCTTAGGCCTAGTGCACACCGGAGCGTTTCCGCTGCTGTTTGCGATCTGCTTGCGGGTGCGGATCCGCTAGGGAAATGTATTTTAATGGGCTGGTGCACACCAGAGCGCGAGGCGTTTTGCAGAAACGCATACTCCCGGACTGCTGCAGATTTTGGATTGCGGATGCGTTTCTGCCTCAATGTTAAGTATAGGAAAACCGCAAACCGCTCTGAAAAACGGCACTTCAGAGCGGTTTGCCAGGCGGTTTTTGTTACAGTAGCTGTTCAGTAACAGCTTTACTGTAACAATACATGAAATCTACTATACCAAAACCGCTACACAAAACCGCAAAACGCTAGCTGAAACGCTGCAGAAAAATAAGAAAAAGCGTTTCAAAATCTGCTAGCATTTTGCGGATCTGCTAGCGGTTTTTGGTGTGCACTAGGCTTTAGTGAGGTTTTATAGCTTGTGTTTGGCCACATATTTTAGATAGTTCTGAGGTAAATTAGAATATTCTTATCAGGAGAGACCAAGCACTATTTTCACTGATTTCAAGTGTAAATGCAAAAATATTATAACCATTATTGTAAACAGACACAATTAAAAACAACCTTAAAAATGATAGTACAAAAAGTCAACAGCCTGATAGATAACTCATTGGAGAACAAAGTCATCTCAAGATATGAATGGGGGTATATGAGGATGGGGACATATAATGTCCTAAATTTTTATACTACCCCAAAAATACACTTAAAACCCCAGGGAGAGCAATAGTAGCCAGAATCTAAAGCACCACAAATAGACTGGGAACATATGTGGACGAGCGATTAAAACCCTTTGGTCAAGAAACTGCATTCATTTTGTTTTAGATACTGGGGGGTTCTGAATGCCCTGGTCGATTTTATTCTTCCCCCAGTGTCCCTCCTTGTGGGGATTGATGTGGAATCATTGCACATGTCGATCCCTCATGAGGAAGGATTCCAGGCAATTAAATTTGATCTCACTGCTAGCTACTCCAAAGCAGGTGATGCCAATCAGTTTGTATATGACTCTATGTAGCTGATACCAAGTTACAACTCTTTTTCTTTCATTGGAACCTATTACTGACAGATCAGGGACACGTCAGTGGGGGAGGCGTTTTCTCCGGCCTACACCTGTCTCCACCTTGGGCTTTGGGAGCACCAGTTGGTATATGGAGAGGAGTGGTATCTGAGACATGCCGCCCTCTGGCTTTGATATATCAATGACCTGCTTCTAGTCTGGACCGGTTTGGAATTATAACTGACAGATTTTATGATGAGACTTACCGCCAATGACACAAATATCAGGCTAACGTATACATCAAGTACTGAATCTCTGACCTGATCTCCTTTGGATTTAAAACTAGAAGCAAAAGACAGCCCTTTAATTAGCTCTGTCTATCACAAATAGCTGGCAACAGTTTGTTGCATGTTACCAGCCATCATCCTCCCTCATTAATTAGGGGTATACCCTTCAACCAGTTCCTTCACCATCATCACAATTGCTCCAAAGATGAAATATTTCAAGAAGAATCCCGGGATATGTATAATAGATTTATAATCAAAGGCTACCCACACAGAACCTTGCATAAGGCCTTCAAAAAAGCCTGGAATTTTGATTGCAATTATCTTTTGTTACTGACTCAAAAAAGCAAAATAGTCATGTACAAACCAGAATTACTGCGAAGACACACAAGGGGACAAGAGTGACTAACACTTTGTCCGATTAGTGTCAAAATATGGCTCACACTGGAAGGGCCTGCGAGAGATTGTTACAATGAACTGAGGGATCCTGGTGTCTTCTTCTGAAATTCGCAGCATAATGGGTTCTAGATCTTTATTAAATGTCAAGCATGCACACAATATAAAAGATATGTTGGTCCACAGTGAGTAGAGGAGAGACTGTACGACGCGGCTCAACAAACATATCCCCATGGGAATATATCAGTGCAGTAAATGCAAGCTCTGTCTATTTGTTGATAGGAAAAATTAGACCTTTGAAAACATTGCAGGAGATAGGTCCTTTGAGATTAGATCGAATATAAATTGTAATACAAAAAGAATGATTTTCATGATTGAATGTCCCTGTAAGTTAAAATACATTGGAAAAACAAAGAGAATGATGAAAGATAGGGTTTTAGAGCATCTAAGATCGATTGAAGACAGTAATGAAGAAAACGGCCCACTATGTTGAGTATCATCATAAATGAGTGTGTGCGTGCGTGCGTGCGTGCGTGCGTGTGTGTGTGTAATTTTTATTTTTTAAAGCAGTTTGGTTCATTACATTATTTTCACTATAGTTCCTCTTTAACTGAGCACCCTATATGTACATTATGATAGGATATTTCAGCAAATATGGGAGAACTTATAAATTATTTGGTGAAAGTGGATTTTGCACCTACAAGACAATGTAAGTTACTTGCAAGCAGTGAGCCTCACAAACACATAGAAAACATGGAAGCTCCATGCTAAGGTTTTCCAAAGCTAGGATCCTCGAGATGCAAAAAGCCTAATGCAGATACTCCATTTCTTCTATGTACATTTTCCTATAGGAGAAATTATGCAGAAATGTATGACTGGATTGACCATGTGATCAATGTGTAATTCTGATTGGCACTGAATTCTATGTAATAATTTGCATGTCCCTCCATCCTCTTATGTTTGTGCGACGCATGTGCTTAGCGCACACACGTGCGTGGCATGCAGCCAGACATCAGACATCAGTGGAGGATTGGCGCATGTGGCCGTGGGAGCTAGCATTGTTCGGTGGGGCGCGGCTATAGCCTAGTGCCCATTTTTTTAACAGGCGGGTTTTGACTTTTATGATCATAAGTGCTTACCACTTAGCGACTTGCTGTTCTATCCTATAACACTTCAAACAGCAGTGAAGTAAAGAAAAAAATAGCCCAATGCAATAAAGTGACCACTGCACATTAATCATTGAAAAAAATATATGCATATTAGGCTTAGTGCAATAATTATATTCACTTAAAGGACATCTGAGGTGAAAATAAACTGATAAGAAAAATAATTGTATCTATGCTCCTTCTCCTAAAAATGACTTTTTTTTAGATATCCTGCAGTTTTATTGTATATTTAAATCTAGTTTTTAAGTTTTTACTGTTTCATTGTCTCTGCTCAATGGCACCTTCATTGATTTATGCTAGAGCTCAAATCTATGAATTATTGACCCTTTTTAATGTCTTTCCTGCCGTCAGAAGCTATTTACTGACAGAAAAGTATTTTATGGCTGTAATTACTTGCCAGTGAGGGTTATACTGTAGTCTGACCCAGTCCGACCCGGACAGAAACTATCATTTGCATACCTGATGCTTAAGTCTTTCAGAAAGAGAAAGAAAAAAAGAAACACAGCTTAGTTATTTGTGTGCTTGGCACTATACATACACGTCTATATGATCATGTCATGTCACCTCGGTTGTCCTTTAAGATATTGAGCCAATAAAATATACCAATTTCTAAAGTTACATAGTAGAAAAAAAGTTAGTTAAAAATACTTTTCTTTAAAAAACTTTCAGGGTGATTTGTAACTTTATCACAAAAGCGCAAAGCAATCCCAATTAGGTGAGAAGCAGCACTTAGCCGTCATCAGAAAGGCAGGAATGAGGAAGAAAGAAGCTTCAGGGACGTAATTTGTCTTTGCAGATAGAAGTCTCTTCTGTGCTGTTTTCCTTTCTCTCATTTTTCTGTGGTGCATAAAGGATGCTAAGCTGCAGTTTGCAGCTTTTAGTTAATCTCACATCCTAGCTGTCAAATAGTAAATTGCATCCATTTTAATGCACATTTAAAATGTAATTTTGCTTCATTTCCACGGGCTGCATTGAGCTGGGATTCATCTCATGATTAATAGTGAAATAAGAAGTGATACAAATGATTTTCCAACCTTTTCAGACGAGAGGCAAACTCTATGGTGCCTATATATGCCTCTGGGCTTCCAATTTAAATCAGAGAAGTGAGTGACATGCCAGCCGTCCTCAGATAATGCTGCCATCCAGCATCCAGTTTCCTACAGCATTCCCAGAATATTGAGGCACAATTATTCTCAACTTCAAGACCCCTTATTGCTGCCAGAGGTTTTTTCCAAGGCAACAAAACACTTACTTAGCACCCCGCATACTGTACAAGCAGTTCCCTGCAGGTTATCACATTTTCAAATAGATGTAATGCAAAACATAATGTTTCCTGTTGACATAAATATTGTTGTGAATTCTGGGCAAATACAAATGCATGGGAGGAATATTATCACCTCTGTCTCTGATAATCCCTATTACTTTTAAGATGAGGGAAATCTTTAGAGGCACTGTAGTGACGTAGTAGAATTTCGTAAATTATTCCGTTTACCCAATGTTACGTTATATTGCTGTATATTGGTATGTAGCGCTTCCCTCCCGGTGATGAGACAGCCTAGGCCTTTTAGTTATGCGGGATTCTTCTTGTCAAGAATTCTGGGAGACCAGATGTTGTTTTTGCTGACTAAGGAACAAACAGTTAACATTCCACAGAGATGCACCTGCCAGCAGTTAGATGTCGCGATGAGGAAAGTTTTTACAATTGGCAAACTCTGACTGAATAATTTATAAAGTAATTTGGCAAAAAGTAAGAAATGTTATTCATTACGTTATTTTCAGTTGTGTGGTCTCTAGGAAGGCATCCCTTAATTATTATTATTATTTTATTCCGCCTTGGGTACACTTTAAGGTCCTGTTGTAGCATTTCTGTTGGGTTGAAGTCGAAACTTTCAGTGAATCATGCTGATGCATTAATTATGGTTTCTTCTCAGCCATTTATATGTATACTTTTGTTTTTGCATGTTGGATAGTTGTCTTGCTACATAATTTAGTTATGCTTTTCAGGAACACATCAGTGATTCTCCTTAAAACAACCTTCTAGTAAAGGGAATTGTGTCTTTTTCTTCATCAATGGAAAGCTTTTCAGGGCTTCAGACTACAGATTACCTACAAACCATCACAGTCCTTTTTGTGGAATCCTCCACTTGCAATGCTTTTTATCATAATAGGGACTGTGTTGTTCAGAGACCCACATTAGTCTGTGTACAGAACATTACTTTCAAAGACTTGGGGCTCATCTAGCACAGGGGTCAGGAACCTTTTTGGCTAAGGGCTTGTTTCCATTAGTGCGTTGCATGCGTTTTATTCCACGATTTCGCATAGCTTAGGGAAATGCTGTGTATGCTGAAGCATAAGTATAAGGCATATTGTAGGAAGTGCCACAGAGATTAGAGTTAGTAGTGGTGGAAATAGGCTGTGCAGCGAAAATGCTGCTGGAGAAACAGATTTAACCAGTTTTTACTGCATTCAGACAAATAAATCTTGAATTTTAATCCTGTCACTGCCTGTGTGAATTAACATGGGTACCATGCGAAATCGCGGCAAAAAACACATAGGGAAACCGCATGCGATTTCCCTATTCAATACATTGTGTGCGATTCGCCTGCATTCCACACGCAGGCGAATTCTGAGGGCTCTTCCGTGCAGACTTTCCCTGCACACAAAAACACTTTGCACAACGCACAAGTGGAAACAGGCCCATTCATTTGTATTGGCTGTGTGAATCCGCATGCAGATAACGCATGCGGATTCGCTATTGTGGAAATGAGCCCTAAGAGAGCCATAAGCGCCACATATTTTAAAATGTAATTCTGTGAGAGGCATACAATGTTTCAAACTTGGACAGTGTACATGCGCAGCAGAGGGCTCATGTCCCTGTTGCCATGGTGATGTGTATACAGGTGATCCGCCAGGCAGGGGAAGTGTCAGACACGTCTTCAGCTTATCCTGGGTTTCTGCAACATCAGCAATTTCCCTGAAAGCCAGACAGGAGATATACCGACTAACAGCTTGTACAATTAGCTAGCTGACTTGGAAGTTGATTCACTTTGTAGGACGAAATCACCGCACTTTGGCCCAACAGGCTGCCTGTCAAGTGACAGGCAGCCTATTGGGCCAATCAAAGTGCAGGGATCTCGACCTACAAAGTCACTGGACCTGACAGGGTCCAGAGTGGGACAATTGGAGCAGCCGTTCGTTTTGGGGTAGTGTGAGTAAGTTAGTAGTACATGCTACAGCAGTAGCGTGCCTACTTTGAAAATGTTACTTGCGTTGCCTCACTAAGCTGCGCTGCTTAAGCAGTGTAGCTTAGTGAATCAACGCCCACTGATTTGTATGTGAGCCAGATGTAGCCACATCTGGCTCCCGAGCCATAGGTTCCCTACCCCTGATCTAGCAGATAAGGCAGTTCATTTCCCAAAATCAAAACATAGATAATATTAGTGAACCATGCATCAGTTTGCTCCTAAAATCACTTTGTTTAAAGAACAAAACCAATAAAACATGAATGTCAGACAAAAAAATAACTTAATGAATTTTTACTGAATGAACGGACTCACACACCTCCGCCAAACCCCTAATGCTGGGAATACACGGTTCGTTTTGCCGTACGTTTCTGTGTTCGATCATTTTTGCCACTCGATTCTGCAGTCGATTCTCTTGTCTTCCGCTCGTTTTTCTTATCTTTTTCCATTCACTTCTATCAGAAATCGAGCGGCGAAGAAATCAAAAGGGAGATCGGAAATGTCAGAAATTATCTATCGAACCATGTAATCACCTAAAAAACTACCGTGCATTCCCAGCATAAGACTGACTCACCGAGCTGCTGTGGTGCGATGGAACACGGGTTAAAATCACTAGTACACAGTGTGTGGTCACACCAGGTTTTCAGTGTGAAGTCACACTTTCTATGAAGTGTATCCTGTAATCTAAAAATCAAGCAGGTCAGGATGCAGTCACTGTTGTATCCCAGGTGTCCTTAGCAGCAGTGGGCAAAAGCCAAAGGCAACATTAGAATTTCATGCCACCCCTTACACTCTGCTTGCAGCAAGACTCTCTCCTTGATTTCCTGAAGAAATGCCTGCCAGCATATGTGCTTGTGTGGCAATGAGCCTTTTTTGTTGAGCTGGAAGGTCGCCATGTACAGACAGTCACAGACATCAGAGGACAACCTTCCGTTTTTTCTTGATTTTTTTTTAGGATAAAATTCTAAGATACAAGAGAGTCTGTTGTCTCATCTTTGTTAAGAAACTGCTGTGTATGCTGAAACATAAGTATAAGGCATATTGTAGGAAGTGCCACAGAGATTAGAGTTAGTGGTGGAAATAGGCTGTGCAGCGAAAATGCTGCTGGAGAAACAGTTTTTACGGCATTCAGACAGCTTAATGCCATTTCTTTTACTAAAGCGATATTTTAGAAAATGTATTCATGTATGTATCGTTGGACAGAGTGAGGAAGCTGCATGACCTCTCCTGTAGCTTGTTGGGGACATTTCTTTTCAATACCTGTTGTGGTGACATGTAGTGAATCGGATTTGTCTTTCCCTTCATGAAGAGTGGAGATAAGCAGTTTTTGCATTATAATGTCACATTACATAGATGAACTAGGAAGATCAAGTGCCTGACATCCATGTGTTACCAACGTTTTTACAAGTTCTGTATTGTTGAATTAACAATGCTTGTACATTATTGCCAGTTATCCTCCACAAAATGGGCTCCTTGGCGTTGTAAAATGATGAGAAAACCTATTACACTATGGCCTCAATTCACTAAGGGCAGTTCGATAAAATAATTTTGGTTGGTAAAATATTGCATTTGGTATTTTACACTTTTTTTCCGAATTCACTAAGATTTGCTTGCATGCGGTAGCAGTTCAGTATTTTAATGAACAAACATGCTTTAATTCACTAAGCCTTGCTCGGTAAGGGCTGGTTCACATGGACGTTTTGCTGGCATTAAACGTATCGTTTTAAATGTAACGTTTTTAGGGATCTACCTTCCTCGTATGCAAGTGATTAGGAGCATTTAGTACAAGATTTTGCAGGCTTTCATGAAAGCCTGGCAGTTGATCCCAGCGTCTTGTCTCCTCTCAAAAGCAACATGCAGCTTCTAGAAGTCATTTGAAAGCCCATAAAAGCCCAGCCTTACCTTATCCTTCAAAAGCTCAGAAAATGCAGTGCTATCCTGAAAGCCATTAACCACTTCACCACTGAGGGGTTTTACCCCCTGAGCACCAGAGCAATTTTCACCTTTCAGCGCTCCTTCCATTCATTCGTCTATAACTTTATTATTACTTATCGCAATGAAATGAACTATATCTTGTTTTTTTCGCCACCAATTAGGCTTTCTTTAGGTGGGACATTATGCCAAGAATTATTTTTTTCTAAATGTGTTTTAATGGGAAAATAGGAAAAATGTGGGGAAAAAAATAATTTTTTTTCAGTTTTCGGCCATTATAGTTTTTAAATAATGCATGCTACTGTAATTAAAACCCATGAAACGTATTTGCCCTTTTGTCCCGGTTATAAAACCATTTAAATTATGTCCCTATCACAATGTTTGGCGCCAATATTTTATTTGGAAATAAAGGTGCATTTTTTTCAGTTTTGCGTCCATCCCTAATTACAAGCCCATAGTTTATAAAGTAACAGTGTTATACCCTCTTGACATAAATATTTAAAAAGTTCAGTCCCTAAGGTAACTATTTATGTATTTTTTTTTATTGTAAATTTTTTAATTTTTTTTTAATTACAAAAAAAAAAAATGGGGAGTGTGGGAGGTAATGAGTTAATTTTATGTGTAAAAGTCATTTATTTGTATGTGAAAAATGTGTAGGGTGTAGTTTACTATTTGGCCACAAGATGGCCACAGTAACTTTTTGTTTTAATGCGACCTCCAAGCTTCCTTCCGGAAGCTTGGAGGAAGAATAAGGAGGCTGGACACGTGAGTTTTTTCTCACAATGATCGCGCTGCCCATAGGAGAGCAGCTGATCATTGCGGGGCTTAGATCAACGAACGGGAATGGATTTTCTCGTTCATTGATCTCTGGGCGAGCGGGCGGCGGCGTGTTTACTAGCGGCGGGCGGCGTGTTTACGAGCGGGAGCGCGGGCAGCGTCGGGAACGCGGAAAGTACGTGTTTCTCCGTCCTTGGTTGTTAAAGGATGGAAAAAGGGGCGGAGAAATACGTACGCGCGGGGGTAAAGTGGTTAAAAGCCTTCAGCAGCCATTAAAAGCTAAGCTGCTAAATGCTGGTATTCTTGAAAAAAAGAAACCACATCGTTTGAAGGAGACGCTGAGCAGAAGCTCAGCAGAAGCCTGTGTACCAGCCCTAAGTCTCACTTACCAGCCGCGTAGCAGGTCAGTGGTCAGGCAGGATGCTGTGTGCATGAGTTGTGGTTTTCTGTATAGCGCATCCTGTCATCCACCAGGGAGAGCTCTTCTGCGTGCCAGAATACAGATATGCACATCAAGAGGGATGCAGAAAAGCCTTCTTCCCCTGCTCTGTGGGAGTGAAGTCCAGCCTTCCAGAGTATCGGACCAAATCAAAGTGAAAAGCAGGGCTGTGTAGCTCTCCCTATTGGCTGCCTGGCTCTCCTTATTGGCTGTCTGTCAAAGTTAACACATGGAAAGACTGAGTTATCGGCTGTTAAGAGCTGGAGAAAAATACCGAACACTTTTGTTTGATTTATCGAATGCGTTAATCTTTAAAGAGGAACTCCAGTGAAAATAATGTAGTAAAAAAAGTGCTTAATTTTTTACCATAATTATGTATAAATGATTTAGTCAGTGTTTGCTCATTGTAAAATCTTTCCTCTCCCCGATTTACATTCTGACATTTATTACATGGTGACATTTTTACTGTGGGCAGGTTATGTAGCTGCTCCTAGCTGTTTTGGCTGTTAGAGACAGCTGTAAGCAACTATTTCCTGTCTGTGAACATTGTTACATTGTGGCAGTTTGCCAGAAGCACCGCGGTCCTCAGAGCTTCTTGTGGGAGGGGCTATTTCCTGTCTGTGAACCTTGTTACATTGTAACAAACTGCCAAAAGTACCGCGGTCCCAGAGCTTCTTGTCGGAGGGGTTTCAGCACAAAATCAGTCATACAGCGCCCCCTGATGGTCTGTTTGTGAAAAGCATTATATTTCTCATGTAAAAGGGGGTATCAGCTACTGATTGGGATAAAGTTCAATTCTAGGTTGGAGTTTCTCTTTAAGAATTGTAATTTCTTGACATTTCTTGAGGTAATTTACCTCACTAGTCGCTAATTTAAATTTTTTGTGTGGTAATAGGTTATGTGAATTGGAATTTGGGAAGATGTTCGGTAAAATCAGCTGATTTCTGCATTATCGAATGAGGTAATGCCTAGTGAATTGAGGCCTATGTAATTTATACCAGATAATTTCTACACATTGGGCTCCATTCACAATGCATTACCGCATTCAGTAATGCAGAAAACAGCTGATTAACCTCCTTGGCGGTAACCCCGTGTGTGACACGGGGTAAGCCGCCGGAGGGTGCCGCTCAGGCCCTGCTGGGCCGATTTACTTAATTTTTTTTTTGCTGGACGCAGCTAGCACTTTGCTAGCTGCGCCAGCACCCCGATCGCCGCCGCCGCGCGCCCGATCGCCGCTATCCGGTGCGGCGCGCGGCCCCCCCCCCCCCAGACCCCGAGTGCTGCCTGGCCAATCAGTGCCAGGCAGCGCCGAGGGGTGGATCGGGTCTCCCAATGACGTCCCGACGTCGCTGACGTCGGTGACGTCATCCCGCCCCGTCGCCATGGCGACGGGGGAAGCCCTCCAGGAAATCCCGTTCTTTGAACGGGATTTCCTGATCGCCTATCGCCGGAGGCGATCGGCGGGGCTGGGGGGATCATGTAGCGAGCCCTCGGCTCGCTACATGATAAAAAAAAAAAAATTTTAAAAAAAACTGTTGCGCTTCCCCCTGGCGGTATTTTTCATAGCGCCAAGGGGGTTAATGGAACATTTAGTGAAGTGTCAATTCACTAAGGTTGTTAACGCATGGAAATGTTAAATTGACGACTAGTGTGGTAAATTACTGATTTGTGCGGTAAATACCTCAATTATTCTCAATTCACAAAGTTTAACGCATTCGGTAAAACAAGAAAAGAGTTTGGTATAAGACCAGCCAGAGTTTGACCAGAAAAGAGTTTGGTATAAGACCAGCCAGCTACTGTAGGTAACTGGCAAACTGGCATGCATTAACATTAACAGGCAACGGAGACAGCCAATAGGAGTAGCCAACCCGCCCTACTTCTCACTCTGTACGAGCTGATGTACTGCCAGCCGGGACATGACTGTAATCAGCAGCCTGATAAGTGTGCTTCTCTCTCTCCTATCCCCGACTCCTGTGTGCTTCCCACTGCTCTTTACTGCCCCTCCAAATATGTGCTCCCTGCTTCTCTCTTCTCTCAGTCCCCTCCTATTATATGTATCAGCATCCTGCTCTCTGGGGCACTGTTACCGAACAAATTGTTTGCTTATTTATGGATGGACTCTGGTATGGGGGAAAAAGGCATTGAATAAAAAAAAAAAAAAATATTTCTCAGATGGAGAACTGATTGCCAGCCAGCCCTTTGTGAATGGAAGCAATTGCGGACATCTTAGCGAGCTGTAGTACTCAAATGTGCATGTTTGTTCATTGAGGCCGACCATGTAATCCTGATGTAAGATACTGTGGGGTAGATTTATCAAAATGGATGCAGCTGCAATAAAAGAAAAAAGTTTGCTCCACTAGACAGTTGCTGGTCCCCATTAAAGGAAGCATCAAACAAATTTTTTTGCCCCATGACATACTTACCGGGAGCTTCCTCCAGCCCCTTGAACCCTACATGTCCCACGCAGCATCTCCGATGGCAGCCACCAGCCCAGGGTCCACGCTGTGTGCAGAGGCCAACTCCTGTACTGCGTCTGCGCGAGCGATGTTGTCAATCAAGTCCACGTTGTCCACAGCGTACTGTGCAGGCACAGTAGTTCTGCAGACAACGTGGACTTAATTGACAGTGGCGCTTCATGCAGGCGCAGTAAGGACGATCTCAAGGTCGGCCTCTGCACCGGCGGGGACTCAGGGCCGGCGGCTGCGATCAGAGATGCGGCGTGGGACATGTAGGGTTCATGGGGCTGGAGGAAGCCCCCAGTAAGTACATCACTGGACAGGAAATGTTGCTTGATGTTTTCTTTAAGACTGAACCTGTAAATGCATACTTTTTAAATGTAAATCTCTCTTTAGTGCATTCTGCTTAAAGAGGAACTTCAGCCTAAACAAACATACTATCATTAAGTTAAATTATTTATGTTAATTAAAATAGATAGGTAATGTAATCTTTTACCCACCCTGTTTTAAAAGAGCAGGCAAATGTTTGTGATTTCATAGGGGCAGCCATCTTGTTGGTTTGAAAGGAGGTGACAGGGAGCATGAGACACAGTTCCAACTGTCCTGTGTCCTGATCGCCCCTCCCAGTTGCTAGGCAATGAGAACAACAACATCAGTAATCCCATCATGCTTTACACAGTATCAGGGGAAAAATGCCTGGGCAGTTTTCTTTGATGGGGCGGAGCTTAGCTTCTGTGCAGCCAAAAATGAGGCTTAGATAAGAAAAACGAAGTTCTGATGCTGTGAAACTGTTAAAGAAACACCAAGCCTTTTCAGTGCTGCTGAGTAGATTTTTAGTCTGGAGGTTTACTTTAAGTTCATTCCCTTTTTCGTTAATGGGAGTAGAGGGAAGAGGTCCAAAAATAATATGAATCCCAGCCAGGGCACTATCTGCATGGAGTTTGTATGTTCTCCCCATGTCTGCGTGAGTTTCCTACAACATCCCAAAGACAAACAGTTAAGATAATTAGCTTAGACATATGATAGGGTATTACATTGTGAGCCCCTTTTGAAGGACAGTGAGTGACATGACAACATACTATGTATGCCAGAGCAATATAAATACTAAATAATAATAATATTTGCCTCTGTCCAGCAGCTATTTATATGTGCTTTTCAGCACATATAAATAGCAAAAATACACATGCACAGAGAGAGAACTTGGAGTAAATAATTTATAGGTCTGTCTCGCTGTTTTAATGTTCTTCCTTATTATATTCAAGGGCTTAGGAGTCAAATTAAAGTTTATTTTAATGTTGCCATGATGAGACTGCAGCAGAAAGTTCCCAGATATGAAAATTGCTATGTCCTTTTCACAAAGCAAGAAACGGAAGGATTGTCAGCAAGATGGATTGCATTAATGGGAGCACTGGATTAAATCTGTATCCCTACAATTCACAAACACATACTTCCATTTGTGAGATGATACACAGCAAGCAAGGAAGGCTCCACAGTAAAACCACGGGCTGCTACTCATGTAAAATTAGATTTAGGACTACGCCGAGGTGCTCAGGAATGATAATACCAATAAATATATGTGTAAAAGTGTAATATGATGTACCGGTGCTTCAGTAAGCGTCATTTATTTATGCTAACAACAGATTATCAGTTGAAGTATGGATAGGGCAGATTGCTGTAATATCGAGCCTGGCTCTGTGTGTGAGTTGGACGTACTGAATTATGATGAATAATAGTCTGCTTTCATTCCATGTGTGACTTCAAAGCTAAGCAGTGGCAGAGAAATATGAATAAACATTTTGTTTAAATTTAACCACTTCAGCCTACTGGTGTTTTCACCTCAAGGACAGAAGCAATTTTCCCCTGTCTCAGCGCTTCTCCCATTCACTCGCCAATAACTTGATCACTATTGATCATATGTAAATTATCTATATCTTTTATTCGCTAAAAATTAGGCTTTTTCTGGCGGGGGGGATACTTTTCTTATCTATGCATTTTATAGGGAAATTTAAACCTACACAATTTCTATAATTCCATCCCCTATAGTTTTAACATAAGCAATGCTACTATAAATAAAACCCACACATTTTATTTGCCTGCTAGTCCCGGCTATCACAACATTTTAATTATATTCCTAGTACAATGTATGGTAACAATATATTATTTGGAAATAAAGGTGTCTTTTATCTGTGTTGGGTTTTTGTTATCCGGTCAATAATTTCAAAACCTTATTTGTTAACATAACAGTAATATATCTTCATTACATACATATTAAAAAAGTCCCTAAGGCAATTTATTTATATATTTTTGGAAACTGTGTTTTTGTTTTTTTATTTGTGCTTGTTTGGTAACTTGAGGTGGGGGTAGAAGGGAATAACTTTGTTAATTTTTAACTTAGGGCTGGTGCACATCAGAGCGGTTCTTGAGCATTTTTAAAAATGCTAGCGGTTTAAAAAATGCTTGGGTAATGTATTTAAATGGGCTAGTGCACACCAGAGCGGTTCATTTTTTCCACAAAAGCAAACTCGGGGGCTGCAGGATTTTTTAGATTTCTGAGGCGTTTGTGCCTCAATGTTAAAGTATAGGAAAGTGGAAAACCGCTCTAAAAAACGCTAGATCGGAGCAGTTTTCCAAGCGTTTTTTTTTAAAATGGAGTAAAGCTGAGGTGGGGTTTGATTGGTCCATTTTCAAGCTACATAAATTTACATAATTCTGCATCAATTTTTATTCATTTCAGTGTTCAAATAGTGTATTGTTAAATAGCACTTTTCAGGTTAATGCAGAATCATTCATATCTCTCCCATTTAAAGGAAACCTAGGCTGAAAGCAGTCTCATGTTCCATACTCACCTGAGGCTTCCTCCAGTCCCCTTGAGATTGCTCAGTCCCTCACTGTCTCACTGGGTGAAGATACGCGGCTCAGTCAGAGTACTGGGTCATCCAGTGGGGAACAGAAGCAGCCCAGGGAGATGGCAAGGGACCGAGCGGCCTCAAGTGGGCTGGAGGAAGCCCCAGATGAGTATAAAACCTGAGGCTTTTTCGATAATTGAGTTTGTTGATACAGAGACGCCAGATAGAGTAAGACACATTAAACACGTTAAAAACGTTAAAAGGAGGTAGTGGTGGACTTACCTCCGGGCAGTCGGACAAAGGTGGTCATTTCTCAAAAGCAGTTCTTTATTGGTAAAAGAAAACAGCAACAACAGCGACACTTGCGATGCGTTTCGCGAGCATCTGCTAATCCAATCCTGAAAGGCTTGGCACCTCCGACAAATAGCTGAGATCACTCAGTTTGCACTGTCATCCTGATGAAGTTGGTATAATGGCTACGAAATGCATAGCTCTGCTTTTGTGACCTACTTCAGTAAATGACTTTTTGCACTATTTTTTATTTTGTATGTTCACTTTTTATGTTCACTATTTTCAGCCCCTGCACTTCCATTGTATTTCCTCAATGTCCAGTTTTTGCCATGGTGCAAACAGAAAACACCACCATGCAGACCTTTTTAGACCATGCGTGACTAACACCTTGTTGTTGAACTGCTCATAGTAAAACTATGCTGTATTGAAATGTTGTTTTTATTTTGTATGAATTTGTAGATGTCTATGAATGTAATAAAAAGGTTTACTTTAGCCAAAGTATGTCTCTAACAGAAATTTTCTAAGAAGAAGAAAACACCCTGACACACAAACCATAACCACTTTATCTCAATAGCAATTACTGTCTGAACTGACCACTTAGTGTGCCAAACGCTTCCACTGGCCTTGGCATGAAGTGGTGAGCCTGTACACAGCCTGCATCTTAAAGGCTGCTCTGTAATAAAATTGAGTGCTGTTTACAGAGGGACCATTGTCAGGCAGTTTGGTCATTTTTCAGCAACATTAATTTGCAGCCAGGCATGTCTAATTTATTGAAGTGCTCTAGAAACTTAAGTTACCCAAGTAATAGAAAAAAGTGAAAATGTGCCCATTTCCAGTCTCTTACCTCTTATATAATGATGGATGTTCCCGTGTGTCTCCAGATAAGTCACACAGACCTTTTTTTTTCGTCCTCTCAGCACAACTTTAACTGAGTTGCAGCCTCGCCGTCATAAGATAGATTGCCCCCATATATGTATTAGTCAAGCATAATGGGTGTCACTTGTGAGCTGCTTGCTGGAGGACAGCACAGTAAACAGTACAATAATTCAAGCGACATATACCTGCTATACTGAGGGCCTAAAACAGGGAAGGTATTACTTTCTTCCTAAAAGCATGGAACGCATAACACATCAAACGTAGATCTTACAATTACAGTATCTCTTATACAAGATTGTAGGGGCTTTATGCATAGAGGATTTTTGTACCTGAATAAATATATTTGTTTTATATATAAGAAAAATAATCTGAAATATGGTCTTTTAGCAGATTTCTTGGCCTCCTGCATGTTTGGTACCATGTTAGGTGCATATCAGCACAAGCACCGTTATGTTAGCTCAGTTTTCATCATAGCAATTCATATTTTTATTTTTGCTCATGGGTCCCTATTCAGTTAACTTTTCTCCTAAGAGATAATTTTTCATTTTATCTACAAAATAAAGTTTCTACACCTAACAATTGAAAAAGTTATTTTGAGTATTTGCTTGCTTGGGGCTCAAAAGTTATTTATTGATAAGGTGTGAAAACCTCTTCTATGAGAAGGCATTAGGGCCGGTCCACACATGTGAGGTTCCAGATCGGATCCGTGTCAAATGGATCCGGTTTTCTGAAAAAAAACCATGAACCAATGAGAATCCTCTCTGTTGCTGAGTATTCCCTTTGGTCGATTGCAGCCCAATGGAGAATCCCCTTGCTTCTGTCAGCCTCCGGGCTCTTCAGAATGGACCGAACGGCAGTGATGGATGGCGGGATGCGTGAGTATGATGTCACAACGGCAATGAGATGCAGACGAAATGGCCGACGCTGATCCGTTGATTATCCTAGTGAGAGCGGACAGTATCCGTTCTCATAGGCTTGCATTGGACACGGTTTCCCGTTCAGTCCGGGAAAATGTGCCAAATCCGGACTCTCCGCGACATTTTAGTTCTGTGCAACACGTATCCGTGTGCGATCAGTGTTTCTGCACAAGTGGGAGCAGATCCTATTTTTAACATAGGATTCGCTTCCTGCGTTTCTGCAGAGCTTTTAAAAAAAAGTATCCCGCGGATACTTTTTTAACACAAGTGTAAACTGGCCCTTAGAGAACAGTTAATTGAACACAAGCCTCATACACATACTAGATTAAAGTGGATCTGAGATAAACTTTTACTCATTGCATAATTGTGTTCCTTTCATATAGTTTATAGGGCATTCCTCAAGCCAAATACTTTTTTTTTTTGTTTTAATACTCTAATTCCCTATAAACTAAACAAGCCACGCCCACAGCTTTTCAGAGTGCCTTGGCATTTTCAGACAGTAGCAAGGGCTTATGGGAGCACAGCGATGTTGACCAAGGCATCAGGTCCTGATCCCCATCAGGAGACATCAATCAAGCATGTCTACAAGCCTTTAGAGTTCAGCTATTAGTAGGATCGGTTTCAGTATTTACCATGTTAGCCATTGGAAAAACCAGGAAATTTTGAATTAGGATGATACCAAAGATTGTGCTTTTTGTTCTAACTTAGCCAATAAATGGCATCCTCCTGATTCATAACTTCCTGCTTTTAGTGTCAACTTAAGTGAGAAGAATTGGCGTGTACAAACCTTTATCATGAACCCACCTTCTCATCTAAAAAATTGTTTTAAAGGACAAATGGCGCAAGAAGAAAATGGAGGCTGCCATACTTATTTCCTTTTAACCTCCTTGCCGGTTTTCCAGACCTGAGCTCGGGGTAGAAAAAACAAGCTATTAGCGGTGATCCCGAGCTCAGGTCGGGGTATGCATTGCAGAGCCTTACTTGTGGTTGTGGAGTCCCGCGCGCAATCTCGCTGCACAGCGGGACTCCAGCCTCTCTCCCCGGCAGTGTGGGGTCTTTCCCTGGCCGCCGGGATCCCCCATGTCCCCGCTATTCTTCCGGGGACCCGGCAGCCAGTTGGAGCAGCGCAGCCGTGGTGGTGGCAGCAGAGCGGTGGTGGCAGCGTGACGTCATCGGGGGCGGGGCTAATATTGAAAACGAACTTCTCTATATTAGAGAAATATAGAGAAGTTTGTTTATATGTATATTAGCACCATCTTGTGGACAAAGAGAAAACTGCAGCACAGGAGCCCAGGAAGGTACATTTTTTTTTTATTTTGCTGCAGATCTCACTGCCAGAATGATTTTTTTCAGGTTTTAGGGTCTGAAAGAGTGAAAAAAAAATTGCACCGCTTTTAGACCCTAAAATCTGGAAAGAATCAGACCGCCAAGGAGGTTAAGCAATACCAGTTGCCTGACAGCCCTGCTGATCTATTTGGCTGCAGTAGTGTCTGAAAAACATCAAAAACAAGCATGGGGCTAATCTTGTCAGATCTGACAATGTCAGAAACTCCTAATTTGCATATGCTTGTTCAGGGTCTATGGATAAATGTATTAGGGGCAGAGGATCAGCAGGATAGCCAGGCAACTGGTATTGCTTAAAAGGAAATACATATGGCAGCCTCCATATACTTCTTGCTCCATTTGTCCTTTAAGACAAATTTTTAGATGAGAAGGTGGGTTCCTGATAAAGGTTTGTACCTGCCAATAGAAAACACGAGTCATGAGTGATGCATCAGTAGCAATGGCGGGCACACACATGGCACTGCAAACTAACGATGTCAGATCATTTTTGCTGGCGGCAGGAAACGGCATGTCTCCTTTTTTTTCACGAAGCCATGCTTTGCGTATTCATCATTCATAAGCTACCAATTCCTATACACTCTTCTGATTATGAATGATTGTGAGTCGAAATGATCCACCGGGCAGATCCGCCTAAGGGACTGAGAACTGTTGATTGTCTTTTTCAGTTGTTTGATTCAATTTTCTTTAATGATAATCAGTCGATCACTTGTTTGTTTTGAATGACTTCTGTTTAATGTGTATTTGAAGCTTTGAAGGACCACTATTGCAAAAATCGTAAAATTTAAAATACATGTAAACACATACAAATAAGCGCGTTTCTTCCAGAGTAAAATGATCCATAAATTACTTTTCTCCAATGTTCTCTGTTTTTGCAAGTATTTGAAATTTTACAATGTTTGCGATAGTGGTCCTTAAAGCTTAGGTTTAGAGGTTCAGTGTATGTGTTAGGTTCAGAGGTTAACTGGGGTTGGGAGCTAAAACTAAGGTTAAAGCCTAAATAGTTATGTATAGTATGAACTGGTATTCCCACTGGAGATATTTGCTCATACTATTTTATTGGCTGCTTTTTCTTTCATTCTTGAAGAGCTTTCCTCTCTTCCTGTCTGGAGAGGAAGTGATGGAAACTCTCACAGCTGGAGACACAGGAAAGCCATGAAATACCATTTAAGATTATTACTCTCAATCTCTTGATCCTAAACTATTTTTTTTCCTTTTCCTGCAAATGGACTGTGTCACGGACGGTTGCGGGGCCGCAGGCGCGTCCTGTAACTGCCCGTGAAGAAAAGCGATCGCACTCGATTCTCTGCATCGATTGCGCTTCAAATCGATACAATCTGGGTTGAGTGTGTAGGGGCAGCTGAAGTCTTTTTTTTCAGCAGAGAGATAGCACCAGCCCAACTGCTGGATGGCTCTTTTGATATGCTAATGAGCCTGGGCCCAGAGAGACCCTGGCTTCAAGCTGTGCTGATGGCCCATCCATCAGGTAGAGACCATGACAGAAGCAATCTAGTTGGGAGAAAAGCCAGACCCTCTGGCTCCCTCCCAGCAGGGGAGCTGACACCTAGCTAGCTGCCCCAAACTTCAAAGAGCCTTTGCCTGGGAATGACCTGCTATCAATCCCAGGGGTATCTCATATTCCATAAACTGCTATATGTATCATATTTTCTGTGTTGCCAGGCTGGCAGACCCTCCAAACTAACAGAGCATGCTTGGCCCTATCTGGCGCTGGTTCTGAAGGAATTTCAGACCATTCTGAAGGAAAGACTGCCAGTTGGGCAGTTCGAAAGTGCCCTGCTGATACCACAAGGGTCCCACCCTTCATGTTTGGTATCAGGCTGCTGGGTACATCGAGGCAGACCTGAAAATATTAGTAAATCTGCCCTGACCTGTACGGTTCTGTGAGATAGAGCCCATATATGGTTAAGGTATGATTTCTGGTCCCCAGGACAAGGGGAGGACTCATCTCATATTCTAAGGGGGTGTGTGGGCCCGCCCTCACTCCCTCCTACTGAATCAGGGGCATAAGAATGGCAGAGGACCCAAACTCAGTGTCCTCCACCCTGAAAACATCTTGAACTCATCGGTGCCAGCTTGAGGATATGCTGGCATCCACCTGGTCTGAACTCTGAACTTTGATTGAAACCCAGAACTCTGATTTTTCCCACAAAAAGGACATCTTTCCAGGAACTAAGTATTTTACTCCCTTCTTTCATTTTTTATACTGGCTATTACTGTTTTAATAATTGTTGATTTTAATAATTGTCTGTATATATTAATTATTTATATTGCTGTGAATAAAAGACTTCCTCCAAGTCTTTCACTGTTCCGCTACCCTGCTTATCAGCACACACAGAACTGATCCCGGGTCTCTGAAGATACACTACTGTTTGTTTGTTGTTGGCTAGACAGAATACCGTGTGTTTAACCGTTTTATTCGCAGGACTAGTCAGTCAGTAAATCGGGTCCACTAGCCCATACCAGTGGTGGTGGCAGATACCGTGGAATCGTGTGTACGTTGTAATTACCCGTGTCTCACGGGCTCCCTTCTGGGCTGTCTGCGGCTAATTCTTAACGGTTCCTGCGCATTGACTGCGACCAGAGTTCGCACGATCTGTGCGCTGGCACCGTTTAGAAGGCTAAGTGCGGTCAGACCACTAGGGCTCCTGTGACAGTGGTGGCAGCGGTGGGATCTGTGTTGTGCTGAAAGTATCTAAGATAGCGCTAGCGCTATCAAGAAACGAACTAATTCGTTGGTGTAGCTGAAAGGCAATATATTTTTTATATATACAGAGAGACTGTGTAGCCAGTACCCCTCCCCAAAAGTTTTATTTTATTTGGCGTGGAAATGTCCGGGAACTACAAGAAAATGTGCCTGGCGGACCTGCAAAATCTTTGCCGAGAGAAGCATTGATGTCGGCCGCAAGAAACAAGGGGACCTGGTAACGGAATTGTTTCAATGGGATACCCAGCAACTGCGGGAGCCGGGAGTGTCCGCTGAAGTGGATACCAGCCCATCTGACAATCGAGGGGAACCAGAGACTGAGACTCCTGACCGTACAGAGGTTGTGCATCCTGAGGGCCCTGCATCAACAGTTACGCAGGAGAATGTCAGTGTGGACCCCAATCCCAGAGTTTCTGAAGGTACTCGCCTGGAACCGGCCAGTACTGGACTGTCCGTTGGTACTGACCCGGTAATGCAGCAGGCATTACAAAAGCTGATGGAGACTGACCTGGAAAAGTACATGCAGTACATGGAAGCCCGTGAGGAGCGGGAACGCCAATCTGCAGAACGCAAGGCTGCTGCTGCTGTACGCCACGCGGAGAGGGATGCCGCTGAGCGAGAACGGGAGCGCCAATCTGCAGAGGCGTGGGAGAGACGACAGCATGAGCTCGACATGGCAAAGGTTCAACAGGCCAGCCGGAGTTCACCGCCCAGCCTCCCTGCTGAAGGAGCTGCACCACCCGTAAGTGCAAAATTTAAATTTGCTAATATTGAAAAAGACACAGACATTGACTTGTTTTTGCTGTCTTTTGAAAAAGCATGCCGTCAGTATCGTCTGTCCCAAGACCAGTGGGCCAGACGTCTGACACCTTTGCTGCGCTACAAAGCGCTTGATGCTTTCGCAGAATTGCCTGCGGAGAAAGATAATGATTATGCCGCTATAAAAGACGCTATCATTACTAAGTACCAGCTGACGCCAGAAGCCTATCGGAAAAAGTTCAGGGCCTGGCAGAAAAAGTCTTCTGATTCGTACCGAGATGTGGTCGGCAGCTTGCTCACCACACTCCGCCAGTGGACTCTAGGCCTCACCAAAGGGTCTTATGGCGTCCTAGAGGACTTGATAGTCCTCGAACAATTTCTGAACATTTGCCCTGCTGATGTACGACAGTTTGTGTTAGAACGCAGGCCGGCTTCAGCCACTGTCGCTGCAGACCTTGCTGAGACTTTTGCAACTACCCGGGTGGCTAATACACGCAGAACTGTCCCATCCAGCTGGAGAGGAGGTCAGCCCAATACCTCGGCAGACTCCCCTGCCCCTGTGAGCCGTCAGCCACAGAGGCCATCCAGCACAGCTTCTGCACCCAGGGCTGCAGCCCCTGGAGAGGTCACCTGTCACTACTGCCGCCAGCCCGGACACATGAAATTCGACTGTCCGGAGCGGAGACAGACACCACCAGCACCTGGATCATCTGCATCACCTGTACCTCACCCACAGCAGAGGCAACCCGCCAGCGAACCACAGCCTGGATCATCAGATTTTGTCCTGTTTGCCCGCGGAAAGGAAATCCGCGACCGAACCGACCAGCAGCAACTTGTTAGAGTGAACGGCAAAGTTGTCACCGGATTCAGAGACACCGGAGCTGACATTACGTTAGTCCACTCACACCTTGTGCCAAAGGAGAGCATCAGCCCCAGCCGATCCCTTGCCCGTACTGGAGTAGAGGGCACCCTTTTTCACATAGCCCACGCGAGAGTGAAGCTGGATTGGGGAGGAGGGGTCCACGAAAGGGTTGTTGGGGTTATGAAGGTTCTCCCAGTCCCTGTGTTGCTGGGGACTGATTTGGGCAAGCTTGTGTCCTACTATGAACCTGCCACGACCGCCTTGTCGCTCGCGGAAGGAGACGGACTCTCCACCCACCACCAGGTACTTTATACACTTGGGGGAGCACCAGGGGGAGGTGGGTTGAATGTGCCCAGTTCAAGGGTACCAGGTTCAATAGTGCCTGCTTCAAAGGCACCTGAGTTTGATGTACAGACTGTCTGTTGTGATGATGCTGTAACTGTACCTGAGTTTACTGTACAACCTGTCTGTAATGAAAAAATGTCTATACCTGTCAATGTCATTACTGCATGCAATGATGATTTGAGTAATGTCCGTCTGTGCCATTCTGACAGTGTACCTGTGCTAGCAGTACCGCGCAGCTGCACTGCTCAGAACCCGAGCTCAGAACAGGTGGAGGGGGTTCCGGCCTCCTCCCCCTCCTCTGACCGCAGGGATGAGACCTTTCAGCCGCTGGCCTCGTGTGACATGAGCCAGTTGGCTGAAACTGACAGCGCCGTATTCTCAGCCGCACTACAAAGTGACCCAAGCCTGAAGGTGCTCAGGCAGCAAGCCGCTGAGCCCCTCGCAGACGGGGCCGCTTTCAAGGTGTACTGGGAAGGTGGGAGACTGTACAGTGAGTCTGTACAGCCCCCTACAGGTAGATCCCACGCGAATACCAAATGGCTTGTGGTCCCGAGTGCATTCAGGGGACATGTGCTGAAATCCGCACATGGTAATCCTCTGACAGGGCACTCAGGGGTCCGCAAGACACTTGCCGGTATTGGGAACCAGTTTTATTGGCCCCGGATGAACAGGGATGTAGCAAACTACTGCAGAGCATGTGCCGTCTGTCAGGAGCTGGGAAGGTCCAGGGATTCCCGCGGGGTTCCCTTAGGTCCACAGCCACTTAGCAGGGGAACCCTGTGTGGGCTGGCTGTTGACCTAACCAACCCACTGCCCGTTGTCAGCAGTCCCGGCAGACACCACGTCCGACTGCAGTGGCGCAAACGCCCTGTCCAGAACGGTCCACGTCGGGTCAACCCTGAGGGTAGCAGACCGCGACCGGTCCAGGGGAACCGAGCCACAGGCTCCAATAGGTTTTCCCGCCGCACCGGCAACCCGAGACCCGTCAGCCAGGTTGGCCGACACGCAGCGGGCAGCCGACCCCAGAACGCCAACGGGGAACTAGATCAGATCTCGCAGGTTAGCGGCACCGACACACATCTTGCTGATGCATGTCTATCTGCCTTCTCCCCAGGGGGGGCTGTCACAAACGGTTGTGGGGCCGCAGGCGCGTCCTGTAACCGCCCGTGAAGAAAAGCGATCGCACTCGATTCTTTGCATCGATTGCGCTTCAAATCGATACAATCTGGGTTGAGTGTGTAGGGGCAGCTGAAGTCTTTTTTTTCAGCAGAGAGATAGCACCAGCCCAACTGCTGGATGGCTCTTTTGATATGCTAATGAGCCTGGGCCCAGAGAGTCCCTGGCTTCAAGCTGTGCTGATGGCCCATCCATCAGGTAGAGACCATGACAGAAGCAATCTAGTTGGGAGAAAAGCCAGACCCTCTGGCTCCCTCCCAGCAGGGGAGCTGACACCTAGCTAGCTGCCCCAAACTTCAAAGAGCCTTTGCCTGGGAATGACCTGCTATCAATCCCAGGGGTATCTCATATTCCATAAACTGCTATATGTATCATATTTTCTGTGTTGCCAGGCTGGCAGACCCTCCAAACTAACAGAGCATGCTTGGCCCTATCTGGCGCTGGTTCTGAAGGAATTTCAGACCATTCTGAGGGAAAGACTGCCAGTTAGGCAGTTCGAAAGTGCCCTGCTGATACCACAAGGGTCCCACCCCTCATGTTTGGTATCAGGCTGCTGGGTACATCGAGGCAGACCTGAAAATATTAGTAAATCTGCCCTGACCTGTACGGTTCTGTGAGATAGAGCCCATATATGGTTAAGGTATGATTTCTGGTCCCCAGGACAAGGGGAGGACTCATCTCATATTCTAAGGGGGTGTGTGGGCCCGCCCTCACTCCCTCCTACTGAATCAGGGGCATAAGAATGGCAGAGGACCCAAACTCAGTGTCCTCCACCCTGAAAACATCTTGAACTCATCGGTGCCAGCTTGAGGATATGCTGGCATCCACCTGGTCTGAACTCTGAACTTTGATTGAAACCCAGAACTCTGATTTTTCCCACAAAAAGGACATCTTTCCAGGAACTAAGTATTTTTCTCCCTTCTTTTATTTTTTATACTGGCTATTACTGTTTTAATAATTGTTGATTTTAATAATTGTCTGTATATATTAATTATTTATATTGCTGTGAATAAAAGACTTCCTCCAAGTCATTCACTGTTCCGCTACCCTGCTTATCAGCACACACAGAACTGATCCCGGGTCTCTGAAGATACGCTACTGTTTGTTTGTTGTTGGCTAGACAGAATACCGTGTGTTTAACCGTTTTATTCGCAGGACTAGTCAGTCAGTAAATCGGGTCCACTGGCCCATACCAGTGGTGGTGGCAGATACCGTGGAATCGTGTGTACGTTGTAATTACCCGTGTCTCACGGGCTCCCTTCTGGGCTGTCTGCGGCTAATTCTTAACGGTTCCTGCGCATTGACTGCGACCAGAGTTCGCACGATCTGTGCGCTGGCACCGTTTAGAAGGCTAAGTGCGGTCAGACCACTAGGGCTCCTGTGACAGACTGTAAATGTGAGGATGAGAATGAGAGGTAATACTAAAGGCTGTTTGGCAGATCAGTGTGTCAGATTTGCAGATATTTAACCATCGTGGGTATGTATGTGTTAGTCCATGTTTACGTGTGTTTCATCTGGGCACTCTGGTGTCCTCCCACATTCCAAAAACATGCTGATAAATGAATAATTTCACACTCAATGGCCTCAATTCACTAAGATCATGCTGGAGATAATAAGGCAAGAGAAAACTTGCCACCACACAGTGAGAGAGTTATTCTACCTCTTCATTCCCTAAGTTACCTCCTCTGTAGTTAAGTTACCTCCTCTGTAGTTATTTTCTCAAGCAGTTAATTAACAGCCTGTCCTTTACTTTTGAATTCTGGCGTTATTTTAAGGATTGAAGAGTTAACTTTAGTGGATTGAGGTCAATGTGCGTAAAAGGCTATGCTAGGTATACGACTATAACTACAGTAGGGATTAGACTGCGATATCTGCCGAGGGACAGTTAGTGACATGACTGTGTACTCTATAAAGTGCTGTGGCCACTGTCAAGGATACACCTAGACCTCTATGTTTTTCAAATTCTGGATCTATCCAAATGTTTTGTTTCTATCTATTATATTCCTGCACAATCCATGATTCCATTCTCCTAGTGGAGACTATGAATGTCTCTCTTATCTATGACATTAGTAGTGAATATCATTATTAATTTATTTTTTTCTTGATGGGTTTTTGTAAATGAAAAAAAAAACTGCAGAAAAAGCATAATGCCTATAGTATTAAATGTTCCGAAGTGTCAGTAACTCTCATTTACCAGACTAAAGGCCATGTTCTGTTTTTCTTTCTTTAGAGACAAAGACAGCATGCATTTTTAATAATGTGGAGTACTACGATGGGGACATGTTTCGCATGGATGCCTGTCGCTTCTGCCGATGTCAGGGAGGCGTTTCCATCTGCTTCTCAGCTCAGTGCGGTGAATTGCACTGCGACCGCTATTATGTGCCAGAAGGAGAGTGCTGTCCAGTCTGTGAAGGTAGGGCTGGTTGCCAGTACTTGTATCATAGCTAGAACTTCAACTTCAGAAAAACTGCTGAAACACTTTTGTACTTTTTCTCTATGAAAATTAAGTTGCTAATTCCAATACATAAATTAACTTACTTACTATTGAAATCACATAGAAAGTGGATTATACATACAGTTTTACAATTCATAAATCATGTAAACACAATCCAGCATTAAGGAGCACTTCTTCATTCAAGACTGCCGGCTATGCTTTTCTATACTGTAAATGATTCCATGTCAAACTATGTGCACCAACTCCAATTCAAGGATAGGCTAGAAGTATGTACTCTACCTTAGGGCTGTCCATCTCCAGTCCTCAAAGGCCATATTCATGTCCATGTTTAGGATGGACTGAGGAATGTGTTCTACTTGATGGACCACACCTTTACTGATTCAGTCCCATCAATGCATTTGGGCAGGTCCAGGAATATGTGAGGGCCTCAGCCCTTGAGGACAGGAGTTGTTCAGCACTGCTTTACATTTAAGGTCCTCTTCAGAGCCAGAGTTGGAGAGTCAAACTTTAAAAGCAGTGTATTAGCAGAAGGGTATGTGTGACCACACTCGGACCCCTGAACCAGAGGGGCCCACCAGGAGCCATCCTTCAACTGCTGGATAAACTCTACATTGGTGCTATACTTGAAATGAGTACCTAAATATGTGATTGAATAGTAGTAATCATTAACAAGCTATTCCAATCCCCTGCTGAAACCCGGTACACACTTATCACAAGTGATGACGCTGTACACATGCGTCACTGGTCTCCAAGATAGTGATGCCTCTGTATCTATGGAGGGAGTTCAACAAGCAACGCAGGACAGAGTGGATTTCTGGAGAGGGAAGAACAGCACAATCATTGTTTGTTCGCCTTTGGGGATCACCTAAGATCCGGGATGCAATCTCTTTAGCAGATGTCAGGTGCCCGTTGTACACACTTTGGATTGACTTACGACTCTCGACAGAGGCGGTCTTTATTGGCCACCATGACCAAGTTCAATACAGCATGTGCTCATATCTTAATACTCTACCTCTTTGACACTGAGGCTATCCTTGGCAGGTACTTGTGCTCCATATCTACTGTTTGGTATAGAGTGCATGAGGGGCCTAATTTAAAACTTGCGCTGGGGTCCAGAGCTCCTCAGATTAAGCAGCTAAAGCGCATAGACTCCTCAGCGAACAGATCTTAAACTATGTATATTCAAAGATATGCATTGCATGGTGCAAATAATAATTCTAGACTTGTCATGAACCATTACATGAAGCTGAAATTAGGAATTGTGTGTCTTCAACAGTGTGTCTAGGCAGCAGTGATATAGATAAGCTTGTACTGCACGTACTAAAACTTATTTGGAGCCCCCCCCCCCCCCCCCCCCCAAAAAAAAAAAATATCGAAATTTGTAAACCATCACCTAGTAAGTAAAGGTAAGTGGGTCACTTTCCTTACAACAGTTATCAGAGTAAAAAAGTATCTCTACTAGCAACTCTGCATCACATACAATATCTGTCATTTTTACAGTAAACCTGTGTAAAGCACCTGTGTGGCTTTCGGGCAGACAGGTCTTTCAGTATATTTATTGTGAGGTGTACAGGTCTGTGATGCAGAGGGCTTTGTGCATTGCTCGGCGTGTTTAAACCTTACCATACTTTCCCAATATGTTTAAAAAACAAAAGATTTTTAGCGCTCTTATCAACTTTCATTTATTTAACTTTATTTTTATAAACACTTTGGGGGAGTAAATGCTTATTATACACAGAGTCAGCGACCTAAGCACCATTTCTTTTTTTTTAATGACCTTCCCCATAAGGGAGGTTCATAACAGTATGTGTTTAATGGGCGGGCATCATTACTTACCTATGGGGTGCTGTTCCTCTGGCCCTTGGCCTGTACAACATTTGCCACCTTCTACCCTAACTGACAACATCTGGAAGATTTTGAAACTTCTGGGTTTTTCTCTCACACCTGCGCCACAAGGCATGCTGGGGGATGTAGTCTGTGGGTGCGAGTACAGCTCTGTACTCGCACCCACAGAGTACATCTCACTGCTGAGTTGCATAGTGTGCATCGTGAGAGACACTGCCGGGAGCTTCAAAATCCTCCAAATGCTGCTGGTCAGGGGAGAAGATGGGAAATGCAGTAGGGGCTAGAGGCACAGCACCCCACAGGTAAGAAATGATGCCCCCTAACCCCCCCTCTCCCCAAATGGCACGCACCATTACAAACTTCTATTATGGGAACATTTGTGTTTTTTTTTGTTTTTTTTTTAAATGGTGCTCAGGTCACTTTAATGATATGCTATTTAATCTAACCAAACTACATCTGACCTTCACACAGGAAAACGTTTTGCAATGCTAGCAATGTTAGAAAAAAAAAATAATAATAATAAAAAAAAAAAGACTAAAAGGATTCATGTGCAACATGCAAAACTTTGTGCTTTACAAATGAAGAAATATTCCACATAATAAGCTTTCAAAAAAACCACATGCCTGAACTAGGGCTATAATTTATGGGGAATACAGAAAATCGCTGATCCATAAATGATTTTGGGCACCGAGCAATGATTTGTGGAAAGCCAATGTGAGAAGGAAGTATTGACCAAACAATTTACTGCCAGAGCGCAACAACACGGCGAGACTCTTCCCGAGAATATATGTGCGCAGCTTTTATAGTTACCACAAGACACACAGTCCTCATTTCCCTGGCATTTGGCAGGAGTGTTCTGTAGCACAAGGGAAATGGCATTATCTCCATTACTCAATCACCTCGAATGTATGTCTTCAGTGTGCATCGCTGTCTGATTACATTGCTGCTCACTTCCCACATAATGCTGAGGATACTGCGCATCTGCTGCAAACATCTGCTTCCAGCATCTGATGGGCCTGGTGCCGCTTACTGATCCATTCATCCATTCAAAGAGAAAAGTAGCAGCCCTGTGTGGGGTCATTACCCAGGGGACCAAGCCTGCCGTTCACTATGCATAAGAACTTTTATATGGATTTTATTCAAGTAAATATTAACCTACAGTGTCAGGATCCAGGAGGCCAGGAAGTGCCTGATACAGAACCCAGGCTGGTGCATTTTGTAACATTCATTGTTTTCAGTGAAGGGGTTATACGGTTAATACAAACATGCAGTACACTGAGTGTGATAGCTGAAGGTTTATTCATCAAGGAAGTGAGAGACAATAGATGACACAGAATGGGATAGTAAAATCCACCTGCAGAATGTGCAGTACTCACCAGCTGCTATTGGTAAAAGGTGTGTCAGAGGGGGGGCGGATGTACAGGTGGCATAGTATGTCCCTCAGGCAACCTGATGTGCATATAAATGTGGTGCGGTCTCTGAAGTTGGGAATGTTAGATTCACCTGCTTCCAGAGCAGTTTTATTCAAGTTCATCTCTCAAACCATGGACACATTTTAGATTTCCATCGCCTGTAATAATCATTCATGAATTAGTGCTCCAAAAATATATGCAAGAGGAGGGAAACTTACAATTGACCTCCTTAACCATTTCTGCCTCCCGGACGTGAAGCGAGAAGCACAAGGAGGGAAAAAACTCAAGGTGGCCATCTTGTGGCCAAATAGTAAAACTACATCTACATATATTTTACATTACATTTTACACAAATAAAAACATTAAAAATTAACTGTTTATTTCCCACACCAAAATATTACCCAAGTAAAATTTTTAATGGAAAAAAAAAATTACAATTAAAAAAAAAGAAAAAGAAAAAAGACATAAATAGTTACCTAAGGGTCTGAACTTTTTAAATATGCATTTGAAGGGGTATACTACGAATTTTTTTCTAAATTATAAGCTTGTAAATAGTGATGGATGCAAAATGGAAAAAATGCACCTTTATTTTCAAATAAAATATTGGCGCCATACACTGTGATAGGGACAAAATTTAAATGGTGTCATAACCGAGACAAACGGGCAAATAAAATACATAGGTTTTAATTATGGTAGCGTGGATTATTTTAAAGCTATAGTGGCCGAAAACTGTATTGAATTTTTTTTCTTATTAATCCTGTTAAAATGCATTTATAAAAAAAATAATTCTTAGCAAAATGTACCACCCAAAGAAAGTGTAATTAGTGGCGGAAAAACAAGATATAGATCAATAAATTGTGATAAGTAGTGATAAAGTTATTAGCGAATGAATGGGAGGTGAAAATTGCTCTGATACATTGGGCCATATGCAATTCACTTTTTCACCTGAGTTTTCTCCTAGGTGATATTTTTTAACTTGTCAATAAAATGCATTTTTAAGCCACCAGAAACCAAGAAAATACTCAAAATAATTTTGTTAGTACTTTTTCACCTACTTTTTGGTACTTTTATAGTTGAAAAGTGCTGGAAAGTTATTTAAAATCGAAGATTAAAAATTATCTCCTAGGTGAAAACTCAGGTGAAAAAGAGAATTGCATATGGCCCATTAGGTGAAAAATCCCCGTGAGCTGAAATTATTAAAAAATGTGTATGTTGGTCAGGAGTCGCTGAGCTTACCAAGCATAATTGAGTTCCAATAATTAGTTCTAAAAGTTTTGGAATCAGTAAAATGACAACAGTGCCCAAATACATGCACCTGCCTAATTTTATTTAAACAACTATTGCACACTTTCTGTAAATGCAATACATTTCATTTCACTTCTCAAATATCAATGTGTGTATCTCCTATATGATATATTTAACTGACATTTTTAATCGTAACAACCAACAATTTATACAGGAAAATCATGATGATTAACAACATTGCCCAAACTTTCACATCCCACTGTAATATATATATATATATATATATATATATACACAGTATATATATATATATATATATATATATATATATATATATATATATATATATATATATATATATATGAATAAGTTAAAGTTTTATTCTGGAAGTATGCATAACAGTAACTGTATCTATATATGGTTGTCGCATGTAGCTCATTTTTGGTTTGAAACGTTAGTTAACCAGTTCGGCCTTTCTGGACGAGCTTTCTCGTCCAGAAAGGCACTGCTACTTTCCCTGCGTGGTGCGCGCGATCAGGCGCGCCCGCTGCTAGCCCCCTGATCAGTGAATGGGAATATAATTCCCATTCACCGATCTAACTTCCCCGCAGAAATACCGACACTTTCTATCCAGAGAGGGTGGTATTTCTGCCCCCCAGGAAACAACTCCCCTGCATTTAAGTTCCTGGATGCGACATCGTTCGCATCCAGGACTTTTCTCATGGTGGCCATCTTGTGGCCAAATAGTAAACTACACCCACACACAGTTTTAATTAAAGAATTACATTATCTTACATTTAAAATTAGCAATTTCCCTCCCACACCAAAAATTACCCACATACACTTTTCATTTAAAAAAAAAAAAAAAAAAAATACAATAAAAAAAAAAACATCATAAATAGTTACCCAAGGGTCTGAACTGTTTAAATATGCATGTCAAGAAAGTATGTTATTATATTCTTTAAAATTATAAGCTTATAAATAGTGATGGACGCAAATTGAAAAAATGCACCTTTATTTCTAAATGAAATATTGGCACCATAAATTGTGATAGGGACATCGTTTAAACGGTGTAATAACCGGGACAGATGGGCAAATAAAATACATGAGTTTTAATTACGGTAGCGTATATTAATTTCAAACTATAATGGCCAAAAACTGAGAAATAATGATTTTTTTTCATTTCTTTCTTAATCTTCCTGTTAAAATGGATTTAGAAAAAAATAATTCTTAGCAAAATGTACTACCCAAAGAAAGCCTAATTAGTGGTGGAAAAAACAAGATATAGATCAATTCATTGTGATAAGTAGCAATAAAGTTATAGGCGAATGAATGGGAGGTGAACGTTGCTCGGATGCATGAGATTTTCGGCACTGCGGCGCTGAACCGGTTAAAGTGAATAAAGACTTGTCTGACAGATACTGGTGGTGCATATTCGTGAAAGTTTATTAAAATTGTTATATCCAATATTTATACCACTGACGTAATTGACGTGTTACGCAGTTCCCACATTGGTAATGCTTGTGTTGTCAGTGGCATAAGTCCTTATAAAGTTGCCATTCATTGACTGTACATGGAAAATCACCCAGTGTGTGCAATTGGGTAATTAGTGGAAGGGATGCCTTGGAAGCAGTACCCCAAGTATGACCTGTACACTTTGCCGGTGCTTAGTCTCGACATGATTGCCCAAGCGGTCGCTGGTTCACCATAAACAAACGAAAAAGAGACTGCAAAACTGTTGCTGTGTATTATGGAGCAAAGCACTGCATCTTATTCTTTGTCAGCCAAAATTATTGTTCACAATCATTATGGCCAAAATCTTGTGAAGTCATGCAGGTTTGGCCCAGCCGAGCTCCGCATGCTATGCGTTCTTTATAAAGAAAGCTGCTATTTGGCAGCTATGCTAGCGATCTTCACACAAATGTCAGTCCTTTAACATAAATCTCCTTCTCCTTATTTTTTTCCCTTTTCTTTACCAGTGCATCAAGGGCATGCATAAATTCCTATTGACAGCAATCTTCCTTTCTCACAATGAGAACTTGTGAAATTAAGATGTTCCTGTACATCTTCATTAAGATTAATGATAGCAGAAGATAGAATTAGTTGGGCAGATAATTGAATTGAAATTGAATTCTTTTATACTGTTTACTGAAAAGTGCCAGTAAGTGACTGACTAGACAGGGTCTTTGTAGGTCAATCAATGCATATACGTTTCAGGCAACATGAATGATGATGTTTCATTTAAAATTCTAAGTGATTGGGAAGAATGGTTGGAGTCTACATTGTCTAATAAATTCCGGACTACCTGGATTTATTTGAAAACCATCTAAAGCTATATACCCACTAAAGCTCCATACCCACTTAGAGATAGATTGCGTGAATCATGCAACAAAACGATTGTCCATGATCAATCTCTCAAGATATCCGGGTGACGTGGTGTATCGATGGGCGATGCTGTAAACGTTCCGCTCATTAAACAATGCAAAACGTGAACCAATCACTGTAGACTTCCTGGACTCATCATTTAATAATCGTTCATAGCTCTGTACACACGGCTGACTATGAACGATTATCTGCCGATGTGATCAATCACGCCAGTTGTTCTTAACGCACCTGAAACGTTGCAGATTGTTTGTTTGAAAATGTTGTTTGCTACTTATTCTCCCATCGATATCGGAATGATCCGTGGTTAGTTTCTCTCGATTTTTTTTTTATTTTTCCCGCGTTTACAGGGCTTTAGTATGGATGTGTGCCCCTGACTACAATCCCCAAGCACTATTTCACTAAACCTCCAGCTTGCTTTGTTTTACTATTGTGCAGGTGAGACTTGTAAAGCAGGTTTGACAGACCATGGGCTTGATTCACAAAGACAAATAGCATGCCTTATCAAAGTTAGCACACCTTATCAGAGTTAAGACGCCTTATCAGAGTAGCATCGCGAACTTATGCTTGCTAATTGGCAATGACAAGAGCTCCACTTATCCTGCCCTGAGCCCCTGTGGGTTCGTAGCACTCGCTACGCTACTCTGATAAGCCGTGTTAACTTTGATAAGGCATGCTAACTTTGATAAGGCATGCTATTTGTCTCAGTGAATCAAGCCCCATGTATTTTATTAAACGTGGCCGTTAATGATGCAATTTGCCGAACGATCGTTTATGAACGATTCTTTGTATGAACGATCTGAAATTATTGTTTGGGACCACTAATAGATAAAACTCTCCCAACCAATCAATCAGATTAATGAAATTGATCCCAATATCTGATTGGTTTCATTAATCTGATCGGATTGGTTGGGAGAGTTTTATCTATTAGCATAGTTCCCAACTGTCCCTCTTTTGGAGGGACAGTCCCTCTTTGGTAGCTCTGTCCCTCATTCCTCCTCATTTGTCCCTGTTTCAGGACTTTGTCCCTCTTTCTATGTAAATATATATATTTCTCTACTAAAAATGTGTTTGACTCTAAACTTTATTCCTATCCTTCAAATTGATATATTTCTAATCTTAAAGAGAAACTCCAACCTAGAATTGAACTTTATCCCAATCAGTAGCTGATACCCCCTTTTAAGACAAGACAAGACAAATAACATTTATATTGCGCTTTTCTCCTTGCGGACTCAAAGCGCCAGAGCTGCAGCCACTAGGGCGCGCTCTATTGGCAGTAGCAGTGTAAGGGAGACTTGCCAAAGGTCTCCTACTGAATTAGTGCTGGCTTACTGAACAGGCAGAGCCGAGATTCGAACCCTGGTCTCCCGTGTCAGAGGCAGAACCCTTAACCATTACACCATCAGCCAACTGCTTTTACATGAGAAAAATAATGCTTTTCACAAACAGACCATCAGGGGGCGCTGTATGGCTGATTTTGTGCTGAAACCCCTCCCACAAGAAGCTCTGAGTACCGCGGTACTCTGGGCAAACTGCCACAATGTAACAATGTTCACAGACAGGAATTAGCTGTTTACAGCTGTCTTTAACAGCCAAAACAGCAAGAAGCAGCTACATAACCTGCCCACAGTAAAAATGTCACCATGTAATAAATGTCAGAATGTAAATCTGGGAGAGAAAAGATTTTACAATGAGCAAACACTGACTAAATCATTTATACATAATTATGGTAAAAAATGAAGCACTTTTTTTACTACATTATTTTCACTGGAGTTCCTCTTTAAAATGTTAATATGAAGGAAAATGAACCAGGATAGAAAGGACTAGGGGTGTGAAGCGGGCGTGATCAGGGGGTGTGGCAGGGGCGTGGCTTAAGTGTCCCTCTTTCTCATCTCAAAAAGTTGGGAGGTATGGATTAGTGCTCCCAAATGATAATTTCTGATTGTTCATACAACGAATCGTTGGTAAACGATTGTTTGGCAATTTTTATCATTAGTGGCCACCTTTAATGTTCATTAAGCCCAAAGAACCTTAGCAGTGCCAGGTTCAGAAAACTTTATGATCATGTAACTCCTCTTGTGTTTCCAACAGACCCGGTGTACCCAGTGCATGATCCTGCTGGCTGTTATGCTAATGGTCAAATAAGAAGCCATGGAGACCGCTGGAGAGAAGATGACTGCACCTTCTGCCAGTGCATTAATGGAGAGCCACACTGCGTGGCCACAGCGTGTGGACAGAGCTGTCTGAAGCCAGTGAAAGTGCCTGGAGAGTGCTGCCCAGTGTGTGAAGGTAGGCCTTTACAAAAGGGAAAAACACACAGTATCTGCTCTGTTGGTAGCTTGTCCTAGAAATGAGTTTATATCTTAAATCCAGGCAAGTAAGAAAAACAGTTTTTGTTTATCATGCCAGGTGCTCAATCTTCTGCAATGCGTTTTCAGTTATAATAGAGCAGCAGCCACATACCTATGCTTATTGTGACACATGATCACAGTTCCCCCGCTCTACATTCAGGTGATGCCATCTAGAAGATGGCTTTGTATTTGCAGCCAAGAGATGGTCAGTTTCTCTGAACAGTCACTTTTGAAAATAAATCATGTTGATTAGTGTTAACTATGACTATTACCTTTGAGACACAACTTTTAAAACTGAGAAACCCATTGTAAGGTTCCCTGTGCACCTGTTCCTACAGGCTTAAGACCTGGCTCCAGCTTGCTGTTACCAAAATGAGCTCTTACAACTGCTCAACATCTACTTCCTGTGACTAGAAGTCCCACCTCCTCATGTAGATACATTTTTTTCTCTAATACAGGAATTCTGGGAAATGTAATCGGACATACATTGTTCTTTCTACTTTGTGTTTTATTTGATTAAATTACCAACCACCAAATTCAAAGAAAAAAAAAGAAAACCAAGTAGTACTGCTTGAAAAAGCACATTGGGCCCATGGAAAAAGTATTCTGCCTACAACTTTGCTTCTGTACACGGTTTATATCAACTTATCAACTCGATTACTAATAGAATTTGCACTGCTCAGTTTTGGGTTCAGTTGGGTGTCACCCTGATGATAGTACTGGATTTCCAGACTGCTGCATACTGTCAGTCGCTACTTACTAGCGATGGTAATGGTAACATTGCCGTACGCTGCCTGTGCATGGCAATATCACCGCTGTTATGTGCATCAAACCCAATGTGCATTGACTAACACCTGCACTATAAGGTGATCATTACGGATGGAAATGCCATGGAGAAGCATGTGATCAGTTGGATTAGCTGATAGATGTGTAAGGCTCTGATTTGCTATAATGATGTTGTCATGATCATGTGTTAACTGCTTGCCGACCACGTCACGGTGATGGGCATGGCCACGGCGGCAGCCCCAGGACCGCCTAACGCCGATCGGCGTAAAGTCCTGGGGCAGCAGTTTGCAGGAGATCGCGCGCAGGCTGCCCGCGCATCTCCTGCTCAGGGGGCAGAGCTCCGCCCCGCCTTCAGTCTCCGAGTGGCGATCGCCGCTCGGGAGACTTGCGAAACCGCAGTCTTTACTGTTAATACAGCGCTGCGATCAGCAGCAGCGCTGTACTGGGGACACCCGTGTCACACGGCTGTCCCCCTGGGGGACAAGAGAGCGATCGGCTCTCATAGGCAGAACCCTATGACAGTCGATCGCCATGATTGGGCCTGCTGGGGGGAGGGAGGGATTGTTAAAAAAAAGAATAATAAAGAAAATAGGAAAAAATAATGAAAAAAATATAACATAAATATTTATAAAAAAAAATAATCACAGGGGGGCGATCAGACCACACCAATAGAGAGCTCTGTTGGTGGGGAGAAAAGGGGGGAATCACTTGTGTGCTGTGTTGTGTGGCCCTGCAGCTTGGCCTTAAAGCTGCCGTGGCCAATTTTACAAAAAAGGCCTGGTCGTTTGGGGGGTTTAATACTGTGGTCCTCAAGTGGTTAAACAAGGAAGTCATCTCAGCAACTCAGAACCTTACAAATCTGTTGGCTGATCAAACTGATCCCATGCTTCTCCATGAGTTTTCCTAAGCATGCCATCCCCAGTGGGCATAATGCAGTGCACATTAGTTTCATAGCTTGAAGCATTGCTATGTAATGTGCTTGTAAACACTGACACGTTATTCAGAAATGCACTATAGAAAGTATGTTTGCATAATGTGCCCTGTTTCAAGGCAGAGATGTGAACATGCAGCAGTGGAGTGCCAGGTAACATGCATAATAGGAACACATCCGTACATTTTACATCTTTAACAACTTTGTAAAAGGCTACATAGTCTGCACTGTTTCTTTTGAAAAACCGAATTACCTGCATTTGATTCTTATTGGCTTCCTACATAAGGAGATAAATCTGCATAACACTTCTTTTGTATTAATGAGATGAATCTCACCTTGTTGTCATAAGATTTAAAGCAATATTAATTATAATATTGGTAAAGAAACTAATCCGTGTGGTGATTGCTCTGTGTCAAGAAAGGTATTAGACTCTGTATAGTCTGTGCATATTGCCTGTGTTTGGATAAACTTGTTAGTTTGTAACAAAAAGAGAAACATAGAGAGCCCAATATAGTGTAGTACGTATTGGATTTGATGGACAGTGTAAGTAAGTAAATTGATGCTCATAAACCAGGGTTACCCGATAGGCAACCACTGTAAATGCAGGTGGGGAGATTAAGACCTGTATTGCCCAATTTCATTCATTTGGGAATCTACATCATACTGAAGGGTTAAAAATTATGGATAATATGGCAGATGCGCTCCTCTTAACACCTATATCCTAGAGTAACCCACACAATGAAAAACTGACAAGTGAATCGCCACACACATGGGTGGGTAAATTCACCCTAAAACATAAAGAACCAGTATTAGAGTGTGGCGCTCTACACCTGTCAGTGCACAGCAATCACGTTTTCCAACACACTTCCTGAGCGTAATCAGCACCTTTCTCCCTTTTAAACTCAAATAAAGAGTATCATAGCATAACTCCGTTTAATAAAAAATAGTAAAAGATAGTAGTGCACTCACATTTAAAACTTAGATCATGCGCATGTAAATAAAACAGTATCAGGACGTCCTCACCACCGCCGTGCTAGCGTCTCTGTATGCCAACACTGAAATAGAGGAGAGGATTGCGGCAATTTTGAAATTTACTACCTGGGACATTGGTGCATGGACTTTTGTGCAGAGTGGGACTTTATCATTCGTATTCACGGTGCTGTGCACTGACAGGTGTAGAGCGCCACACTCTAATACTGGTTCTATACTGAAGGGTTAACCAAGATAAATAAAATAATCTCTTAAGTAATATCTTACAGCTGTAAGATCACATCTCAGAACTTTTAGTTTCAGAATCTGTTATTGTGTAAAGAATAGACATACATTGCATACATGTGATACACATGTTAAAATTTTAAGCCTCATCTACACGTGTAGATGAGGCGGCGATCCGGCGGCTCGATTAGCCGCCGGATCGCCTCTTCCTCTCGCCGCGCGTGCGCCAGGATCAATACCCGCTCGATTCCCGCTCGTCGCCGCGCCGCTTATCTTCCGCTCGATTACCTCCCATTGTCCCCTCGCGGGGAGCGAGCAGGGAATCGGTGGTGGGGAGATCCGTCCTTTCGGATCTTATCAATCGAACCGCATCAGCGGCTCGATTGATAAGGAACATCGCGGCCGCATCTACGCGTGTAGATGCGGCTTTAGTCAACGTAGTTGGTTAATAGTATTTTAGCCAGCAAGGTTACATGACCACATCAATATAAGTATGCAGCAATATGTGTAAACAATTAACCCCCATATTTAATGATCTCAACAGATCAAACAGCAAAATAACACATGTGAAAGGACAAAGGAATTCGCCTGCATCAACTATGATAGTTTGCACCTATGTAACAAGTGCATACATAAAGGTGCCCATTTAGGGTACAATCTCCTAAGCTGCCAGCCTTATGATCGATCGGGTGGCATTCGATGCAGAGTGATTGTTCTATTTAAGCTTTGGGTCCTACGAGAGAACAGTGCTGTACAAATGTTTTGTTGTTGTTGTTGTAAGATGCAAATTCCGGAACCATTGCTCATAATTTTCCCCTCAGTTGGTGGGCCAGAAGGATCATTTGCGATGGATCGGATTGTTCAGGAGATTCTACCGTTATAGGGCACCTTAAGGTAATTTAGAGTAAAAAGATCAGATACCGAACCTATCCTAACTAGCCCAATAATGCAAAGTCTTCCACTCCTTTAGAACCTTTTTTTAGCCATAGTTGCCATACCTTCCTGAAGTGGTTAATATTAATCTTAGAACTTTTAAATTTAAATCAGAAAATTCAAAAATATGATTAGCAACAGTGCTGGGATTATTGTTCCACTCCCATTTCATGATTTTACTAAAATGATTGAAACTTAAATCATCATTGATCGCAAAAAAATGATAATTTGTATTTTTTCTTTATTTCACAGCTACTCTAATCAGTGTACTGAGGCAAAACTATCAATTAAATTGTTTGCTGTTGTTGAAGAGAAAATGGTGTGCATTTAGTTTCACTGTGTAATTGATCCATCACATTGTACTATTTGTAGCAAACTACAGGGAGTGCAGAATTATTAGGCAAGTTGTATTTTTGAGGAATAATTTTATTATTGAACAACAACCATGTTCTCAATGAACCCAAAAAACTCATTAATATCAAAGCTGAATATTTTTGAAAGTAGTTTTTAGTTTGTTTTTAGTTTTAGCTATTTTAGGGGGATATCTGTGTGTGCAGGTGACTATTACTGTGCATAATTATTAGGCAACTTAACAAAAAACAAATATATACCCATTTCAATTATTTATTTTTACCAGTGAAACCAATATAACATCTCAACATTCACAAATATACATTTCTGACATTCAAAAACAAAACAAAAACAAATCAGTGACCAATATAGCCACCTTTCTTTGCAAGGATACTCAAAAGCCTGCCATCCATGGATTCTGTCAGTGTTTTGATCTGTTCACCATCAACATTGCGTGCAGCAGCAACTACCGCCTCCCAGACACTGTTCAGAGAGGTGTACTGTTTTCCCTCCTTGTAAATCTCACATTTTATGATGGACCACAGGTTCTCAATGGGGTTCAGATCAGGTGAACAAGGAGGCCATGTCATTAGGTTTTCTTCTTTTATACCCTTTCTTGCCAGCCACGCTGTGGAGTACTTGGACGCGTGTGATGGAGCATTGTCCTGCATGAAAATCGTGTTTTTCTTGAAGGATGCAGAATTCTTCCTGTACCACTGCTTGAAGAAGGTGTCTTCCAGAAACTGGCAGTAGGACTGGGAGTTGAGCTTGACTCCATTCTCAACCCGAAAAGGCCCCACAAGCTTATCTTTGATGATACCAGCCCAAACCAGTACTCCACCTCCACCTTGCTGGCGTCTGAGTCGGACTGGAGCTCTCTGCCCTTTACCAATCCAGCCACGGGCCCATCCATCTGGCCCATTAAGACTCACTCTCATTTCATCAGTCCATAAAACCTTAGAAAAATCAGTCTTGAGATATTTCTTGGCCCAGTCTTGACGTTTCAGCTTGTGTGTCTTGTTCAGTGGTGGTCATCTTTCAGCCTTTCTTACCTTAGCCATGTCTCTGAGTATTGCACACCTTGTGCTTTTGGGCACTCCAGTGATGTTGCAGCTCTGAAATATGGCCAAACTGGTGGCAAGTGGCATCTTGGCAGCTGCACGCTTGACTTTTCTCAGTTCATGGGCAGTTATTTTGCCCCTTGGTTTTTCCACACGCTTCTTGCGACCCTGTTGACTATTTTGAACGAAACGCTTGATTGTTCGATGATCACGCTTCAGAAACTTTGCAATTTTAAGAGTGCTGCATCCCTCTGCAAGATATCTCACTATTTTTGACTTTTCTGAGCCTGTCAAGTCCTTCTTTTGACCCATTTTGCCAAAGGAAAGGAAGTTGCCTAATAATTATGCACACCTGATATAGGGTGTTGATGTCATTAGACCACACCTCTTCTCATTACAGAGATGCACATCACCTAATATGCTTAATTGGTAGTAGGCTTTCGAGCCTATACAGCTTGGAGTCAGACAACATGCATAAAGGAGGATGATGTGGTCAAAATACTCATTTGCCTAATAATTCTGCACTCCCTGTAATACGTTTAGCTCAGCGCTATAAAAACATCTTGCTGAAATAATCTACAAATTCTGAGGTAATTTTAAGTTCATCTTTAGTTGTCCTGTGAGCTCCTGTGCACTAAGTGACAACTAAAAAAAATATTTCCATTCACTTGATGGGAAATAAATAGATAATTCCACAGCTATACAGCTTAACAAATTAAAATAGGTCTAGGGTCAGTGCAGAGTAGAAGATCAAACACTGCCTTCTCAAACAGTGTAGCTGGTAAATGCATGCCAATTATTTACATGCCTCTCAAACATATGATTGACAGTTGGACCAGAGAAAGGGCCTCTGCTTAACCATAAGCGATAAATACCTTTAACGCAGTGTGAAATGACTGCACGCCCTTTGACCTTGTGCTGCTTATTTTATGCCACCGGCTACATCTGAAAGCCCAGTTTTTTTTAGTGTGGGATATACTGAAAGTTGATTTAGACATGTAATTGGAGTCAGCAGTCATTGTACCTACAATCAGACTTTTATACAGAGCGGATTTGTGGTCAGGGTCAGAGGGATATTCATTGTAAACAAACCCTTTTTCAGAAATCGGAACCCAGTACTTATTTAGAAGGCTATAACATTTCTACTTCAAACTCCTGCCTAACACATCTCTACTGCAAATAGCAGAAATATGAAAGTCATATGTTAGAGCCTTCTACAGAATGGACAAAACCACCGACCATAATCAACATGCCTGTAGAACTATCTCTAACAAAAAAAGGTTTCATAATACAATAATTTTTCCATAACATAGTAACAAAGTTGCCACGGTGTGAAGGCTATACTCCTGCATGAAGGGCACCAGAAATAGTCACTAGTGGAACATCTGTACATTTACAGATAATACTGTACTTACGATAGTCAAATATCGGTAATGGTTATCAATATTTTACTGTGACCTAACTGATCCTACTTTCACAAAGAAACGTCTCTACTGATGCCTCACCCTAAGGGATGCCTAAGGGAGGCGTGAAAGCGGCAGGGGGCGAAACCGGGAAGAGAGAGCTGCCCAATGGGAGCTCTGGAAAGCCTGCAGGAACGTTTTTTGAGTAGGGAATCCCTCTCCTCTATTTACCCTCCGAAATAGTCGCTAATATTTTTTTTTTTGGGGGGGGGGGGGGGGGGGGCAGAGAGCGGCGGTGTAGGGACACAAAGGCATGTCAGGAGGCAGAGAACATGCCTTTGTGTCCCATTTGCCCCCTCGGGTTCTCTTTAACCCTTCTGGTGGTGCCTAACCTTAACCACCACCGCACACAGGTGCCTAACCTTAATATGCCCTCTATGCCTAGCATTAACTGTTGAGAAGAAAAACAATTGTATCTATGCTCCTTCTTCAAAAATGACCTTTTTTTAGATATCCCGCAGTTTTACTTTATATTTAAATCTAGTTTTTAAGTTTTTACTGTTTCAATGTCTCTGCTCAATGACACCTTCATTGAATTATGTTAGAGCTTACATTTATGAATTATTGAAGCCATTTACTAACGGGAAAGTATTTTATGGCTGTAATTACTTAGTGGGGGTTATGCTATAGTCTGACCCAATCCGACCCGGACAGAAACTGTCATTTGCATACCTGATGTTTAACTCTTTCAGGCAGAGAAAGAAAAAAAGGAACACCGCTTAGTTATTTGTGTGCTTGGCACTATACATACACACGTCTATCTCATCATGTTACATGTCACTTCGGTTGTCCTTTAAGCCTCCCCTAATCTTAATACCTGCTGATTGGGAAACACCAGCCAGATGCAAAAACAAAGCTATCAACATGATTGCCGGTAACAATAGTTATTTGTTAAAGATTAGCAAATATCATAAGTGGGGTAAGCTTGATGGGAGAAGTTTTCAGAGAGATGGAATTTTAGAGAGAACAATTAGATGTGTTTGAGGGTCATTCAGACAGTTATTAGATTCACCCAAATGACGTGTCCAGTGTTGTTTAGAGCTCCTCAGTCATGCTTCAGCATGTTTCACATATTTGCTCTTGAAGGTCGTTGCACCATTGTTATATTTGCGATAACATGTGTATTGTAAGCTGGAACCAATTGCCATGCATCCACTCCCTAACAGGTGCTTGTAGAACACTACTGTCGGAAAATCAGTGACCAAAAAAGGGGTTTCTTTACAGCATCAATGAGAGAATAGTCATTTAGTGGTGAATAGGAAAGGCATGGCAATACTATGAACTCCAATGACTTCAGCTGAGTTATCGTGCTTGTGGACACCCAAGCAAAGTCGTGCAGTATCAACACATTTCAGAACCATTCAAGGTATGATGGAGCACCATCACCACACACAGGCACTAAACTCATATGAACGGTCACTGCATTATTTGCCCTCTTCCCACTGGAATCAAGGGGTCCACCTATACTCACCACTTTGGAGCTCCTCCCTGGGTAACCAGCCCTCAATATCCAACCTTTATTAATGCAATATATCATTCAGCTGCTTATATGGTCATACGTAAAGTAGGCTCCATCTAAAAAATTCTGTGCAACCTTTTCTTTCATCAATCTGTTACATTTTCCTCATGATATCGCAAGAGACGGGGAAGAACATTCTAGAAGTGAATTGGCCAGATGCAGGGCAGCCAAGCAGTGCGCTCATGGGAGGTATCTGGGATGTTTAGAAGGATCTCATACACGTAACACACACCTAAGTTCTTTGGTGGGATTTATGTGAAGGATTAAGGAGCTGCACAGCAAGAGTGCTAGTTATTTAGCAACCATGCTGCTCACACAGTGGGTGCTCATGTGTAGTTGCAGCTGTCTGTAATTGTGTATAATTAATCATCTGCAGCCACTCTGAATTTGTGTGCTATTAATTGTGGGTGATTGCATTAGCAGGTGTCCATATACCATACACTGTACACATCAGCTTTTGCATCTGTTACTAAAGAGATCACAGACAGGAAGAGGCTGGTTTAAATAAGCATCTCATCTCATCAGTGGTCTTCCTGCAGAAATTGTGACCATGTTCAGTTCTGGAGAAGAGTAAATGAGCTGGTTGGAAACATTTTGGTGGTGTCTGCCCTAGAACCCCCTCTTTCTTCACCGTGCTTGGATGAGTAGTTTACTCACATTTGCAAGGGATTCCCCTGAGGACAGTCAGGTCATGCAGACACATAGAACTGCCCTATCATTTATGTGACTCTGCCTGCGCCAAACTGACTGGCACCAAAACGCTATCTACTGCACTGTAAAGCCTCACCTCTCCACCGGCATGATTTCTGGCCTCTTCCAGTGTCCGCTGTCACTATGAGCACCTGTATCATGTGACAGGATCTATCTCATGGTCGATCTGCCCATACTTCGAATGATGGCTACCATTACTAACTATCTTATTGCCTCTATAGTGTTTGAATTAGAGAGACTATTGTGCTGGAGGTAGATTAGTTTACTAAAGTTGTATATCTGTCAGCAGCTTATAAGATAGAAAATATAGCTGTTAGTTTACACAGAATAGCGAATGTGTGACTGGATATAAATTTTCCTTTGATCAACATTTTCTAACAAACTATTTTGTCAGCACATTTTCCGGACACTGCGCTGTATGTAAGGGCTTCTAATTGTCTTTCTTTGGAAGCTGTAGGTGTGAGGCAACCTTTGATTCGCACAGGAGCGTAGCCTACTTTCCAAGCGCTTTGAAGAGTGTATATTAAGGTAAATTAGAAGCACAGTAAATTGTTGTGCTTATTTCATTCACTGTTGTACAATAATTACAAGGCTCTGATTAGTCAGGCAAATGAACGTAAGTAGCTGATTGAAATCAGCAGTCTGAGGATGCAAATTGGCAACATTGGGAGAGCAAAGCAAAATAAAACAGAAGATTATGTGGAGGAGCATTGTTAGTAATATCAGAGGTATCTTCTTGGAGCGTCTCGCAGAGATGAAAAGTGTTTTTCCGCAGCATGGGGTGTTTCTTTCCAGCTGTTTTGCTGTGAACACTACTCTGACCGTTTCTCTAGTGAAGCTGGTCATAGACATCAGAGGGCAGCTGGGCATGTGGGCGAGAGCTGACTCCTGAAGGATTGTGCTTTAAAATGAATTTTCTCATAAACATGCACATAGTGAGGAGGGAGTGCAGCAAGACACCTCCAGCATGGAAATATATTGGAGGGGGAAAAAGGCTGTGATGATTTCATTCAGGTAACCACTAATTAGGGGAGTCACCTGTGGTGAAAGACATGGTTCTGTTGATCATAGCTCCTGGCAATTATAGTTGCAGAGGTGTGGCTGTTCTGCAGTTAAAACTCTGAACAAGGCTATAGGTACAGGGTTTTTGACTCCTGTATAGTTAAAAGCATTACACTAGGCCATAAGCTCTAGGAGAATACATTTTTACTTGACTGGGATATTATGGTAGAGGAATCGGGTAGGTTTAGAGAAATAAACAGGCACAATTAGAATTTAAAAAAAAGTGTTCAAAAAGGCTGAATTACCAGTACTTCCACCAAATTTTACACACAATGGGCTTGATTCACAAAGCGGTGCTAACAGTTAGCACCCTGGTGAAAAGCCCTTTATCATGCCTAAACTCAGTTTAGGCATGATAAGTTTAGGTGTGATAAGTTTAGGTGTGATAAGTTTAGGCATGATAAGTTTAGGTGTGATAAGTTTAGGCATGCTAAGTTTAAGCGCCAACTGCGTTAGCACCGCAGTGCACAGCTGATCAAAAGTTTTACGCTAGCAAAGACTGGTGCACTTTGTATAAAGTTTAATGGCGCTGCTTTGCGTGCGGGACTTTGCAAGCGATCTAAACTTATCTAAACTTAGCATGCCTAAACTTATCACACCTAAACTTATCACACCTAAACTTATCACGCCTAAACTGGCTTTTCACCAGCATGGTGCAATGGTTATCATGCCTAAAGTCTTTTAGGCATGCTAACTGGGTTAGCACCGCTTTGTGAATCGAGCCCAATGTAGTCAATGGGCTCGATTCACAAAGCGGTGCTAACCCAGTTAGCATGCCTAAAAGACTTTAGGCATGATAACCATTGCACCATGCTGGTGAAAAGCCAGTTTAGGCGTGATAAGTTTAGGTGTGATAAGTTTAGGTGTGATAAGTTTAGGCATGCTAAGTTTAGATAAGTTTAGATCGCTTGCAAAGTCCCGCACGCAAAGCAGCGCCATTAAACTTTATACAAAGTGCACCAGTCTTTGCTAGCGTAAAACTTTTGATCAGCTGTGCACTGCGGTGCTAACGCAGTTGGCGCTTAAACTTAGCATGCCTAAACTTATCACACCTAAACTTATCATGCCTAAACTTATCACACCTAAACTTATCACACCTAAACTTATCATGCCTAAACTGAGTTTAGGCATGATAAAGGGCTTTTCACCAGTGTGCTAACTGTTAGCACCGCTTTGTGAATCAAGCCCAATGTCACCTAATGCAATTGTTACATGTGCTTTTCTGGGAAAGATCTCTTTATCATTAATTCTACATATGCAACTAATTATCTCATAAGTTTATTTTCAATTCAGGTTTGCTTTTATGCAGGGACTACACAATGGGCTTGATTCACAAAGCGGTGCTAACAGTTAGCACGCTGGTGAAAAGCCCTTTATCATGCCTAAACTCAGTTTAGGCATGATAAGTTTAGGTGTGATAAGTTTAGGTGTGATAAGTTTAGGCATGATAAGTTTAGGTGTGATAAGTTTAGGCATGCTAAGTTTAAGCGCCAACTGCGTTAGCACCGCAGTGCACAGCTGATCAAAAGCTTTACGCTAGCAAAGACTGGTGCACTTTGTATAAAGTTTAATGGCGCTGCTTTGCGTGCGGGACTTTGCAAGCGATCTAAACTTATCTAAACTTAGCATGCCTAAACTTATCACACCTAAACTTATCACACCTAAACTTATCACGCCTAAACTGGCTTTTCACCAGCATGGTGAAATGGTTATCATGCCTAAAGTCTTTTAGGCATGCTAACTGGGTTAGCACCGCTTTGTGAATCGAGCCCAATGGGCCTGATTCACAAAGCAGTGCTAACAGTTAGCACGCTGGTGAAAAGCCCTTTATCATGCCTAAACTCAGTTTAGGCATGATAAGTTTAGGTGTGATAAGTTTAGGTGTGATAAGTTTAGGCATGTTAAGTTTAGGTGTGATACGTTTAGGCATGATAAGTTTAAGCACCAACTGGGTTAGCACCGCAGTGCACAGCTGATCAAAAGTTTTGCGCTAGCAAAGTCTGGTGCACTTCGCATAGAGTTTAATTGCACTGCTTTGCGTGCGGGGCTTTGCGTGCGATCTAAACTTATCTAAACTTATCATGCCTAAACTTATCATGCCTAAACTTATCACACCTAAACTTATCACGCCTAAACTGACTTTTCACCAGCATGGTGCAATGGTTATCATGCCTAAAGTCTCTAACTGGGTTAGCATCGCTTTGTGAATCGAGCCCTATGAGTTTTTTTTTTTTAAAGCAGATTTAGGGCCTGATTCACAAAGCGGTGCTAACAGTTAGCACCCTGGTGAAAAGCCCTTTATCACGCCTAAACTCAGTTTAGGCATGATACGTTTAGGTGTGATAAGTTTAGGTGTGATAAGTTTAGGTGTGATAAGTTTAGGCATGATAACTTTAAGCACCAACTGGGTTAGCACCGCAGTGCACAGCTGATCAAAAGTTTTGCGCTAGCAAAGTCTGGTGCACTTCGCATAGAGTTTAATGGCGCTGCTTTGCGTGCGGGACTTTGCACGCTATCTACACTTATCTAAACTTATCATGCCTAAACTTATCACACCTAAACTTATCACGCCTAAACTGGCTTTTCACCAGCGTGGTGCAATGGTTATCACTCCTGGGGCTCGATTCACAAAGCGATGATAACCCAGTTAGCATGCCTAAAAGACTTTAGGCATGATAACCATTGCACCATGCTGGTGAAAAGCCAGTTTAGGCGTGATAAGTTTAGGTGTGATAAGTTTAGGTGTGATAAGTTTAGGCATGCTAAGTTTAGATAAGTTTAGATCGCTTGCAAAGTCCCGCACGCAAAGCAGCGCCATTAAACTTTATACAAAGTGCACCAGTCTTTGCTAGCGTAAAACTTTTGATCAGCTGTGCACTGCGGTGCTAACGCAGTTGGCGCTTAAACTTAGCATGCCTAAACTTATCACACCTAAACTTATCATGCCTAAACTTATCACACCTAAACTTATCACACCTAAACTTATCATGCCTAAACTGAGTTTAGGCATGATAAAGGGCTTTTCACCAGCGTGCTAACACTTTGCACCGCTTGGTGAATCGAGCCCCTAAAGTCTCTAACTGGGTTAGCACCGCTTTGTGAATCGAGCCCTTACTGTCAGATCGTTTTTCCACTTATTTTTCTGATCGATTTCCATTCACTTCTATGAGAAAATCGATCAGAAAAACAATCAGATCGGCCAAAAAAACTCATGGGGCTTGATTCAGTAAACCATGCTAAGTGTTAGCACGCCTGTGAAAAGCCGTATATCACACCTAAAGTTAGTTTAGGTGTGATAAATGCATACCGCGCCATAGTCCCACACACAAAACTTTGTGCATGCACAGCGCGGTGCGCACGAAATGGCGCATCGCGGTGTGACAAAAACGGCGCACCGATGCGCCTATAAGGTCGCATTTTGTGCGACCTTAACGTCGCACCATGCGCCTATAAGGTAGCACCCAATGCGACCTTATAGGCGCATCAGGTGCACCTTTTTCGTTGCACCGCGATGCGCCGTTTCGCGCGCAAAATCTTTAGGTGTGCTAAATGGGTTAGCACCATTTACTGAATCAAGCCCATGGTGTATTGCCTGCATAAGACAGATAAGAAGAGATAATTAATGAGATAAGACTGATGAAGAGAGGTAATTCACAAGTTTATGTGAATCATCTCCTATGTGTGGTGCTGTCATCATAAAGTGATAGCAGGTGATGTGTATGGACATACGCACACCGCTACTGTGCATTGATGGGTAGTGCAGTATTGCATGATGGGATGTACTTTTATGGATGACACACTTTCCTACAAATCTGCTTAAATGCATTGTTGGATTATGTTAAAGTGGAATAAAACTCTGACCATTTAATAAAAATGTGTTTTCCTACTTTTTATTACCCACAGTTATCATTTTTGCTTTTGTGTACAAGTAATATTGCCTGTGTGCAAAGTACAGTTTATCTGCAATGAGAGCTGCCATTGCATTTTATTGCATATCTGCTGTCTTTATATATTTAAATCCAGTAAAGATAGTTTCTCACCTCTCTCTGATTCTCAGCTCAGTGCAGTTCAGTTTCAGAACACTGCTGGCTGTATACTAATTGTAGGAACAGAGGAATGTAAGCAAAAGGTAAATGTTTTATCACCTCTTTGGATGTGGACAGAAGCAGCAAGAAGCTTTCCACTTAAAGAGAACCAAAGATCCTGTAAAGAAAAGAAGTTATACATACCTGGGGCTTCCTCCAGCGCTGCCCGCAGCTATGAGAACCGGGACCACGCTCTGCCGCCAGTCGGAGCCAGTCTAGCGTAGCAGAGGTGCACTCTTTGCATATCTCTGCAGCAGTGTATGGAGAGATACGTAGAGGGTGCACTTTTCCTGCGTTGCCTGCCTCCGATGATGTCACTGACGGGAGCCGGTTCTCGTAGTTGCGGGCAGCGCTGTATGGCGGCGTGGGATCGATCAGCGCGTATGGGGCTGGAGGAAGCCTCAGGTATGTATAACTTCTTTTCTTTACAGGATCTCTGGTTCCCTTTAAGAACAAAGTGCTGTGTTTAACTATTTGAATGCTGTTCAGCTACAAATTTTTTTTGGTAGTAGATTTTATGCTGTAAATAATATTTTAGAATAAAGAGCAAATGCTGAGTTTCATACCACTATAAGAGGCTTAAAGTGACTCTGAAGCCTCTTAAAATCCATCTTTTTATTTAAAACGCAGATATCCCGCGACAGAACACTGTGTTTAACCCCCCACAAACACCGGGGCAAAAATCCACAACTTTCCTGGTCGTGGAGTTTGCTGCCCGGGAAGGCAGAGCTTTGAGCTGTAGCTCTGCCTCCATTTGCGTCAATCAGCGCTAATCACCGCTTCTCCCCGCCCCTCTCAGTGAAAGAAGACTGAGAGGGGCGGGGAGAGCCGGCGATCCGCGCTGATTGACTGGAGTAGAGACAGAGCTACAGCCCAAAGCTCTGCCTCTACTAGGATGCTCTCCCCCAACATTGCCCCCGGGGATTTGGGGGGGTTTAACACAGCGTTCTGCCGTGGGATAGCGGCGTTTTAGATGGGGTGATAGTGTAGAAGGGGATTGTTAAATAAAAAGAGGAATTTTAAGAGGCTTCAGAATCTCTTTAAAGTTGAGTTTATGCTGTATGAATTAATGCAAAGTACCAGTGTAGTATTTATGCATGAATTTTATTTCTACCCAGTAGTTTTCCATCCATTGCCTTGTATATATTCCAGTTTAATTTGAGAAGCTATCCCATGAGAGTCGGATCAGCAGCAGGCATCTAGTTTAGGGCACTGGCATATCTGATAGAGTTTAATGGCTTCTGTAAAGGCACACCGCATTAATCAAACATGCTTAAGATGACAATGCATTATGCTAAAATAGCAATGTTTTTTAAACTGCTTAGACTTTCACAAATGTTACTGAAAGATATGAGATATCAAGTGTTGGAAGAGTCATTTAACAGTGATTGAAGATGGTACAAGTTGCTGAGAGCTATTTATATCTTTGACTCAGACTGTATGACGGCTGAAAGATACATCACACTGTCTGCTGGAATGTGTTTCCTCTCAGTATACAGAGCCAGGATAATATATTGAGCTCTTGTACCCATTTACCTTACATCACCTCAGCTTGACCAGTTTCAACTCACGGCAGGTTTGAGAACCACAAAAGTAGACAGATCCGTATTGATTGGCTACAAGCAACTGCTGTATTGCAAAGAAAAACATTATAACTGGTCAGATATCTCACAGAGGGTGTTAGGAGATAAGACATCTGCCTATCCTCAAACAGAACCTGCAGTCATATGCTTGCCTAGGGCTTACCGATGTATTTATGGTGACAGTTTTATGCTGTGGTCTTCATAGGACAGGGATCAGTCCATGTACACTCAAAGAGATTTTTTTAGAACTTGGAAATCCTTTTGTGTAATGATAAGCACTTCGGGCAGTCAGACACACTTGTTATCTCCCCCTAAGGGACCTTTACATAGTTTGATCCTCACCTGATAGTTGCTAGCCAAGCTCAAATTGGCTGCATACCTTGCTTTCTATCTTTTTCATATGGATTCCCACAGCCCTCTCTCTCTTTTATCATGTTTCTGTATAAGGAGAAATGAGAAACAGATTCGGGCAATACTAGGAAGGCATAGTGCTCTGTACTAGAATGTATTCTGTAAATGTCCCACAAATGAGAGGAAGGTGAAGCATGCTGTTTTGTCCAAAGCTTCTATGAATTCTTGTAATGGCAGAGATAGTTGCAAAATGTTATTTTTTACAGTAAGTCAGGACATTCTGGTTCCATAGAACAGCTAAATAAATAGATGTGTGTGAGGACGTTCCATTGTTTGGCCAATTAGGGGAAGTAGAACAAGGGAAACGAAAAGACCATCCAAAAAGCAGCACCAAACTGAGTAAGAATATTATTGGCCAGGGTGAAATTGAGTATCTGATCTAGACTAAAGTGGATGTCTGTATTGAAATGCCTTTAATGCTTATACACATACAAATATGCATGTGCGAGACAGAAAATCATGTTCATAGCTAGGGTAAGATTACTGACGAATAATCTCGAAGGCAGATCAAGTTAGGTAGAACTGCTTAACATCTGTTTAAGAAATTAGTTTGCTATCTGGTGTTTCATGGTCTGCGACCAACTCTATCGGAGCATTAAAGATTACTTGTACAGTAGGTGAATCATCAGTTGGACCACAGGCTGACAGATGCCCCATAACAATGGCCAGCACAAACCTTTAATGTAAAAGTAAAAATCAGATTAGACCAGCACAAGTTCTAGGGTGGTGGAACAGTGAGATAAGAGAGTGATGTCCATGGTTGGTAGCATGGCCGGTGCTGAGAGTGCATGTATTAGCCAGGGAAGCTAAGTAAGGATGGCACAGACCAGCCTTACTAGAAAAAACAAATTCCGGGATACTTTTGTCCCACTTGCATCACTATGCAAATTTCAAAAGGTTATCTACATTTTACAGTAACATACATGCTTACCACTGTATGCTCTTACTATTACTTCCTTCCCATAGCCAGATACTGGTTACTGTTTCTTGACTGCATGGGAGCTGCCATGCTGATCAGATGTTTCTGTCAAAAATCTGACAAGATTAGCTGCATGCTTGTTTCAAGTGTGATTCAGATACTACTTGGCAGAAAGATCAGCAGGACTGCTAGGCAACTGATATTGTTTAAAGTGGAACTGTCCTTAAAATTTGATACTGTAAAAATATCTGATGTGTTGCTTAATACTGGCTTAATTAATAAAAATGTATGTTTGCTGTAATATACCTGTCAGATGTCCTGATTTCTGTTACTGCTTTCTAGTGCAGTGTGTGCAGCCATATGTTGGTTGGCAAGTTTACAGTGCCATCCAGTTGATTTCTACTTCCTCCAGCCCCTCCTTCCTCAAGCAGCTCCTTTCTCCAATCACATGCAAATTAGCCTGTGGTAGTGTACAGTTACAGTGATGTCATCTGGCTGTGCCTGTGTATGTAATGTCTGCTGTGTTTTCCAGCCTGTCATTTTTCTGCTCTGTATTATTGTCTATCCTCTGTCAGCTTTATACTCTGCTTTTGTGTGTGCTCTGCTGCCAGTGTGATTTTTACACTGTAATCTGCCCTTGGCAGTGCGAGGTTTCATTGTCCATTGAGATCTGTTACCTGCCCATACACCACAGGCCAATTCCTGATACAGAATCTCTTAGGAAAACACATTCAATCATGTCGGCAGATTTGACCAGCAAAGACGTTCAATCGTGTTGGCAGATTTGACCAGCAAAGACGTTCAATCGTGTCGGCAGATTAGATCAGCAAAGACGTTCAATCGTGTCGGCAGATTGGACCAGCAAAGACGTTCAATCGTGTCGGCAGATTGGACCAGCAAAGACATTCAATCGTGTCGGCAGATTTGACCAGCAAATGTGTTCAATCGTGTCGGCAGATTTGACCAGCAAAGATGTTCAATCGTGTCGGCAGATTTGACCAGCAAAGACGTTCAATCGTGTCAGCAGATTTGACCATCAAAGACTTTCAATCGTGTCGGCAGATTTGACCAGCAAAGACGTTCAATCGTGTCGGGAGATTTGAACAGCAAAGACGTTCAATCGTGTCGGCAGATTTGACCAGCAAAGACGTTCAATCGTGTCGGCAGATTTGACCAGCAAATGTGTTCAATCGTGTCGGCACATTTGACCAGCAAATGTGTTCAATCGTGTCGGCAGATTTGACCAGCAAAGACGTTCAATCGTGTCGGCAGATTTGACCAGCAAAGACGTTCAATCGTGTCGGCAGATTTTACCAGAATGGCAGCCAGTCCCGTGTGCTGTTCTGTGTCTCCCAGCAGAGCAGGAGCCAGTGTGGATGTCCTCCAACAAATACCCCCCCCCCCACACACACACACACAGCGGGAGCAAATTCACTCACCTCTGTACACAAACATACACACATGCTCTGTACGTGCGTGCACATACACACGCCCTGTACACATACATACATACATGCTCTATGTACATACATACACACATGCTCTGTACACATACATCATACATACATACACACACACACATGCTCTGTACACACACACATGCCCTGTACACATACATACCACACATGCTCTGTACGTGCGCACACACACACACACACACACACACACACACACGTGCCCTGTACACATACATACATACACACACACACACACACACATGTTCTATGTACATATATACGCACATGCTCTGTACACATACATACACATCATACATACATACACACATGCTCTGTACACACACACATGCCCTGTACACATACATACATACATACATACATACATACATACACACACACATGCTCTATGTACATACATACACACACACATGCTCTGTACACATACATACACATCATACATACATACATGCTCTGCACACATACATACACACATGCTCTGCACACATACATACACACATGCCCTGTACACACACACACACACACACACACACACACACACACACACACGCTCTCTATCACATACATACACACATACATATACACACTGCATCCACACACAAACACAGCACCTCTCTCTCCTATAGCAGCAGTCAGCAGCATTTTCTGTCATCCACCTCTATCCTTTTCTCTCCAGCGTCTTCAGTCAGTCTCCCGGAGGAAGGGGGGCGGAGACTGACATTCCTCTTCACACTGAGTGTATCAGCGTGTAATCAGCTCCGGGGAAGCAGAGAGCTCACACAGGAGGGAGGGGAGAACAGGCTGTAAACAGCCCAAAACGAAGTATCCCAGTGTACTGTGCGCCTGCCGGAATGTAACAACTTCAGTGCCGCGGCAATGAACGTCATAGAGGGGAGGGGGAATTCATGTATTTTATATTATAGAGTTTATTGAAATATTTGTTGCCATATATATTAATGTTTTTGCCTACAGTTTTAAACAAGGTTTGCAATGGTTTATTTTGATATTCAGAGGTCAGGTCCACTTTAAAAAGAAATAAATATGGCAGCCTCCATATATCTCTCGCCTTGGGTTCCTTTTAAAGTTCACTTCACTCTGTGTCCATTGATCTGCATGTTGATAGACAAAGAAGCAGTCTCAAAATTGATTGGTTGAGGCCTGCAGTGATTTTCTATGAGCCAGTTTACCTAGAGCGGTTATGCATTTTTTTCAGACAATGGATAGCATTGCCATCAATTCAATGAATGCCACACCTGTGCTCTGGCATTGCTCTGGATCCTGGAATGGACCTTGCCAGTGGTATAGAGCAGCCATTGATACAATTATGGTACCTCTCTGGCATTAGGTGAACCAAGCCCAAATCCAACCTGATGAAAGTTTGTGTGAACGGAAAGTGACCATAATAAATTATTGGAAGGGGTGGTCATATCCAAAAAGGAGTCCAAAGACTTTCTAGTGGAAAACAGGAAAAAAAAACACACAAAAGACAGTAGGAGCCCCTTGTGGTGTATTATGTCAGGAATAAGTCTTGAGGTAAAATAGAATAGCGAGAAGATACTCACAAGTGTGGGTTGCAAAACCAACAACCACTGTATAATGTAACTAGGTTAGTACAGCACTCCATACCGGCCAGAAAAAGTCCAAAAACTGACACCGCACAGTTCCTTGGCATAAGCCGATCAAAAAGAGTCCACTTTAAAGTCCACAAACTCAGGCCTCCATACCAACAGTAAGTATCACGCTCACCAAATTTGATGGCTGATTAATTATGATCAGCATAAACAGCGTATGGTAGATGGCATCTCACACTCCTTTAGCCTTCTTCCTGTACTAGCCTCAAAACAGAGAAGGATACATAGCGCAATACTGTTTTTACGGCAGGTGAATGCACACCTCCACCAATGTAACTGGTCACCCGTGTATTAACTAGATTAAACACCACACTCCCAGTGTGCACGATCGTTTTGGCTGCGGGCTTACCAGATATAATTGATGACCATATGATAGACCAGCTTTCAGCGCATAAACAATCAGTTCTCCTCCTTTCTCCAGCAGAGTCTTCTCCCATAATAGACTCAAACAAAACTTCTATAGTGTAGTACCGTTTATTAAAAATAATAAATTCAAGTAGTGCACTCACATTTCAAAATAAAATCATGCGCATGTAATGAAACTCATCTGGACGTCCTCTCTGCTGCCAGTCTCGCGTCTCCACTCAGCGCTACGAGGCCACGCCCTACTGTTTTCGTCATATGACTCATCAGGAAAAAAAACAATTATTCCACTTCAAAAGAATGAAGACAAATAACCACCCCCCACAGAAATGGGGGGGGGGCTATGTAAGCTATAACTGAGAGGGAGGAGGCGCCAACAAAAATCAAATTAACCATGGGTATAATAGGTAAAAGATAAGATAACAGACTTAACTCTAAACGAAGGGGGAACGCCAATAAGGATTATTAGTCAGACACTTTGGATGCGTTTCGTGGAACACAGTCCGGTTCCTCAGATCAAACGGCAAAACAGTGTCTGATTTGCAGTGGAAGTAAGTTTGGAGCGCTTATTTGCTCTGTCATAATTAATTATTATTCACTCTGAACGATTATTGTAGTATTGTACATATGGACTTGTGTGTTCTCAGTTTGGTGTCTTATTTAAAGAGAACCAGAGATCAAAATAAATAAAGATTTGATACTTACCCGGGGCTTCCTCCAGCCCGATAAGCTTGTCTGAGTCCCACGCCGTCCTCTCGCGGTCTCCCATTCAGCTGCAGCTGGAGGTTCAAGCATGTGCAGAAGACCCAGACTGGACGCGAATGAGCTGTTCCCGGGGTTGATTGCACCTGAACGGCAGACCGCAGGAGGACGGAGTCGGACTCAGACGAGCTTATGAGGCTGGAGGAAGCCCAGGGTATGTATCAAATCTTTAGTTATTTTGATCTCTGGTACACTTTTTTTGCAGCAAATTATAGTTTAATGTGACGTTCAGATGAACCCCTCTTTAATGGAGGTCTCCGTTCTGTTCCCTGGAGATCTTTTTTTTCTTTTTCTTCCCACCACTGTACAGTGACAAAGCAGTGGGGACAGTTTTGCTTGGAATTTGGTGTTTGCTGTTAAGTGAATTGGGAAACTACATCCTGATACATCACAGTATTATTCGCACAGCTGTAACCTCCTTTATGAAGCACAGCTTGTATTTTAGGGGGGAAACAAGTCATGAATGGGCTGATTATCAGGCAACCAATAACATTTGTTTACATTCAGAGGATGAACTGCCAGAAACGTAGCTAGTATATTTCCTCCTCAGGTTTTTTTTTTCATTGGAGATGTAACTAAATTTACTTCCCTGTGTGCGAGGGATGCACTGACGATTGGCAGGAAACCGATGGCTGAATAATGAACACACGCAGCCTTGATGACTTAGAAATGATATCAGAATATCTAAGAAAAGGCGAGATGAGAAGATGAAAATCTGTAGGCTTTTCCTTTAAAGCTCTGGTCTGGCATGATTTATTGATAATATGGAAAAATATGATCACTTCTTCTCAAGGTTACAGCTAAAGCTCCCTTTGCAGGCTGAGATTGCTGGCGTTTAATGATACTGAAACATATTTTCACCAGCATAGGGATCGTGTAGTTTATCTTGCATTTAATCTGGAAAGGTCTTGTAGCACATTACTGTGGCTCACAGCACTGGAATTATTGGTTATCATTTGCGAGCCATGAGGGTGTCATGTATAATAACTGGAAGAGATTGTTTAGATATACCTGAGCAACTAATCATATTCCGCCTGTCGTATCGCTGCTATATGCTTGTGAGGTGAATCCCTACTGGCCGCTCGTGCCTTGCGGAGGGAGGAACTTGTGTGGAAGAGTGTAATGCGAGTCTGGCTTCTGTCAGGTGCAGATGATGACTGTATAGATTTATGAATGTGAACATTTTTCTTTGATTTGTGTCCTGTGTGGCATCACATAAATCTAAGGGTTGGGATACGGGCTGAGATATTGCAGGATATATGTGCACCAAGGTTAGCATCCGTTTATTTGTCGCTTCAATCACGCACACGTCATAGGGCTACAATCCATTCATCCTCATTTGAATGACATGACATTTACCAGCATCGAGGCCTATGATGTCGGGAGGTGGCACGTGTACGGTGCAGGGACTGTTCCCTTTTAAAATGGAAGAGATAAATCACAGAAACTTGAGGAACTCTACACAGTGGTGTGGTGGTAGGGAATGCAGAGGTAGTGACTGCATGAGGGCCACTTCACCACCTATAGGTGATCAATACCAGCACCAAAAGTGGTACAGTAGTATTACTGGTAATGATCACCTCTGTAGGTGCTTTGAATAGTGGGAATAATTAGCATGCCTGTCCCCTCCTCTGCTTAAATCTCTGTGATGATGTGTTTGTACTTGGCTGGTTGCAAAGGATGCTTGAAGGGACAACATGTAAAATTTGCGCTGGGGCCCACAGCTCCATAGCTACACCAATGACTCTACATGTTAATAGTTCTGACCTTTGTCAAGCCATTTTCTAACATACGGGACACATCTTTGGAAGTACCGGTTTTTGAAAGGGCATCTTTTACTGGTAGGTGTCCATACCTCAGAAATTACGGTTTATTTTACAAGATTATCAAAACAAATAAAGCTGGCTTCAGTTCCCTGTTAGGTAGCATCCACACAGAGGGCATTTTGGGCAAACAACTGAGGTGTGACCAATTATGGTCTTAACTTTCAGAAGTCCTGAAGGAGATGGCAGAAGCAGAATTATTTCTATTTGTTACAGCTGACACTGTGTAATGCCTTTCTTTGGTGTAAGGGTTCAAGGTCATCTAAACATCTGTAGAGAAAAAAATCAATGCCCTCAAAGATAGCTATACAGATTGCAATGATTCCAGCAAACATTTTTCCTCTGTAAAGCTTCATATACTAGCTCAACCCGCCATCGCCCGAAATGAACGAGGAGAGACCGGTCAGTCGAAAATTGTTAAAAAAAAAATACTTAAAGGGATACTGTAGGGGGTCGGGGAAAAATGAGTTGAACTTACCCGGGGATTCTAACAGTCCCCCGCAGACATCCAGTGCCCACGCAGCCACTCACTGATGCTCCAGCCCCGCCTCCAGTTCAGTTCTGGAATTTCAGACTTTAAATTCTGAAAACCACTGCGCCTGCGTTGCCATGTCCTCAATCCCGCTGATGTCACCAGGAGCGTACTGCGCAGACACAGACCATACTGGGCCTGCACAGTATGCTCCTGGTGACATCAGCGGGATCGAGGACATGGCAACGCAGGCGCAGTGGTTTTCAGACTTTAAAGTCTGAAATTCCAGAAGTGAACCGGAGGCGGGACCGGAGCATCGGTGAGTGGCTGCGCGGGCACAGGATGTCTGCGGGGGACCATTAGAAGCTCCGGGTAAGTTCAACTCATTTTACCCCGACCCCCCTACAGTGTCCCTTTAAGCAAACGGAAATCATTTTTTTTTGGTTTGGGAAAGTGGAGATATATGTTAAAGTGGATGGCAAGATGTTTTTATTCCCTGGTTATGACCACAGGGTTGCCCTTTCTATTCAGTAATTAAGTCCCCCTAAAAAAAACTCTTAATCACACACTCTAGTGGGAAGAGCCAATGTGGACATCCTGCAGCTTCATCCAGCCTGGTCCACATCATTGCAGCTACCCATCCTCCATTGGTGCCTTCTAGATTCAAGATTCTAGGGGTGAGTGGCTCATGTGTCTGTTATGGCTTTGTACTGAGATATACATTTGTAGTCATTTGATGGGTTTGTCTTGCCCCTCCCAGATTGTCAGCATCTTATCGTTTTGGACCTGTAATTCAAGCATTTCAATATAACTGTCTAAAGGTGCCCACTAATGATACAATTTTGGTTGTACAATGTTACCAAATCCATGTAGTAAAAGGGCAAGCTGGGTGAATATGCTTTCAATGTATACTTTATATAATCCCTTATATTACCTAAAAGTGGTAATGTTGTACAATCAAGATTGTTTCATAACTGGGCAATGTAATTCCCAGGGAAACTATGAGGAGATCTGACAACCGTTTAAAGGGAACCTTAACTGAGAGGGATATGTAAGTTTCCTTTTAAACAATACCAGTTGCCTGGCAGCCCTGCTGATCTCTTTAGCTGCAGTAGTGGCTGAAACACACACCTAAAACAAGCATGCAGCTAATCCAGTCTGACTTCAGTCAGAGCACCTGATCCGCATGCTTGTTCAAGGGCTGTGGCTAAATGTATTAGAGACACATGATCAGCAGGAGAGTCAGGCAACTGGTATTATTTTAAAAGGAAAAATCCATATCCTTCTCAGTTTAGGTTCCATTTAAGAAGTATTCGACAGATCTGCACCTGATCATCAATGGAGAGCAAATAAAAATATATAAATCACACTCCATATAATACCTACAACAATGCTACGCAAGACAATGTAACGTCAAGACATTATTTTACTATCTTGTTGCCTAACCATGGATGGATACATGAGGTGACATATGACATGATGAGATACACGTGTATGTACGGTACCAAGCACACAAATAAACTATGCTGTGTTCCTTTTTTTCTTTCTCTGCCTGAAAGAGTTAAAAATCAGGTATAACAGTTTCTGTCTAGGTTGGAACCTGATCGGACCATAGCATAACTAACCCTCACTGATAAGGAACTACAAACAATAAAACCCTTTTCTAGCAGAAAATGGCTTTAGAGAGCAGGAAAGAGATAAAAGCGGTCAATAGTTCATATATTTTAGCTCTGGTATACTTCAATGAGTGTATCATTGAGCAAAGACATTGAAACAGTGAAAACTCAAAAAATAATAATAATAATAATTGGTATATAAAATAAAACTGGGATATCTAAAAAAAAAAGTCATTTTTAGGTACAGGAGGATAGATACAATTGCTTATCTCATTAGTATATTTTCACCTTGTGTTTCCTTTAAAGACAAAATAACATCTATACGCTGAGAAGAAAAAATAAGGCTTTGAAAAAGTGTTTCGAATTAATTTCCTCTTTAAATCAGGCCTGTGGTAAGCTGTGTATATTTTCTGCTGATTCTAACCACAAAACTTGATAGCAATTTCCTCTTTTTCAAGTTCTGCAAAATGGTAAATAAAAGCGGATGAATTTCTGAAATCTCTATGGTTAATCATGCATGTCTGGTATGCATCTGAGCGGGGAAGAAAGGATGCTTTTTATGTTAATCATTATTAAAAGAGAGAGGAAGAATCTGTTTTTCCAAAATGCATATCTCTGCTGGCAATCTCGGTCCATTCCTAACCGTATGAGATATGTTTGGGCTCACAGAGTTTTTCATCCATGAAGTGGATGGCCTGGCATTACTCTGTCCAGTATTGTCTGTATGGGATGCCACTGATTGAAGTGCTCACCATGAGGAAAGGAAAGAACTTTTTATTGGAACATTTGCTGAATGAAACATTTTACCAGTCATGCCTGACTTTTACTGCAGCGTTTGTTACTCAGCAGTTGATTTAGGGACAGGCAGACCTTGTGGTCACCTATCGGATACATCTGTCCTAAACCTGTCACAAGTTTAATGCTGTAGCGATTGCTGTAGAGAACTAGACCCTTCAGCAGTATCCTACATTACAGCCTAAACATTACAGAAGAAAACAAATGTAACCCAGCTTTCCTCCATTATACCTCCACCATACAGCAGTGTTCCCGCTCTGCTGACTGTATCCTCGGCAGCTCAAGACTGGGGACCTTTTTGTTTCGGGTACCACTTGCTCCAGTCTTAGTTGCAATAGACAAAAGCAATGTACTCTCACTACATTTTCATCACCTGTAGCTGACCCTTGTGTTTATGAACAATTAGTGTGAGCACCGGTGTCCCCTGAAGGTGGTAACTTTCCTTCCACTGATCCACAAAGCTAGTTCCTACTCGGTCACTTACTGTTGTAAATGAAACCATCAACTGCTCATCCCCATGTCCCTCTCCATAGGAGGGAAAGGTCTGCCTGGTGGAGAGCCTAGCAGCTCTGTATGTTAATAGGGCGGGAGTCAACTAAAGTGATAAAAGTAGAATATTTCTTGCAGCATTTATCCCCTGTGGGTTTAAGCATCCGTACATTATGTCCAATGCTGACCACAGTATAGCACACTTTATTAGATCGCTTGATTGAGCCAACAGTGTAGGTCACTGGGAACTGGCACCCCAGGTGGGATGGATAAAGGACGCAGGAGGGAGCGTGCTTACAGATAGGTGAGTGTGCTTCGATGCCAACACTCTACCAGGGCCCTGAGAGCACTATTCTAGACAGGAGGGGGGGGGGCTTTGAAGGGGTCTCTTGATCGGCTGTCGTTCTACCACTTCGCTCGTAACCCCCCCACACCCCCTTCGAGTAAGATCATTCCATCCGGAGCAATCGATAATTTCAATTAACTTTGGTCAAAAATTGTTTGAATTTATGATTGGGCAGCCATGATGGGCATTGATCTCCAGCAGATTCAATCACAGGGAATATCGATATGTGTATGGGCACCTTTATTGATATACTCTAGCTACATCTGCTTTTTGCTTATTTATGCATAACCGCTTGATCTAATTTATCCTTTTCAGCTGAAAGAGAGTTGTTGAAGGTCTAGGGCAAGGGAAGCAGATGAAAATTACTAGGATAGCCTCCATATCCCTTTCACTACAGAGTAACTTTAACAGTAACATTTAAAATAATGCTGTCACCACAAGAATTCTATTCTCCCACTGACCCTCATCTGTTCTTTTGCCATTACTCTTGGCACCAAAACATACCTCCATAGCCAAACCTAGTGGTGCCCATGCTGTCATGGTAACTGCTGGAACCCTGGGATTTACAGTTCCATTCAGTTGTCAGTTAGTGATTTGTTTGCTCCTGTTCGTAGTTTGTTCAGCTTATGTCTTCGGATCACTTTCTGTTATGAATTGCTAAAGTCAAGGAGCAGCACACAAATCTGCATTGTTTATTATTCTGTTTGTGTTTTGATTGCACAGATTTTAAATTTAGCTCCGTCTAGGCAGTTACTTTAATGGATTACGACAAATGTGTGCCTATAACCCCCAATGTATTTATTGAAAGGGAAAAATACTTCATATTCTCTCAAAGGAAAAAACAATCCTGTGTGACAGACTTCTCTGGGAATGTATGCTGCACACCTTGATGTATGGAAGGCAGCCGCGATAGATCTGCACAAAGAAAGCAATTGTTTGTTCCCTAAGGAGTGAATTTAATCCGTCTCTAGCAAGCAAAAAAAATGAACTTAGCGTTTATTAAATTACCATTTTTCAAGATGGAGGAAATTGAAGAAAATGATACCAACTTTAATATGTTAATTCCAGTTTACTCCTGGGCCTGCACCAACTCCACAGCTTTCACATAGAGAGCGTTATGAGAGACGTGTGATTTATAGCAAGGGGAAACAGTGACACCTCTGGGGAAAGGCAGGTAATTCTTTCTTTTCCTGATAACACTCTGTAAATCTACTGATACTGTAACCATGGTGACTGCACGCTTTGTGCAGGGCTCACTAATGTTCTGCATGAAGAGAGTTAACGTATTTGTTGTGAGACCCAGGGGGATTTTGCCATGAGGTAAATTGCAGAGTCTCCTTAACATTACCAGTAAAAATAATCAGAAACTGAAGAGTCCTGTCATACGATACAGAAAAAGACCATTATTTGAAATGGGTGACATCACTCAGACGTGTGAAGTGTGACATTTCTGTGAACAGCAATTAGTTTAAAAAATATTTAACATATGAATATCCTTGAAGTCCGGTCAGGTGAAAAGATGAACAAAAAAAGACCAAAGTAAGAGAACTGCTAACATGTCCATCGCAGTCTACAGCCTGAGCTTATACTGAACAATTCCATAGTAAGTTACATGCTTAGTCTGACTGAAAAAAATACATTTGTCCATTGAATTCGACAGAAACAAACAAACCTGAACTTTCAGAAATCCCAGTGGATCCAGAGGAAGACCAATAAACCCTTCTTAAAAAGTATTAGCTTCAAGAGGGGAAAAAAAAACATACTTCTTACCAAATGGCCAATATACAGTATTCATTATTGGGAGTGTAAGTAGTGCTCAGTATATAAAGTTATCTGTTGTATCTACTAGAATTGATTCTGATGGAAAAACATTTCATATTTTCACAGCCCTCCCTGCAGAATAGACACTTTTCTCTCCAATCTCAATGGGTGCCCTTGAGGGCCCTTTCACACTGGGGCGGTGCCGCATTTTACCGCATTCCTACCGCAGGGCAATGTAAGTCTATGGTTTAAATAACATTGCCTGCTGTGCGCTGTGCTGGAAGTCCCCTAACGCAAGTGCATACCTATGTTACCATCCGGCTTCTGCAACGACCTGCGGCGGACTGGAAGTCATGTAAAAGAAGGTGGATCAGCGCATCACCAGGCCGCCTCAGATTGGAGGCCAAAACAGAAGCTGTGCATATACAGTACATTAACATTCAATGCAAAACTATTAAATATTATATTAGATGGGAGCAGCTAGCCGAAACTATACTCCAGTGGTAGTCAGGTGCATCTCATTTGAATGCAGGTTGGGTTCTTTGCCTGCTAGTAGTCCTTGCACACTTCATGCTGGTAGTCATATGGATGCATTCTGCCCTAAGTAACGCTGTTCGCTGGAAGTCATGTAAGTCTATGGCGACGCAGGGTTTTTAAAAAACATACACGTTGGCGTTGCGGTGCGCAAGTGCGGAAACATATTTTTACAATACACGTCCGTATTTCTGAAACTGAAAGTGAGTGAAAGCGAGCATCACTTACTTTTTGGCTGTCAGCCAGAAGGGGATTAGCGCGTACTAACCCGGTAGCCCCCGAAGGCCTGATTTTGCCGGTGCGGCTTCGAGCACCACTGTCACCAGTCCGCAGTCTGAAACCGGCTTGAATGTTTTGTTGTGGCCTTCACAGACTTTTCTTTCTGGACTATTTATATATATTTATACTTAAAGATAATATCGCCTCTTCTCATCATTTTGCCTTACTTCATAGCTGAAGTCCTCCATGCCCTTATTGACTTAGTGACCTTCCGGCCACCCTTGCCTTTTCATAGCAGGTACCAAACACTTTGCTGTTACAAATGCTCTGTAAAGGCTCAAATTATGTGTTTTCTGAGAATCCCCATGAGTAGATGGACTAGTCCAAACCTTGTCAAATGTGCCACATTTATGCTGCATATTGTAAGGCAGGGAACGCACTAGCTGCACTTGTGCATGTTTTGCCATGGACAGCAAAATACCCTATTAAAGGCAATAGCCTCGCTTGGGAAATGCTCGTCATGACAGTTCATTTGCATTTTGCATACGCAGTTTTCACATGCATGCATTCGCAATTACTGTAGATGCCACTGCAAGCAAAAAATCTCAGAACGATCGCAACTAAACCTTCACAGAAAATGTGATCACAAAAGGCAATGAAGACCCGGAAATCACAGGGAAAATGGTCCTGCAAGTGTGTTCCCTCCCTAAGCAACAGCAACCTAGGAGAACAGTAATTTATAGTATATTTTACTCTGGGAGAAATGTACTTATTATAAGTATGTGTATACATGTACTTTAAATTCCACAATTGTTCATGATCGTGGTCCATACTATTTCTGTGAATGATGATACATAGATCTCCCTCTTCACCATCTCTTGAACATTGACCCACACAGCATTTGACTCTCAGATATTAGCAGTGCAATGTTATCAATACAGTGAAAATGTAGAGAGACTTGCCATACCAGTGATTTACTCTATAACATGTTATTGCTAGGAGTTTCCTATGTCTGCACCTTTATTATTATGTTGCCATGCAGTCTCTGCTATGTGCTGATCATGTACAGAAGCCACTTGACCCTTCCCATACAGGAGGAGGTTAGGGCTACGTGCTCTCACTTCATGCAGCTCGGTGCAGCACCTGCATTTTTCAATTTGATGCTCCCAGCTCTCATCTCATCTCTGGCTCTATCTCACAGGGCCCTGGAGTCAAGTGAGCACCATATACAGTGTTTATCAGGCCAGATCAGTCTGCCTTATACCTTGTGAAGATTTGTATCAAGATGAGAAGTCCTGGTCAGTTGCTGAAATGAGATACTTATAAGATAAATGATATATTTATAAGGAAACCACAGTGGAATGACAACAGTGAAAACTCTCGTGTGTGAAATGTACTGTAAGAATTAAAGGCCTATTTATAATGGAACAATCAATTCAGCTTTATAAATTTGCCTCTCTTTGCTGTACATTGCAGATTTTTATCCACGGTAAAGTTAATTTGCTATATTCCAGAGCACCAAGGACAACATATAGGGTGGCACCTTAGACTACTGCAATGGTTTAAGCAGCATTACGTCAGTGAGCACAGTTCACCACTTAAAGCCTCATACACATGTACTGTATGAGGACTGCCACCCTCAAGGACTGAGACTATATGTCTAGGCTACAGGTTAGCAACATGCCTATTACTATGATGGGTGGAGGAGGGATATACATTTTGTACGAAAAACTGTCTTCTTGTGGGCGGAGCGAGTAGAAAAACAATGGGCTCTGGATCGGATGGGCATCAGGCTACGCTAGAGTTCTAGTGTGCTGGATCTTTAGCTGATGTTGTGAACTTTTGTATGCGCTACATTCTTCACAGATGCAGACCTTAATGTTCGCCCCGCCGCCCAAATATGATCCTGCATGTGTACAGTCAATGTCCAATAGGGTATAAAAATACAAGAAGGACAGTGGTGGTAAGTCTGCCCACTGCCTTGCATATTAGAGCGCTTAGAGAAAATTTTAGGGAAAAAATAATGGATAAAATGTTACACTTTTGCACCCTATTGTATAAAATCTGTTTAGTTAACACACTTGGTGAAAATGGCACAGACTTCTGATTGTATTTACTGCTACAGATCACATTTCTGAATGGGCTCATAACTTGGGCCACCTGGAACTTTGCACCTAAGCACATGTATGTTAATATTTTGTCCCCCTGATGAAGCACCATTTTTAGGGTTGAAACATGTTAATAGTGGGTTGTTTACTGTGTGTTGTGCTACCCAGTAGTCTAAAGTGGGGTATAGATGGCTAGTTCAATTTAGGAATATACAGTTTATGTTCTGAGTGTCAAAATATGTGACGAGCAATAATCATCTCCATATTAGATTGTAATCCCCCCACCCCTACACCACCACTTTTTTTTTTAGTTTGTGTACTTAGGTAGTGAGTTTCTGTTTTTCTAAAGGTGCCCAAGTAACAATTTAATCTTAGTTGTACAATCATGCTGTTCCTATGAAATGAGGGAATATGTGAAGTATCTAGTCAAAGTATATTCACTTAATTTACCTACTTTATTTAATTCACGTATTCACTTAATTTATCTACTACACAGATCTAGTAAGATTGAATAATCAAAATTGTATCTTTGATGGCCACCTACTGTCTAGTCACTGATCTCAGCTGTTGCTTATGTCTGTATGGTTGTATGTATAGAACATTTTTAGATCACTTCTAATAAAAGTTTAGTTTCTATTGCTTGTTTATGGGGAACTCACCCATAGCTCTTTTTTTGCAAAAGTGTCCTTGATTTGACATACTCTTAAAAGTCGGATATAAAGCATTAATTAACTTTCTTGTTATCACATCATTTTAAGGTGTTGGCGAATTCACTCCAGAGTGTTAATAAATACTCCTGTCATTTCACAAAGTTTTTTTTTCTTTCCTGATCCTTGCGGATTCCTTACATATGGTGATGACTGCTTTGCAGAAATGTATGGGGTGAGTAAGGTTAAGATCATTGAGTCAAGGTCAACTGCATAGAAGAGGAGGATACCCCCTGGCCATCAGCTTGATTGTACAGGCTGTCTCCTGTCACCTGAGTTTCATCTTGAAATTGTTGAATAGCAGTGAAAGATCGTGTGAGAGCACAGGCAGAGAATAGAGACAATTTGCTTTAATTTATGTTTGCCTTGAGGCATTTCATATATTGCACATTTTATTATTTCTCCTTAGCATTTTTCAGTTAATGAGCTAGAAGAGAAAAAAAAAATCAAAAATATGTGAAGTATGACTGTGGAAAACATTTAGTCAGTCTTGGAATGATATGAATGTTTTTCCAGGGAGCTTAAGTAAACATGCACTGAATGGCTTGGAGGGCAGGGTTAACTTTTTTGGACTGCAGACAGAATTCAGACAAGTACTTAAAAGTTAACGCAAGGTTATTAATCCGTTTTGCAGCTGGAGGGGATGACAACATATTGCTTAGTAACCTGTTTGCTGGTGTTTGTGTTCCATTTCTTTGCACTGTTGGGCTTTGTTGCCCTTAGCAGAAGTGTTTAGTATCAAGGCTAAAGGAGTCATATCTGCGGGATAAATTATTAGGTATGTGTAATAACTTGTGAGGCCCAGACAGAAAAGACATTGAAAGAATTTGTATCTGATCAGTTGCAGTGTTATTGCCAAATTGCATGAATCAGAAGGTTTTCAGAAGCAAAGCTTCACAGTTAATGGTTCTGAGAAATCTACAAGTTGATACTACCCACCCATCATGAGATGGAATGCAAAGCAGGGCCAGGTCTGTTGTGGACCAGTACCATGTGCGTGCGTGTGTGTGTGTGTGTGTGTGTGTGTGTACAGGACCAGGCCAAGGCAGAGACGAGAAAGGCTCCAGTCTTAGGGCGCAGTGTAGGAGGGGGTGCACAACTCACTCAGTTATCATTCCCCTATTGTGTTTGTAGCAGAGAAAAATAAGAAAAGGGGATACATGGCAGTGACTGCTAGCCAGATAACTAGAGATTAAGGTGTTGGGGGCCCTGAGGCTTCTGTTAGTCTAACAGCAATCAGTGTGTGACGACTGGGGTGGGAGGGATGAAGGGGCGCACTTTGGTGTCTCAGCCTTGGGTGCTGGAGGACCTTGTCCCGGCTCTGTGTGTGTAAGCATAGAGGGTGGGGACAGGTTTAGGGGTTTTATTCTGTCTGGCACTTATAATTGTGCCCAAAAGAGGGCAAGGCAACAAAAATCAGATTACAGTTTATAATTGTCATTCAATATATCATCTTATAATACAGTTGAAAAAGGCATGGACAGGAATGATGGGACACTTAATATAATTCATGTAGCTCTCAATGAGACTTCTGTACCTGTCGGCAGGTAGTATGGTTCTTCCTGAGAAATCTGCTCTAGCTGTATCAGGCTTGGAGAGTGCCTTCTCTAGCCACTTTACCCCAAAGGGGTTTTTACCTTAACGGACAAGAGCGATTTTCAAATTCAGTGCTCATCCCTTTCATTTGCCAATAGCTTAACACTACTAATCACAATGAAATGATCTATATCTTGGTTTTTTTCACCACCAATTAGGCTTTTTTGGGGTTGATATTTGTTTTCAGTAATTACTTTATTCTCTGTGCATTTTAAAGGGAAAAACAAGCAAAAAATGAGAAAATACACTATTTCTCCAATTTCATTCCCTATACTTTTAATATAAACACTGCTACTGTGCATAAAACCCACACATTTTATCTGCCTATTGGTCCTGGTTATCACAAGATTTTATTTATGTCCCTAGTACAAACTATGGTGATAATATATTATTTGGAAATAAAGGTGTATTTTTTGCATGGTGGTTTTTTTCAGTATTTGCACGTGCACGGGAATGCATGTGCATGCGCGGAAGTTCGCACGGGAGTGCGCACGCGCGGGGACATGCACACGCACAGTAGCAGCAGCACTGTTTGACTTATAAAACATCCTGGAGCCATAAAGAGGCTCTAGCAGGACGTTTTTAGAAGTCAGCTTGTCATTAAGTGGCTAGACTGCATGCTTCAGTTCTTTCTACTTTCTATAGATGTAATATGTTTTAAATTAGGGCTCATAGAAAGGCCACTTTAAAGGCCACATTAAACTACTGAGATATTTTGTTCATAGCCATACTTAAATGATTTAGCAGTTTGACCAGTGTCAGTGTCCTGTGCAAAGATCCATGATTTGTGACTTAGAGACTTTTCAGACACAGGGCAGTTTATTTATGTCTTGACTGTCCAGACTTGAGATTTGTTTACTGCATAGACTCAAGGTGCCCTATTCCAGAAGCCTCAAATCTGCTCCAAAACATTACTGATCATTCTCCATGTTTCATAGTAGATAAGGTGGTCTTTGACAGCTTTTTTTGTTTTTGTTTTTTGGTCTGTGGACACCACCCTGAGGTGACTTCAAGTCTTGTTTCATCTGTGCAAAGGACATCCTACCTTTTAGAAACAGGAAATGTGGGCACCCGTGATTAGTGGACGATTTGGGCATGAGTTGTCCACGTAGCTGTGGCTTCTCTAAACTCTTTGCAAATATCGTTAATACAGCGCCCAAAGCAGAAATTTGGACACCTGATAAATATTGTTTTCAACAGTTTTTTAAATAAGTTATGGTTTTGAAACTTGCAAAGTTATAGTTGTTGTTGTTTGCCTGTACAAATCTCACGTTATCAAATATGTTATCTTTGTACATTTGTAAGGGTGTTAGTGCAGGGATGGTGGTTAAGGTTAAGCACCACCAGGGGGGTCTTAGGGTTAGGCACCACCAAGGGGAGGTTTCTGGGTGAGAGTAGGGTTAGGTTAAGCTGTATTTTTGAATAATGAAATGGTTTTTAAAGTAAATATTATTTTGTTTTTCATTTCCCATCTGTGTTATACTTATTTATCATTTACATGGTTTCAGCTTTACTTTGTGCTCAGTTGAAAACGATCTTTATAGTTTATTACGATTTTGTAAATGTATTTTATAATATATTTGCTGAATAAGCATTAGCATCCTGTGTAATTTGAACAATGACTTTTTATTTAATCTCTTTTCAGGAGGCATAAACAATTTTTTCAATGAGCAGTAAGGCCCATACACACGTCGGATTTTTGCGAACGTTCCGTCGTTCGCACGTCAAATCTGGCGTGTGTACAGACTATCGTTCGGGTGATAAGACTGGTTTTCAGCGATCCGACCGGTCTTATCACCCGAACAATAGTCTGTACACACGCCGGATTTGACGTGCGAACGACGGAACGTTCAAACGACGGGTCGTTCGCAAAAATCTGATGTGTGTATGGGCCTGTATAGGCACCAACCAAGTTTTCCACATTTTTTTTGGGAAAACTGTGACTGAGCTGCAATGCAAAGTCCTGCTGCTCCTGGTGCTGATAGGAAGTGTAGATTGGACAGCTGAATTTTCGGGAGTTCCAGTGTAACGATCGGTGTAACACAGAGAGGGTCTGATTATTGGTGATCTGCAGTATCACCAAGAATACAGATATATACCTGATTATTGACGATCTGCAGTATCACCAATAATCAGATATGTTACTAACCTCTGGACACCTGAGAGATATGAGTGTTTGGTGCAACAGTAATACTTTGAGAACAATATCAGGAGGACAGGTACAAAGGCAGTAAGGAATACTGCTAGAGTATGAGTACCTTTCAGCAGCCTGAGAACCTCCCGCAGGGAGGAGTCAGACTGGGAGAGGAAGGACCAGAGCGTGAGTGACACCAATAGGAGGATGTCACTGACTGGTCTGTGAACTATCTCTTAACTGAGGAGATAGCTCTCAAGGTCGGACCAGCCAGGTCGGCAAAACACGGACATACAAAGTACAAAGACAGGAGGCTGATTCGGTAATCCTAAGGCAAGCAGGGTTTGGCAACAGAGTATCAGATATAGCGAAGTACCAAATCAGTGAACAGAAGAGTGGTCAGGAAAGCAGAAGGTCATAACAGATAATAAACAATGCCTAGTCTTGGGTGTGAGCTCCGTGATCATCAACACCCTGGAACTAGTCTGAAGTATAACAGAATGATAACACAGATTCCTAATCTTTGGTTGTGAGGTCCTTGATCATCAACACCCTGGGACTAGTCTGAAGTATAACAGAATCATAACACAGATTCCTAATCTTTGGGTGTGAGGTCCTTGATCATCAACACCCTGTGACTAGTCTGAAGTATAACAGAATGATAACACAGATTCTGACAATAAGGACTGAGTGCTTCCACGTAGTGATCGCAACGGCAGACAACCAGAGACTGACCAGCACCCAGTATATATAGCCCAGCGCTCTCCAGCGCCTCCCCTAAGTGCTGGACCAATGGGAACTGGTACAATCGTCAGCTGACCGGCTTGGTCAGCTGACTCCCTTCTGGCCGTCATAAAAGTTCTGCCTCTCAACGCGCGCGCACGTCCTTCTGAACCTGTGTGGACTATCAGTCCCAGCCACACCAGACATGTCTTGCGCACCACTCGCCGCGCTGGACGCGGAAACCGCCGCACCGCTATCAAGGCATGCAGCGGTTTCTCCGCGTTCGGCCATACTAGCAGATGTAGGCCCACGCGTGCAGACCGCCACGTTGGACGCGGAAACAGCCGCCTTACTCTGAGCGCACGCGGCGGCTTTTCCGCGTTTTCTCACATCCAGCAAGGGTTAAGTTGGTAGATGCTATTGCATCCTGCAGAAAAACTTGCTAAAATTGTCTGTTCTATCACCAAGGTCAACATTGTTAAAGCATACCTGAACTGAGAATTACAGCATATATTTATATTTTTCTGCGGTTTGCCCTGGTTTCTAATAGCTAGTGGTACTGCCATGTTCTCCCTCCTCTTCTATCTGTCCATTATTTATCCAGGGGAAGGTGTGAAGATGGCATCTGTGGCTTCTCTAAACTCTTCGAAGCATAGTGTCTTGTCTCTCCTCCCACCTTGCTGATGATAGCTTTAGTTTGCTCTCTGCTAATACGTGCAATAAAATTACATCAGACCTTATCTGCCTGAAATTACTGCAGTCGGACAGGCCTTGAAAGTAGGGTAATAAAAAAATAATTTTTTTTTATGTAAAAAGAAGAGGTAAAATTGAAGGGTTTTTTTTAAGAATGAGCCACATTGTTGGCATGCATTTTAATGTGCTATTGATATGTCCTGGGTGCTAAAAATGGTGCCTGGTTCACCTTAAAGGAACACATACCTCGTCATATTGTGCCTTACCTTTTTGTGGGCTCTCAGTATTCATAATCTCTGTTTTCAGGATCTGACTGGGCGGCAGTCAAATAGGTTTGCCCCAGATGAGGGGTTTTTCATCAACTGCTCATTCCCTTCTATTCGCTGCCCGTTCCTTCCAAGCCCTTGCCTTCTTCTCTGCTGTGTTCATATTCCAGTGCTCAATGCAGAGAATGAGCTAGGACGATGTCAAACTAGTGCTGTGCATGAAGTTAAGTCACTGTTTATGAACATACAAATCATTGTATGCCAAGGTTGGCACTATATTTAAGGGAGGACAGTCCTTGTATAGGGCAAAAAGATGAGAACAGGACACAGCAGAGAGGTGAAAACACCAGGTACACACTTGGGAGTGTGGGTGTGTTGATATATGTTTATTTACAGTAATGATGTGCAGAACAGTTCTAGCTTGCTTTAAAGTGGCACTTATTATAAAGAATACCAATACTATAAAACTACATGGCTATATTATTTAACTATAAATACCTTTAGGCTCTGCCACGATGCCACGTGAGCATAACTTAAAATAACAATGATCATTTCACAGAATAGAATAACAACGATCATTCCATAGAATGATACAAATAATAAAAGCAAATGAAAAGTACAAGGACTTCTGCACTTTTCACTGTCTCCACAAGAACATACAAGGCTAAATCATAATATTCATTGTGTGCTGCAGCATATCCTTCCAACCTGGTCCACTCTTTACCTCAGATAATTCTGTTCTACTCGCCTGATGGTCGTCTCCTCAGCCCCACCTGACATCTTGTATCCTTGGTGACCACCTAAAAGCATTGACAGGATAACAAAAGATAGTTGTTAAACTCTAATTGTAGCAAACCTATGCCAGAAATACATACTAGCTAAAGATACACAACTGGAAAACTTATTTGTGAGCTTTTTATGACAGTTCCACCCTTATCCTTTAAGTAACCACATTTTTGTCAATATATTACAACTGTGCTGTGAATAGGTATGACTTGCAGGCTGCAGACAAATGTCATATTAACAAAATATGAGATTTACAAGTTTTTTGCTATATTATTTTGAGCTACAGTATCTCAGCAGCTGTATGACTGAAGGTCAGCAGTGTTATCTGAATGTCGCGATTAGAGTAATAACAGTCCCACTATGAAGCGTTGCACTCACAATCTCCACAATGGGATTTCACCAACATGTTTAGTTATTCTTAATATCACATACAGGTTGCTCAGCTAGAAAGAGCATTAAACATGATGAGCCAGCAGCAGTCAGCCGCTACAGCATAATCATGGCTAAGGCTATTTCCTCTGCTGAGTCTGTCTCCTCCTAGGGAATTCTGCTGAGTGACTGCTGATATGGGCCAGTGTCCAATAAACAGTGACATATGTGCTATGTATGCATAAACATGAAGGGAAACCACACCAGTCTCCTGGTGTCAGATGTCATCTGTATAAACAACAGACACCTGAGCTGAGGGTCAGGAGATGCTTGCCTGCTTGTTCACACTGCCAGATCTCTCCTGTAAAATAGCTCTAACTAGAGGGCACATGAATATTGAATCATTACCTGGAAGAATTTGACGTTTAAAAGTGTTGCTAAGACCATATACACAGTGGTGTAGTGGTTGCAAGGGCTGTTATCACTCCAGGGGCCGTAGACCTGAAAGACCCACATAGGCCCTCCTCCACTCACTGCATATGCTCTTAACAGTTACTGGTGGAGTAAATTACTATACAGTTTCAAAACATCTACAACTACTTTTTTGGGCTTCTAGAGTATCAATCATGTGTTGGCTCTGTTGATGCCTGTTTTCACTTCTGGATAAGCTAACTATGGAGGTCCTATGTCAAAGATCAGAACATCACTGATCCTCATAGTTTTTATAGGTTTATATTGATCCTTCATTTTTTATAACCAGATAGAGGGCAGTCCCTAACCACTGCTCAAAAGGTGTAGGAAGCTCTATAAAACCCCGGTCAGGGACCTGAGAGGCAGTGGATAGGTGGTCACTACATCACTGTAACCTAAGGCAAATTTAGATCATTTTGTGCCTAAATATCTCATCCAGCGAATAGTTGCCTTTGCCGCTTAGTCTTCCAAACAGGGCATATGATATGTGTCAAAAGTCCTTATTCAATTAACTTTTTCCCCTAAGTTTTCTGCTAGGTGCTATTTTCACAACTTATCAATAAAATGGTAGAGGAAGTTGCGGATAAGCTCAACGACAGAGACAAGGGAGTCTCTGATGATTGGAAAAAGTGGCTCTCACCCCTATAATGAAAAAAATAAATAAATAAAAAAGAAGTGATAAGATTTGTATCTGGTTATGGCCCATATTGGTATGATTTACAAAGAACTCTTCAAAAACATTGGCATGTGCTGATGTAAGATGACAAAATAAAACAATGTGTTGGAGAAAGACCCTATATAACGGCCCGAAGGGCAAAGAATTTGAAAGATCACTTGGTGAGATCCGAGTATAAATCTGTGCAATCTGCAACATGGCTGGACAGATATCCTAAAAGAGAAATGATGTTTCCCTGTGGATCGTGTGTTAATTGTAGATATTGTTGATAGAAGCAGTACTTTTACAATTTATGACGGCTCAAAAATAATTGAAATTAGAGAGAATATAAATTGCAACTCGACACGCGTTATATATGCAATAAGATGTCCCTGCAGTTTACTATACATAGGGAAAACAACAAATTGGAGACCACGAATTGGAAACCACATTGGTAATATTCGAAATGGGGACCTGCATAGCCCTTTGGGGAAACATTTTTTGGACTACCATGATGGTAAACCTGATGGGTTGGTATTCAAAGGCATTATAAAACAACATGTCCCATTCCGGGGTGGTGACATTGAAAAAGAACTTTATAAGATCGAACAGACTTGGATCTATCGTCTGGGTACACTGATCCCAAAAGGACTCAATACAGATTTAAATCTGGTCCAATTTCTATGATTTGATTAATTTATCTCATTACTAATATGCAATGCAATGTCATCGCTGCAGTGATATGTATTCTTTATCCGTCTATCTCTATTTATTACCTTGAAATTGTGGCTAAACAAGAGCTAATTAAAGACTTGAAAAGTCAAGATTGAGTGATCCCTTTTAATGTGAACCGACCCCCACTTGCAAGCTACATGAAGGTGCATTGATTTGCAAGCTAGCTTGAGTCAGAATGGGCGTGGAACCGGGATGTTACAATACAAGAGTAGGCGCAGTTGAAACAGTTGCCACTCATTACCTTGAGAAAGCCCCATGGGCGGGGCGAAATGTGTCAGTAGGCATGGCTACCGCAGGAGTGCTCGCGCTGGACCATCCACGCTGAATACCAGCACGCTGAGCCGACTCCTTGTATACAGATAGGAACCGCTTCCAACAGCAGTCCTAGAGCATGATTCCGGCCTGCGTGATTGCAAGCGCGGCAGTGCCTGACTGATCCAGCGTTTACCCAGTGCACTGTGGTGGAAGGAAGGCCTTGTGAGCTGGAGCTCACCAACTTGTGTGCAAGTATAAATGGCTGTTTAACCGTAAGATGCATCAAGTTTATCAAGGTGTTACTCTCCAGTGGTCCTCATTCCATTAAGTATGGTCAGTAGATTTGTATGTGTGCAGCAAATTGATATCATCGTTAAGTAAGTCTATTGCTGACATTTGGCTCAGAGAATTGGTTCAAGCAATCCATAAGGAGAAAATATGGGCTTACAACTATCACAGCGTGTGGTGTACTGGTGGTGGTAGAGGACCAATTAGACCTGGGTTGGGCTTGGTGTTTTTGGCAATAGGCTTAGACTGGGCCATCACACCTCGCTGATAGCTAGGTCTGGTCCCATATAGGTAAAGTGCGCATTTCCTGGCCAGGTATACATGGTTTTAATTGTATGTTGGTTTTAAATTATGTTATGTGGTGTGACAGACATGCAGCCAAGGCTATTATTAAATCAATTTTGTAAGTGCACGAAACTGCAGCTTTATTTAAATTGTTGTTTGCTATGAAGTGGATATGCTGCTGGCTGCTTGTAAGCAAGTAGCACAATCAAATTCTTAAAGGGATGGCTCTCCTTTTCTATTTTTGAGAATAGTAAAGGCCAGCTATGCGTTTCCAAACATGGCATATGATATATGTCAAGAGTCCTTATTTAATTCACTTTTTCTCCTAAACTTTCTGCTAGGTGCTATTTTAACAACTTATCAATAAAATGCCATTTAGGCCACCAGGAAGTTCAAAAATACTTTTGGAATTGCAGAGTGATGAAAAGTTACTTTAATCAGAAGAGGAAAACTGTCTCCTAGGAGAAAACTTAGGAGAAAAAGTGAATTGCATATGGGCCATGGTATTTTCCTTTGCAGCCATGGTTACAATACCCTATTTATTTATTTTTTTTTTTGGTGTTGGGGGGGGTTGTTGCATTCCAGCGGTTCTGGAGGTGTGTTTAGCTTCTAAGGGTACAATGGTTAATTTGCATATATTCAGCAGTGTTGCTCTGGGAGACATCTCAAGCTCACTCCAACCTGAATTATCGCAAATTCTTTCTGTTTTAGGAAAGCAAACTTTTGTTTTTCTTAACATCTTAGTAAGGGGGCTTTTAGGACCATTGTAGTCCCTTACACACTCCAATGAGTTCTGGGTCACCATGAGCTTGCTGGTTAGTCTGTGCCTCTCGGATTCACAAGCCCTATTCCATAGAGCCAAATTAATCCATGCCATGCACTGATGAGGATCAAACAATCCGAAACAGTCGGTATGCATGTTGGATTATTATGGCTCTGTACATATTAACAAGCTGACACATCATTGCATTCCAGCGGTTCTGGAGGTGTGTTTAGCTTCTAAGGGTACAATGGTTAATTTGCATATATTCAGCAGTGTTGCCCTGGGAGACATCTCAAGCTCACTCCAACCTGAATTATCGCAAATTCTTTCTGTTTTAGGAAAGCAAACTTTTGTTTTTGTAAGAACAAACATGGTTTTTGTTGGAGTTTGAACTGTACATATCCAGACAGATCTTTGGAGGTGAAAATTCTCAGAACACGCCTTGCTAATTACTTGCTTGTAACAGTGCCAGGCACAATAGAAAGCAGAAGACTAATGCAAGGTCATTGCACTGTAAGGAATTGTTTTTATTATCTACAAAAATTATATGTCCATTAAAGCGGATCTGAGATGAAAAACTAACTATAACAAGTAACTGGTCTATATATCTTATCTAAAGTTTAGATAGTTTACACAGCAAATCTAGCTGCAAACCGTTTCAATAGAATATGATTATTTCTTCCTGTGATACAATGACAGCAGCCATGTTGATTGTAAACATTACAAACAGGCTGGCTTATCTGCATCTTCTGTGAAAAAAAAACCTAATCCACCCTCCTCCTCCCTTCTGCCTCTGAAATCTCTGGCCAGTAATACCTCCCCCTCCTCCTGCCCAGACTGAGCTCCCATAGGCCCTTGCTAGTGCCAATGCTCTTTGAAAAACTGTGGGCGAGGCTTGTTTAGTTTATAGGGAATTAGAGCATTAAAACAGAAAAGTATTTAGTTTGAGGAATGCCCTATGAACAATAGGAAAGGAACACAATTATGAAATGAGTAAAAGTTCATCTCGGATCCACTTTAAAATGCATGAGCTGGCTCAGAAGGAAAAAGTGGCACAGGGCATCCTTGTGATCTTGTCACAGTCGCATATTGCTTATCATGATCTTCCACTTCTTTCGAAAAATAAATAGAAAAAGATTTTTGTGAAAATAATTGAATCTTTTTTTTTTCTTTTTTTTCGCAGATGGTAACACCGTCATTTTATGGTGCACAGTAATTTTAAAGACTAATGGTGACCACTAATGATCCTATCTTTTTCATTCAATCTTACAATTTCTTTGTAATAAACGGGACTGCCTAACTTATCCATTCAATATATTCACTTAGTTTACCCTTATGCTGCATAGTTTTGGTAAAATTGGATGAAAAGGATTGGATCATTAGTGGCCACCTTAAGGTTTGGTTCACACATAAATCTGCACATTTCCAGTCTGGATCAATACTGTCCTTGCAGTTTTGCATCAGTTTTAACCGGTTGGCTTACCAATTTGCCAATGATTATGCTGTGCTCCAATTAAGAATCAGATAAGGGGGATCGCAGTAGAAAAAAGGTTTCACTCCACCTTGCTCAATATTTCACAATGATTCACTGCGCATTCCAAACCCTAAAAGAAAAATTTTAAAATACGCACATAGTGCGGAGTATTGTCTTAAAAAAAAACACAATCTGCACCCCGTGCATGCACTCCTGGGGGTAGTGCCTCCACCATATATGGGATCTCAACCGCTCTCCCAATGTGATTGCACTCACCAGAAGCGCGTCTTGGATATAAGCATATCGTATATAAAGATGTCAGCCAAGGATACTCTTCACATAAAAACAGCTTTCCAGTTTATTGCCACAAGTGATACAGGTTGACAGAGGGTAAAAATGCGCTCCTACCGCGGATATAGCAGAGTCGCACGCCACCACACTGTCTCTCCTGCTTCCTCCTCGTATTCCCGTGACGTCAGCGTGCACACCTCCGACTCCGCCCAAGGGCGGAGGTGTGCGTGCTGACGTCACGGGAATACGAGGAGGAAGCAGGAGAGACAGTGTGGTGGCGTGCGACTCTGCTATATCCGCGGTAGGAGCGCATTTTTACCCTCTGTCAACCTGTATCACTTGTGGCAATAAACTGGAAAGCTGTTTTTATGTGAAGAGTATCCTTGGCTGACATCTTTATATACGATATGCTTATATCCAAGACGCGCTTCTGGTGAGTGCAATCACATTGGGAGAGCGGTTGAGATCCCATATATGGTGGAGGCACTACCCCCAGGAGTGCATGCACGGGGTGCAGATTGTGTTTTTTTTAACCACTTCTATACCATGACATTTTGTGCTGATCTGTGTTGCGTGGGCTCTCCAGCCCACAGCACAGATCAGATAGCAGCCAGGCCGATCAGACTTCCCCCCTTTTTTCCCCACTAGGGGGATGTCCTGCTGGGGGGGACTGATCGCCGCCGGCTGCTTGCGCTTGCGGGGGGGCTCTTCAAAGCCCCCCTCCGCAGCGCTTCCTGGCCTCCTTCCCCTTCCCTCCCTCTCCCTCCCCCTGTGAGCGGTGCAGGACGGATTTCCGTCCTGCTCCTGATGGGATAGGCTTTAGCCTATCAGATGCCAGTGATCCCCGGCCAATCAGAGGCCGGGGATCACCGATCTCCTCTAGGGCGCTGCTGCGCAGCAGCGCCGTATACATGTAAACACCGGGGAAGGTCTTCCCCGTGTGTTTACATTTACCCTGCGAGCCGCCGATCGGCTCGCAGGGTGTTCACGGAGACACCCTCCGTGAACTGACATGGAACGGCCGTTTCCATGGAATAAACTTCAGGATTCAGGGGCGTATATATACGCACCGAGAATCCGGAAGTGGTTAAGACAATACTCCGCACTATGTGCGTATTTTAAAATTTTTCTTTTAGGGTTTGGAATGCGCAGTGAATCATTGTGAAACCGGTTGGCTTGGAAATGTACACCTTTTATGTGTGAACACAGCCATACAATGGTTAATTTGTATATATTCAGCTTATTACTAATTTTTATCCAGACAGGATTGTTTGATGCACCTTTCTCTTGAGTCGATTGTGGCACAGTGTCAGTTTATTTATTTTAGATTTTTTTGTACATTTTTCGACGCTGGTAGATATTTTTGACCACAGTCTCTTATGAGTGAGCTTGCATCTTTCCTAAGTATTACTTTTTTGTATGTGCAGGGCTCGGTTATTAATTGTATTAGGGGCCTATAACCCGGGTCTGGCTGTATTGTTTTTAATTGTTTTTATTATTTGTAGCTGGTGTTAATAAAGACTTTTGCATTTACTTTTTGGCCTCTTGACCAATGTTTTTTCAGTAGTGTCTGATGAATTATATGATGAGAATAGGGGGGTGTCTTTTCTTCTTTTTTGTGTCCTAAGTTTAAACATTCATGACTGGATGTAAATTACGTTAAAAAGATCATTTGTGAAAAAGATCACCTATGCAGGAAGATGGGAGTATTGGGACCATACTTACAAAGAAATGAGATGTCCACTTGCTAGTAAGTTTTGGAAGTACCAGTATTTGATTAAAAGTTGAAATACAAAGAAAAACTTTAATACTATTCCTTTATAGGATCAATATGATGCAAATATTTCCGAGTTCATGCAGATTTATGTACTTTTTTTGCAAATATATGCAGCTTGAAATTGGACCAATCAAGTCCCACCCAGATTTAAATTGATTAGTCCATTTTCAAACTGCATATATTTGCATAAACATGAATATAAATCTACAAAAATATATTTATAACAAATGTGGAGTTATGCTTTGAGTCTTGACAGATACTTTTATACTGCTGTTTTCAGTGAGTTCAGTGAGACTGTGCCAGAGTTCCCCTTTAGTTTTTACATGAGGATAGCGTGACAAGAGAAGAGTAAGTCCATTATATGTCAGCCGTTTTCCTCCAATCACACCTGCTTCTCAGATACTGTCAGCTGTATTGAGGTCTTGCCATTTCTGTTCATATTCGCTGCTTTATGTGAGCAAGCACTGTAATTTATATCCATTGTTCCTCTAATTACACTGTGGGGCAATTATCATACAGAGCACATTCTGTCTCCTGTCTTATGTAAATATTTTGGTGATTAAAAATAGAAATTCATTTATAATCTGTATGTCAAGCTGTGAACTGATTTATCATGTTGCTCTTGGCCATACTTGTTCCCACTTTGAAAACAATAGGTCACACCGGTGACAAAAACTCATATCAGATGGAATGGGAGCAGCTGAAGCAGCAATACTGTAGTGCTAAGTGCAGTAGACAATACCATGGATCTTCATATAGCTACCAAAAAAATGAACTGAAATGTTACCATCCATATAGCGATTAAAAATAAGGAAGAGGGACACATCAGGGGGGGCAGAGTGAGTTGCTCACATAAGGAGTTCCTGTGAAAAGTGAATGTGGCAATATAGGTGCAATTTAGGGGATATCTGAGCTGAATTGGCCTGTTAGAATGGAGGCTACTGTGGTGTGTGGGCATGAGTGCTGAGACTTACCACTGCTGATCACGTGCTGCTCCATTAGGCTGCAAAAGGCCCGGTTAGCAGCCATGACTTGAACCTTTATCCCAAACGTACAAGGCTGCGCATGCGCACTATGTCAGTTCCACTTAAAATCTAGAGGAGCTTACATTGTGCATTTGGTACCATTTTTTCAGGCAGCTTACGCTACTATAAATATCCCATAGCAACAATAAGCATTGTGTTGCAAAGAGACATGTCTGTATTGGCTTGTGGCCAGAAGTATGGCCGTATGGAAAGTCCAGGTCCCGACGGTGACAGGGATGGGCAAATCACACACCACAATTAGGGCTAAAGAAAATCACAAATATAGGCAGGTAAAACAGTTCAGTGTCAGCTGTGTTTTATGTTGTTTAGCTGAAGTTCTACAATAACAGCTATTTAGCCAGTCATTTATTTGCATGTTTAGTAAATATTCTTCAGAAATGATGACCCAGGTAAGCTAAATGTCAAGTGCTGTATAGAAGTATGTGTGACAGGTTAGCACCTGTGCACAGACTGGAAGAGTTTGTTTTCTTAGTTTTCCCATCTTGATGAAACATATTCAACAGAAAGAAACACCCTAGCAACCAGACACTGCTGTTTACATGAGAAGCATTTCTACAATGTGTTCAACAGCAGAATATTAACTGTAACTTGCTTTTGGGTGTGAGGGAAAGGATTGTGTTCCAGGAGGATGTGTCTGCTACAGACAATAGCAGATGTGCAGTGGGCCACTGGAATATAGTATATCAGGGTATGGGTGAATATGGCGCTTCTTACTCCAAGGGCTTGGGGAAAGATACACAAGGAAGAAGAGGAGACACTTGCCATAAGCCCACCCAAGCAGAGGCTCCAGCATTAGGCTGTATTAATATTAGCTTCCTAGTTTTCCATAGTGAAAGTCTTGGGCAACTTTCTTTCACACAGAAAAATATTCTTATGAAAATAATATTTTACGAATGGCCAAAAATAACTGCAGTATTCTTAAAGCTTTTATAACGGAAGCTGAATTTTTATTTTTGCTGTAGATTTATTCAGTGGTGACTGGATGAGGAGGAAACGTTAATATAGGAGGTTCTAGAACAGTGTTTTTATATGTAATTAGCAGACTGACGTATTACAATATTATAAAAATATATGTGTAGTTATACTTAAAGAAAACCTGAACTGAAAATTAAAAGTTAAAATAACCATACACAAGTCATACTTACCTCCTGTGTAGTCTACTCCTCAATCTCTTTTTCCTCTCCCGCATCCTGTTTGTCCACTGTGATCAATGGAATTCTCCAGCCTCCATTTTGAAAATGGCTATTACCCCATAACAGCTTCCTGGTCAGCACACAGTTAAACTGTAACATCGCCCACTTGAGCCACAGGGAAACATGGACACATCAGTTCTCCTCTCAGCTGTAACTGACAGCAACTGATATATAACTGACAGCAACTGATATATTTCAGTTCTGACAAAATGTTGTCAGAACTGGAAGGGATCATTGTCAGAAGAAAATGGTGAGCGTTTGAGAGGAACTGATGGCAAGGTAACTATGTAATGTTCATTTGAAGTTACCTCATGTGTTTATTTTAAATATTTTTACTCAGTACAGGTTCTCCTTAAAGATGAACTCCAGTGAAAATAATGTAATTAAAAAAAGTGCTTCATTTTTACAATAATTATGTATAAATGATTTAGTCAGTGTTTGCCCATTGTAAAATCTTTCCTCTCCCAGATTCACATTCTGACATTTATTACATGGTGACATTGTTACTGTGGGCAGGTTATTTAGCTGTTTCTAGCTGTTAGACAGCTGTAAACAGCCATTTCCTGTTCATGAACATTGTTACATTGTGGCAGTTTGCCAGGAGTACCGCGGTATTCAGAGCCTCTTGTAGGAGGGGTTTCAGCACAAAATTAGTCACACAGCGCCCCCTGATGGTCTGTTTGTGAAAATCATTCTATTTCTCATGTAAAAGGGGGTATCAGCTACTGATTGGGATAAAGTTCAATTCTTGGTTGGAGTTTCTCTTTAAAGTAGACCTGAACCGAGCAAAATTGTTTAAAATAAACCCCATGATGTACCTGCAAATTAATATAACATGCTCACCTCGCCATCAGTTCCACTCAGAAGCTCACCATTTTCTTCTAACAACAATTCCTTTCTAGTTCTGACAAGATTTTGTCAGAACTGAAATATATCAGCTGATGTCAGTTATAACTGATGAGCAAGGTAATATCCAGTTTACGTATGGTTCAAGAGGGCAGTAATAGGGTAATGGCCATTTTCAAAATGGAGGACAGAGACTTTCTCACAGGAGAGGAGAAAGAGATTGACGAGTAGACTACACAGAAGGAGAGTATGATGTGCGTATGTTTATTTTGAGTTATATTTTTCAGTTCAGGTTTGCTTTAAAGGACTCCTGAAGTGAGAGGGATATGGAGGCATCCATATTTACTTCATTTTAGGGGTATCCTGGTGATCTTTCGTGCGTCAGTTGTTTCTGAATCACACACCTGAAACAAGCATGTTGCAAATCCAGTCAAACTTCAGTCAAATATCTGATCTACATGCTTGTTAATGTTAGGCACACACAATGAGATTTTATGGCAGATTTACTGCCAGATCAATTATTTCCAACATGTCCAATCTGATTTCCGATCAGTTTTCCAATCGATTTTCCGTTCACTTCAATGGAAAAGCGATTGGAAAACTGAGCGGAAATCAGATTGGACATGTTGGAAATAATCGATCTGGCAGTAAATCTGCCATAAAATCTCATCGAGTGTATTAGGCATAAGGGCCTGTTTCCACTACACGCAGATTGGATGCAGAATGGATGCAGAAAATTGACTCTAATGAATGTCTATGGGCCTGTTTCCACTAAACACAATTTTTCTGATGCAGATTTTCCCATAGGCATTCATTGAAGTCAGTTTTTCTGTACCCATTCTGCATCCAATCTGCGTGTAGTGGAAACAGGCCCTAAGGGTTTATGGCTAAAAGTTTTAGAGTTAGAGGATCAGCAGGACAGCCAGGCTATTTTCATTGTTTAAAAGGAAATACATATGGAGGCCTCCAGATCTCTCTCACTTCAGTTTCCCTTTAAATGTTTGCCTAAAGTAATGGAACATAAGACTTTGAAAAATGATACAGTATACTTTTGAATTACTGATTTTGCTTTTGTTAAGCACAAAATATCTAACCAAAGGAAGCAATAAGCTTCAAAGCACATTACTCAAGCAGAGATCAGCAAAGACTGCTGCTCATTTACTATGAGTGTATGCACAATGTAAAAGCTTATACTGTATGTATTGTATCCTCAAAATGATGTAGAATAGATGATGCAAGTAAATCCCATTCTTGATAGAGGTCTCATTTTAACTTACATGGAACATAATTAAGACTAAGTACACTACAACTTTAAATGAGAGCAGTACCCAGGAACTGACCTGGGGCCATATGCAATTCACTTTTTCACCTGATTTGTCTCCCAGGAGTTAATTTTTCATATCCAATTTAAAATAACTTCTCAGCACTTTTCAACTAAAAAAGTACCAAAAAGTTGGTGAAACAGTACTATAAAAATTACGTTGAGTATTTTCTTGCTTTCTGGTGTCTTAAAAGGCATTTTATTGAGAAGTTTAAAAATATCACCCGGGAGAAAACTCAGGTGAAAAAGTGAATTGCATATGGGCCCTGATGAGATAAATGTAGGTTCATGTAGTACTAGTCCTGCTAAGAAATAAACTGAAGTCCCTTTCTATTTTTCCTATAATGCAAGTGTTCAAAGACTAGAGTTATCTATGCAAATGCACTTGTCGAACAGCTTGTCGAAATTCAGACAATGTCCTGAAAGCTAAATAGAAGGCAAAACTCATCTGGCTAACAGCTGCTTTATCTGGCAAATCACCAAACATTTTGCGGTTTGCGTACAATCGGAAATTGGCTGCAAAACGCAGCAGATCACATGTGGTATAAAACTGCCCTACAAAAACGATTGATGATAAGGTTTAAGTGCAGAAAAGTTCAAAGGGGCATTATTTCCGTATTTCTTTGCAGCTGACTGAAGGCAGATATTACATCAGACTGTCATGGTTGCTGTTTAGAATTCAATTTTAAGAATAAAGCTGTTAAATTGGAAATAAAAATGTGAGACTCTGGTCTATGTTGCTAATGGTATATTTACTATTAGTAGTACACATTATCTTGAACGTTTATTTTTAATTCAGGTTTACTTTAACTAGTCCCATTGATTGGACAGCTCTAAAGGCTAGTTCATATTGGGAGCGCAAATCGGCGATCATGATTCTGCGGCACAAAATTGTTACCGCAATTTGCGATTCCCATTCCAGAATGAGAATCAAAGCATTTGCCCCCAAAATGCTGCATGCAGGGATTTATGCAAATCGCAAGCACTGCAGTGAAAATGATCCCTGAGTGTGAACTAGCCCTAAAACCCTTGTCCAATCACTGTTGCCTGCCCTTTGATTAATCTCCTTCATAGGTATAAACTTAAAAAAAACACAAAAAAACAGGCCTTTGGTGCTACTTACCTTAATAGGGGGAAGCCTCTGGATCCTAATGAGGTTTTCCCTGTCCTCTTCACTCTCTTTACCTACCGCAATCCTGCACAGGCGCAGTAGCGGCTTTCCGATTGGGCTCAGGCAAAAATAGCCAAGCCTGATTGGGTCCATTCTACTGCGCAGTAAAGCAGAACCGATTTGGCTCGGCTATTTATGCCAGAGCCCAATCGGAAAGCCACATTTGTACCTACGCAGGATTGCAGCTTTCAAATATTGCAGCTGCTTCTGCACCAGGATGTCGGGTGTATGTTTGGGGAGCCAGCGCTGGATCCCTGGGGCTTAAGAGGATGGGGGAAGCCTCATTAGGATCCAGAGGCTTTCCCCTTCCGAGGTTAGTATCCCCTACAGGGTGTTTTTTTCTGTTAGTCTCTTTAAATGCTCCATCATGGTGAGCGTTCATGTTTATGTACAAGCTGACTTAGAAGCATTCCAAGCATTTGCCAGACAATGCATGGACGTCTAACGTCTGTGGTTAAAATATATGTCATTTGTTTTAACCTCTAGATAAGAAAAAAGAAAAAAGGCCCAAATTATTTTTAATTCCTTATTTTCCCCCACAGCCGCTAGCATTGAATAAGGTTGCATAGTTGTTTGAGCTAAAAAAAAGACATCCGTCCATCCAGTTCAACCAGAAAGGTGACGCTAGCTGACCAGAAGTTCAGTTGTCTGACAATAAGTCTATATTAAGCGTGAAGGTCGTTGGTGTCAAGGGTACACATGATTTAGCACAATTATACCCTCCTTTCATCCTGCACATCCCTCACAATTGGCCAAAGCGTTTGTCTTTCTGGTTCATTAGCTTGGATACCGATATTCTGAAGGAGAACTTTTCACATTATTCACTCTAAACTGATGCTATCTGGGTCACACAGAAGTTAATTTATGAACTAAGATTTAGTTATCAAACAGAAAGAGGGTTGAGCTAGAAATGTGGTTAATGGAAGCTGAATTTAGAAGAGATAAAAAAAATGCATTGGGGGGTGAATTACATGGTGACAGTGATATGAAGGCTGCCATATTTATTTTCCTTAAAACAATAACAGTTGCCTGGCAATCCTGTTGATCTTCTGGCATCATTAGTGTCTCAGTCCCAACCCTGAAACAAGCATGGGCTAATCCAGTCAGACTTGAGTCAAAGATCTAGATCTTATCTGCATGCTTGTTCTGGGTCTATGGCTAAACGTATTAGAAACACAGGATCAGGCGGGACAGCCTTGCAACTTGCATTGTTTTAAAGGAAATAAATAAGACAGCCTCCAAATATGGTAGCCTCTCATCTCGGGTTCCCATTAAGTAAGGAACTGTAACTACAAGGAAGCTCATTATGTAAGAACAGCAGTACTGGGCTGCGCCTTTTCTCCCAGTCTCCACAGTTTACCACCGCCTCCCTTTGTTTCAATGAAGAAGGCCCCATTAGTTTCTGCGAATCACCTGAGTCACACACTAAAGCACAGCCCCGGTGGCGCACCTCCTTGACCATGCTCTGGTGGCCGGGAGCATTCTGCACATGCATAACTACGAGTTTAACGTTGTGCCCATGTGCAGAACGCTCCTGGTTAAGGACGTGCGCTGCCAGGCTTGTGCATGCGTGGTAGTGGGTGACTTGCAGAAACTAATGGGGGGCCTTTTTCATTCAAACAGTATAAGGTATAAGGTCATCTGCACATGCATGTAGCCTCCATTTTAGATGCACACTTTGCCTCTGGTATCCTTTAAAGCTTGTGGAGATGCGGCCTAATTCTAAGTACCCACATGCAGATAGATCAGGGGATCAGTAGCGACCAGTTCCCCGATCCATTCAGTACCGTGGTAATGATGAGTGAATGATCGTTTAAACGATCAGGGTAAATGACCGCAGTGGTCAATGGGTATCTGAACGATCATTGTTCGGTGATCTGACATGGTGGTCGCGATCGCCGCGCTTTGTTAAACATTGTTTCATTTTAAACTTTGTAACACAGTATTGTGAAAAATGAACATTTGTCACAGAAAAAGTGGCCCGACGAGGGGAAAATCGCTGCACAAATTGCGTCATGGGTACAAACCTTTAGACCGTCTTTAGTATATTTCTATTTCTGAGGAAAAATCATCTTTGCAGCTTTGAAATCTTTAATCCGTACTGTGTTTTTTCCCAGTTGCATGATAAAAACACAGGAATCATCCAGTTTTCAAAACCGTGCGCAATTAATTCAGATTCATTGTGAGTCAGAAACGCAAGTCCTTAGATAATAGCTGTGTCACTTTAAAAATGAGGCTTCAGATGGAGACAAATAATTACAATGATTTGTTTCAAACGCAGATGGATAGTTTAAAAAAAAATAAAAAAAGATTTTCAATGTGTAGTGGGCCTGATCTGATATGTGAAAGCTTATTATTCATTTTTATTTTTTTCTTTTGATTTTCTTACGGTTTACTTTTTTTTCTTGCGACTTTGTTTCTTTACACAAAAGCATCATCATGTAGTATAATTTAAACTAATATTACCAGCGAATGTCTGATTTTTTTTATTTCGTTTTTTCTATTGCTACTAGAGTTCCAGCTTGCTGAGATATTGTCTTGAGTTCAGAGGGTTAATGATTGATTGTATGTACATTGACCTGTTCCCTCAGCACCTGCTTCCCGGTTAAAATCCCAGTCCTAGCAGGATGAGCATTGCTACCCTCGCTTGTGCCTAAACTGGACTTAAAGTGTACTAGAGCTGAATAAAGAAGAAAAATCGATACTTACCCACTGCTTCCTCTAGCAGCATAAACATGTGAGTCCCTCTACGTCCTCCTGTGGTCTGCTGTTCAGCCGCGATCAGCCCTGGTAACTGTCTTAGTCGCGTCCAGTCTGAGTCTTCTGCACATGCGCGGGAGATCCGCACATACGCCAAAGACCCAGACCGGACGCGACTGAGACAGTTACTGGCGCTGATTGTGGCTGAACAGCAGTCCATGGGAGGATGCAGAGGGATTAGCACGTTTTTATGCTGCTGGAGAAAGCAGCGGGTAAGTATCGATTTTTTTCTTCTTCATTCAGCTCGGGTTTACTTTAAAGTGTATCAGAGATGATACTTACCTGGGGCTTTCTTCATCCCCATGAGCAGCGATGCATCCCTCGCCATCCTCCCGAGTGCCTCCGTTCAGCAGCAGTCAGCCCCGGTAATCTGGCTTAGTCGCACCAGTCAGCTCTTCTGCGCATGTGTTGCCCTTCCAACCCTATTCTTACCAAATCTATGCAGCAGAAGGGTAAGCTGAGTTAATATGCCTTGAATGTATACATCAATTAGTCCCTCATAGTACATACATATAACGTGTGTACAATCAAGAATTATCATTAATGGACCCCTTTAGACCATGATAGATGTATGACTGTGGTAAGATATAAGGAAGCCCTGAAAGAGTAACGCTCTTGTTCCACCCGGTACTTCTTGTCGATTTGGGGAGGAAAAAACTATGAATCCAGCATCAACCAATACAATAAAAGAAAATTTGTCGGATAGGACTCAAGGAACTCACCTCAGGTCTGCATGTAACCACTTAACAACCTCTGCCACGCTTATCTACGCCCCTTTAAACTTCACCTGAGTCACAGGGGCGTAGATAGGCAACTCCTGTTTATTTTGCTACTGTGCGCGTCCGCGTGCATGCGGATGTGCATACGCGTCGGGCACCCGCTGGTCCTTGATTGGCTGATGTGAACATGTGTTCACAAAGCCAATGACGGTGCTCATTCATGCAGAATGTGTGTAAACATTGCATCAGTCTCTATGCTGTTACAGTTACTGAGATCACTCGTGAGAGGATCTCAGATAACTAACACAGCATTAGTGACTGATCAGCATCAGTGAGGTTTTTTTTAAATAAATTATACCCCCATTAAGCCCATTAACCCTTGCCTCCCTTAAATGTGAAAATTGCTGTGGTTTTTAGGTGAAAACCCTGTGCTAGAGAAGTGGTTAAAGCAGGGATGATATGCCTTATTTTTGGATTTCTGATGAAGTGAGTTTGTCTGCATTTCTCCACCTTGTAGATACTCTGAGATGGAGAACCTGTAGGTGGTATGAAATATACCTCTCTGTGTATGCACTATATACTGTATATATTCTGCTTTTTTTGTGAGTGTACAATGTTATTGCCATTGTGTCTTTTTTTAAATCCTGGCTTGGAATGGAGGCCTCATCAAAATGTTGCTGTGGTGTGCCATGATCTATAGTTATGTGGCTAGTTAAAGTACAGCTACATAGACTCTGCTGTAGATTGATTGTTTTACTTTATTATTATAACATATAATGGCCCATATGCAATTCATTTTATCCTGACTTTTCTCCTAAGAGATACATCTTAATATTCTATTTAAAATAACTTTTCAACACTCTGCAATTGGAAAGGTACCAAAAAGTAGGTGAAGAAGTATTATCAAAATTATTTTGAGTATTCTCTTGCTTGCTGGTGGCTTAAAAGACAT